>NC_050084.1:21569752-21869752 GCF_009764565.3 Dermochelys coriacea
CAGCATAGGATCCCAACAGCAATCGATCTGCGCAGGTAACCAGATTTAATCTCTTCTTTTATCAAAGGAATGGAGAGAGGAAATGTGTTGCTGAAGATCAAACACGCCCACAGTATATTAAAAAGTCCGAGTGCGACGTTGATGAGGAGTTACATGAGGCTGGGCAGAGGCCGCATGACAAAGGGATATGTTATAAGAGAGCTTGCTGGGCTTAGATCCCATTCGTTACCAGATGAGATTAAAATGTTGATGCGGTGACAGGTGACGGAGACTGGCATTGCAGGGTGATTGTTATGGTCCGTTGCCATAACACCTAGGAGCCCTTGTCACAGCCCTGGGCCCCGTTGTGCTGGGCACTGCACAGACCCAGAACAAGATACTCCCTGCCCGAAGCAGCCACCAGTCTAAGTGAGCTGTGCAGATGTTGTGTCCTGGGAGCATATTACAGAGTCCACCGACATCCCCAGCTGGGTCGTGCAGCTGCCTGGAGGAGCCTAGAATGTGAGTATCCTGCCTCATCCGTGCTCTGATCCCGCAGTCCAATTGATGAGCCCCACTGATCCAGAGGCAGTGTGGTCTAATGGATAGGGTGCATGGCTGGGAGCCAGGTCACCTCCAGTCTGTTCCCACCTCCTGTGATGGCTCTGTGCCTCTGTTTATCTGTCTGTGAAATGGAGAGAATGCTAAAGTGCTTTGAGTTCCTGAGA
Source organism: Dermochelys coriacea (assembly GCF_009764565.3). Lineage (NCBI taxonomy): Eukaryota > Metazoa > Chordata > Testudines > Dermochelyidae > Dermochelys > Dermochelys coriacea. Next base: position 21,570,460 of record NC_050084.1, read on the forward strand.
TGAGAGGGGCTAAGGACTGAGGGGACGGCCCTGCCATTCAGCCCCCAGGTAGGAGCAGCATGTGGCTGTACTGTTCTAGGAGCAGGGCCAGGACCAGATTGTGATTTTGTCCCTGCTCCAACCTGGTCTTGGGCACAGATTGCTCCCTCCATGCCGCGCATGGGGGATTCACCCCATCTTCCCACTGGCACGGAAGGAGCACTAGCCTCTCAGTGGCAGCAGCTCTCCCACCCTTTGGTGATGCAGGTAGCCCCTTCACTGCTTTGCATGGGATGCAGCCTGGTTCATGGCTGGGCTTTAAGTGCTGGCATCTTGCTCATGTGAGAGCAGCAGGGCTAGGTGGCATCACACCCACGGGGTCTCCAGGCTGCCAGCCCCAGAGGGCAGGCCATGCCCAGGAAATCAAGATTGCGGAGCTGTCATAAGACCTATCAGAGCTGTCGGCCATCTGATGTGTGTGCCGGTGATCAGACAGGCCTGTGCACAATCACACTCACATCTGCACACACATGTATTCACACACACATCTACACACACATGCCTGTGCATGGGTGCACATGCACACATCATAGATACCTCTATGTGTACACAGGCCCATGTGTGCACACCCACACGCACACAAATGTATGTCCACAGCACATGTATACACATACGCACATATACTCGCACCCACAAACCACAGACACTCTTGCATGCCCACCCCCAAAAACACATACACCGCACACATGCTGGCTTTGGGCTGCAATTGTCAGTCATTATTTTCGGTCAATTCCAGGTAATACATTATTGATACGCAGCAGAGTACTTGTCTGGGGGTCTGTCTACACTACGGAATTAGGTTGAATTTATAGAAGTCGGGTTTTTTTGAAATTGTTTTTATATAGTCAATTGTGTGTGTCCCCACACAAAATGCTCTAAGTGCATTAAGTGCATTAACTTGGTGGAGTGCGTCCACAGTACCGAGGCTAGCGTCGACTTACGGAGTGTTGCACTGTGGGGAGCTATCCCACAGTTCCCACAGTCTCCGCCGCCCATTGGAATTCTGGGTTGAGATCCCAGTGCCTAATGGGGCAAAAACATTGTCGCGGGTGGTTCTGGGTACATGTCGTCAGGCCCTCCCTCCCTCTGTGAAAGCAACGGCAGACAATTGTTTCACGCCTTTTTTCTTGAGTTACCTGTGCAGACGCCATATCATGGCAAGCATGGAGCCCGCTCAGCTCACTGTCACCCTATGTCTCCTGGGTGCTGGCAGATGTGGGACTGCATTGCTACACAGCAGCAGCCCATTGCCTTGTGGCAGCAGACGGTGCAATAGGCCTGATAACCATCGTCATCATCTCCGAGGTGCTCCTGGCCGCCTCGGTAAGGTCGATCAGGAGCGCCTAGGCAGACATGGGTGCAGGGACTAAAATAGGAGTGACTGGACCAGGTCATTCTCTTTAGTCCTGCCGGCAGTCCTATTGCACTGTCTTCTGCCGGGCAGGCAGGAGATGTGGATGGCTAGCAGTCCTATTGCACCGTCTGCTGCCAGCCAAAGATGTAAAAGATAGACAGAGTGGATCAAAACAAGAAATACACCAGATTTGTTTTGTATTCATTTGCTTCCCCCCCCCTCCCTCCGTGAAATCAACGGCCAACAATCATTTCGGTGAGGTCTGTCAGGGGCACCTTGAAAAGTTTAATGGAGATTCAGTCCTGCCTGAAATACTGGGGGGAGGGCTAGCTCAATGGGTTGAGCATTGGGTTGAGCATTGGCCTGCTAAACCCAGGGTTTTGAGTTCAATCCTTGAGGGGGCCATTCTGTGTGACAGTTGTTTTTGTTTCTCCTTAATGTAAAGCCACCCCCTTTGTTGATTTTAATTCCCTGTAAGCCAACCCTGTAAGCCATGTCGTCAGTCGTGACTCCCTCCATCAGAGCAATGGCAGACAATTGTTCCGTGCCTTTTTTCTGTGCAGACGCCATACCATGGCAAGCATGGAGCCTGCTCAGATCACTTTGGAAATTAGGAGTACATTAAACATCACGCACATTATCCAGCAGGATATGCAGCACCAGAACCTGGCAAAGCAAAACCGGGCAAGTAGGCGATGTCAGCGTGGTGACGAAAGTGATGAGGACATGGACATAGACTTCTCTCAAGGCACGGGCCCTAGCAATGTGGCCATCATGGTGCTAATGGGGCAGGTTCATGCAGTGGAACGCCGATTCTGGGCCCAGGAAACAAGCACAGACTGGTGGGGCTGCATAGTGTTGCAGGTCTGGGACGATTCCCAGTGGCTGCAAAAATTTCACATGCGTAAGGGCACTTTCATGGAACTTTGTGACTTGCTTTCCCCTGCCCTGAGGCTCAAGAATACCAAGATGAGAGCAGCCCTCACAGTTGAGAAGCGAGTGGCAATAGCCCTGTGGAAGCTTGCAATGTCAGACAGCTACCAGTCAGTCGGGAATCAATTTGGAGTGGGCAAATCTACTGTGGGGGCTGCTGTGATGCAAGTAGCCAACGCAATCAGAGATCTGCTGATATCAAGGGTAGTGACCCTGGGAAATGTGCAGGTCATAGTGGATGGCTTGCTGCAATAGGATTCCCTAACTGTGGTGGGGCCATAGATGGAACCCATATCCGTATCTTGGCACCGAAGCACCAAGCCACCAAGTACATAAACCTCAAGGGGTACTTTTCAATAGTGTTGCAAGCACTGGTGGATCACAAGGGACATTTCACCAACATCAACATGGGATGGCCGGTAAAGGTACTTGACGCTCGCAACTTCAGGAACTCTGGTCTGTTTCAAAAGCTGCAGGAAGGGACTTTCTTCCCAGACCAGAAAATAACCATTGGGGATGTTGAAATGCCTATAGTTATCCTTGGGGATCCAGTCTACCCCTTAATGCCATGGCTCATGAAGCCATACATAGGCAGCCTGGACAGTAGTCAGGAGCTGTTCAACTACAGGCTGAGCAAGTGCAGAATGGTGGTAGAATGTGCATTTGGACGTTTAAAAGCACGCTGGCGCAGTTTCCTGACTCGGTTAGACCTCAGCGAAACCAATATTCCCACTGTTATTACTGCTTGCTGTGCGTGCCACAATATCTGTGAGAGTAAGAGGGAGATGTTTATGGGGGGTGGGAAGTTGAGGCAAATCGCCTGGCCCCTGGTTACGCAGCCAGACACCAGGGCGGTTAGAAGAGTGCAGGAGGGCACAGGCGCATCAGAGAAGCTTTGAAAACCAGTTTCATGGCTGACCCGGCTACGGTGTGACAGTTCTGTTTGTTTCTCCTTGATGAAACCCCCCACCCCTTGGTTCACTCTACTTCTCTGTAAGCTAACCACCCTCCCCACCTCCCTTCGATCACCACTTGCAGAGGCAATAAAGTCATTGTTGCTTCACATTCATGTATTCTTTATTAATTCATCACACAAATAGGGGGATAACTGCCAAGGTAGCCCAGGAGGGGCGGTGGAAGAGGGAAGCACCGGGTGGGGTGGTGGAGGAGGGAAGGACAAGGCCACACAGCACTTTAAAGCTTGAGCAATCTGTTAAAGCACTCTGTTGCTTGGGCAATCCTCTGGGGTGGAGTGGCTGGATGACCGGAGGCCCCCCACCGCATTCTTGGGCGTCTGGGTGAGGAGGCTATGGAACTTGGGGAGGAGGGCGGTTTCTTACACAGGAGCTGTAGCGGGAGTCTGTGCTCCTGCTGCCTTTTCTGCATCTCAACCACATGCTGGAGCGTATGAGTTTGATCCTCCAGCAGCCTCAGCATTGCATCCTGCCTCCTCTCATCATGCTGCTGCCACCTTTCAGCTTCAGCCCTCTCTTCAGCCCGCCACTTACTCTCTTCAGCCCGCCACCTCTCCTCCCGGTCATTTTGTGCTTTCCTGCACTCTGACATTGTCTGCCTCCATGCATTCATCTGTGCTCTGTCAGTGTGGGAGGACAGCATGAGCTCAGAGAACATTTCATCGCAAGTGAGTTTTTTTCACCTTCTAATCTTCACTAGCCTCTGGGAAGGAGAAGATCCTGTGATCCTTGAAACACATGCAGCTGGTGGAGAAAAAAAAAGGGACAGTGGTATTTAAAAAGACACATTTTATAGAACAATGGGTACACTCTTTCGCGGTACTGCTGTTAAGATTACATACATAGCACATGTGCTTTCATTACAAGGTCGCATTTTGTCGCATTTTGCCTCCCCCCACTGCATGGCTAACCCCTCCCCCTTTCCCCCTCCCCGTGGCTAACAGCGGGGAACATTTCTGTTCAGCCACAGGCAAACAGCCCAGCAGGAACGGGCACCTCTGAATGTCTCCTTAAGAAAAGCACCCTATTTCAACCAGGTGACCATGAATGATATCACTCTCCTGAGGGTAACACAGAGAGATAAAGAACGGATGTTGTTTCAACGCCAGCAAACATACACTGCAGTACTTTGTTCTGCAATGATTCCCGACTACGTGCTACTGGCCTGGCATGGTAAAGTGTCCTACCATGGTGGACGGAATAAGGCTGTGCTCCCCAGAAACCTTTTGCAAAGGCTTTGGGAGTACCTCCAGGAGAGCTTTGTGGAGATGTCCCTGCAGGATTTCCACTCCACCCCAGACACGTTAACAGACTTTTCCAGTAGCTGTACTGGCCGCGAATTCCAGGGCAAATTAATAATTAAACACGCTTGCTTTTAAACCATGTATACTATTTAAAGAGGTACACTCACCAGAGGTTCCTTCTCCGCCTGGAGGGGCAGGGAGGCAGCCTTGCGTGGGTTCGGGGGATATTGGCTCCAGGGTGCGAAACAGTTCCTGGCTGTTGGGAAAACTGGTTTCTCTGCTTGCTTGCTGTAAGCTATCTACAATTTCATCATCATCATCTTCCTCTTCCCCAAAACCTGATTCCGTGTTGTCTCCATCTCCATTGAAGGACTCAAACAACATGACCGGGGTAGTGGTGGCTGAACCCCCTAAAATGGCATGCAGCTCATCATAGAAGCGGCATGTTTGGAGCTCTGATCTGGAGCAACCATTTGCCTCTCTGGTTTTCTGGTAGGCTTGCCTCAGCTCCTTAAGTTTCAAGTGGCACTGCTTCAGGTCCCTGTTATGGCCTCTGTCCTTCATGCCCTGGGAGATTTTCACAAATGTTTTGGCATTTCGAAAACTGGTACGTAGTTCTGATAGCACAGATTCCTCTCCCCATACAGCGATCAGACCCCGTACCTCCCGTTCGGTCCATGTTGGAGCTCTTTTGCGATTCTGGGACTCCATCATGGTCACATCTGCTGATGAGCTCTGCACTCATCTGCAGCTCACCACGATGGCCAAACAGGAAATGAAACTCAGAAGTTCGCGGACCTTTTACTGTCTACCTGGCCAGTGCATCCGAGTTGAGAGCGCTGTCCAGAGCAGTCACAATGGAGCACTCTGGGATAGCTCCCGGAGGCCAATACCGTCAAATTGCATCCACAGTACCCCAAATTCGACCCGGCAAGGCCGATTTCAGCGCTAATCCCCTTGTCAGGGGTGGAGTAAGGAAATTGATTTTAAGAGCCCTTTAAGTTGAAAAAAGGGCTTCATCATGTAGACAGGTGCAGGGTTAAATTGATTTAATGCTGCTAAATTCAACCTCAACGCCTAGTGTAGACCAGAGCTGTGAATACCTTTGAAAGGAAAGAGCTCCAGTCAGATCTGATCTGCGCTGGTGGCTGCACTATTCAGGTAGCAGTGGCGGCTGGCAGAGATGGCAGCAAGGTACCATTTGCCTGCAGGCCATAGGTTGAGTGCCCAAGGCCCACCAGTACAAATAGCTAGGGATTACCCTTGTTTGGCTGTGGCATTGCTGGAATGAAATGAACAATGTGGGGGAGTCAGTGCAATTCCCAGGGGGAAGGTCACTGGGTTACAAAAGCTATAGTCCCAGCTGGCATCTTTGTTGGCAACCTCAGCCCTTGCACCACTGGGGTTGATGGGCGTAATGCCATTGGATGGTACATTAGCAGGATCAGGCCCTGAATGGGCCAGGAGAAGGAGCTGCCTTTCCACCCACGAGGCTACAGTCTCCAGGGCAGATTGGGGAAGTTGCCCTGCTGAGGGCATCATTATCCAGGGGCCAGCCAGCCCCGTCACCAGCGCGGAGGAGTGGGAGGAGCTGGGTGAAACGTTGTGATGGGTCATTAAAACCTCACTGAGATTGATGGGCATGAGTGTCAAGATAAATTAATCACAAGCCCCCATCTAAGACAAAAGGGGCTTTGGGCAGAGGGGCTTTTGCTGAGTAGTGTGTGTGTGCGTATGTGCATGTGTGTGTGTGTGTGAGAGAGAAGAACACATAGAAACTGAGAAGACAGGACAGACAGAGGTAGAGGGCAAGCCAAGCAGTAGCTGGTGAGCACAGTGTGACCCTGGAAAAAGCTAGATCCCCTAAGCTTTTGGGTCTGGTGTTGGCTAAAGAGGCTTGGGGCTGTAAGCTAGGAAGCTGCTCCTTTTGTTCTTGGTTCCTCCTGTATTCAGAGAAGCAGGACTTTGTACTTTCCTTGTAGGCAAACAAGGTGGCATTAAAGAAATCATAAGTCTCGGTCGATTTCTCCTTCCATCTGGAACTGCCCCCACCCCCACCCCCCTGAGCCCTGGAATTTGACTGGACGCTCAAGTCAAAAATGGCCAACAGTAGCCTTTATGAGCAAACAACAAAGGAAATGGATCTCGTGTCTCCTAGAACATGATCCCGGACTCCAGCAGCATTGGCCCCTGAGCTGGGTGGGCATCCATCGGCACTGCATTGCTGCCACTCCAATGCCACCCTGAGATTCCCCTTCTAAGCCTTGGATTTGGTGTGACATTGTCATAAACTGTCAACCCTTCCCTCTGGGGAGTGACAAGCACTTCACAAACATCCTGGGCGAGGCAAGTGCCACTGGTGCCTACTCTGACCATGGGAAAACTGAGGCACAGGGGGGCCCCAAGAGTGCGAAGCACCCAGGTGTCATTGAACAGGACCCTGTGTTTTTTGTGTTCGTAAGGCTGGCATTTAGTGCCCGGCTCCCTAGGGGACGTCATCCCTTATTTCACTCTGGCAGGCTCTTTGTCACGCACACAGAGTGAGCAGCGCCGGGGATCACACATGCAGGATGAAGGCGTTAGCATGTGTCGGGAGGGAACATGTGGCGCTGTGTGGGGTGGGAATGTGGATGTGTTCAGAGCTAGTTGGGTTTGAAGAATTCCTGGCCCGCAGACACCTGCAGCGCTGCCAGGCCCCTCCTTCATTCCCGTGCTTCCCATTCATATTGTAAATGCCTCCTTCACTACGCACAGCACCTCTACAGTGCACAGACCTTTAGTGCTGAGACCCCGAGCTGGCTAAATAAGTGACATTGACAGATCAGGGAACCTGAGGCACAAAGAAGGGACTTGACTCAACTAGGGCAACACAGGAAAGCTTAGGACAGAGCGGGGTCACCTGGTGCTCTAACCACACGGCCATCCTCTGCAGCGAGCAGGGCTGGATTGGGGGCACACACAGGTTGAGGGGCTTGTCTCAAAGGGGGCGTGGCTTGTCACAGGTGTAGAGCAGAGGGCGTGGCAGTCCTGCCCGACTGGAAGGCCTTCTCTTTGGAGGGCTGGGTGGGTCAGATGCATGTGGAGGGTGGGGGAATCCTTCACGTCCCCAGCTGGGGGGCAGTGCTCTTGCGGGAGTGATGGTTAGGTCAGCTTGCCAGGAGCTCCTTTTGGAGGGGCCATTTCTATCTCCAGCTTGAACTGAGCCAACTGATCTGTCACCCACAGACCCCGACCTTGGCTGTTCCCTTTTCAGGGGCATCCCTGGACCCGGGGTGGGGTGTGGAGTGTGGGCACCACTGGCTCAGTAACGCTCCCTGTTTTGGAATTCGCTCAGCCCTGAGAAAGCCAAGGCCCCGGCGCTGAAGCTGGCCAATTCCAATGTTCAATTCCCAGCCCTGATTAAAGAAATTGCTTTCATCCAAGGCCACTTTGCGGTGCTGGATCAGTATTGAGCCACTGGGGAGAGCATCCTGCCCTGCTCCCTGCACCCCCCATCCCCGCTCACCACAAACAGGTCATGGGAGCCGAGTTAGGGGACGGGGAAGGCCCCCAGCAAGGCAGTCCATCTGCGTAACAGCTTCATTGCTGCTTTCAGCCCCTGTCCCTGCACCGTTTGCAGTCTCCTTACGAGTGCACAGACACACAGATGCACACAGTCGCTGAGGCATATGGGAGTGAGGGGGAAGGGAAATCCTGATGTCTCTTGGGAACAAATTAAACAAACTCTTTTGCTTTGCTGGCTGAGGCAGAGACATGCTAGTGGGGCTAGGGGGCCAGGAAATCTGCCCAGGGCCCGAAGCTCCTGCAGGTGGAACTGGGACCTTCAGCAGGGGGTTGAGTCTCGGGATCTGGGCCCTGTGGGAGGATGGCTTCAAGGTTTGCTTTGTGGCCCTTCTTCAAGGCTCCTGAGAGCCAGATTGTGCCTTTCCCCTTACGCACATTGTGTAGGACTTTACTGTGCCACAGCCATCGCCTCCTAGTGCCGCATTGTGGCACTGGATCAGTATTGACTCACTGGGGAGAGCACCCAACCCGCTTCTCTGGGGTACGGCGCCCCTAGTGCCATCCCGGAGCACTGGGGTCAACACTCAGAGTGGAAAGCGCTCCCTGCTGAGCTCCCGAGACCGCCCGCTGCCGCACCGCACCTGCTGCAGCACCATGTGGGAGCATAGGGGATGGTGAGGATTCAGAGGGAAGAGAGGCCCCTACTGAGTCACTCACTCCACCCCTTGTGGTGCTGGGTTATCTCTGGAGGTCTCCGAGACTCCTGAAACAGTTCCTGCCAAGGCCACACTGCAGTCTCTTCTCTCCCCTGGGCCAGGCCACCATCACCAGAAAGCACTCCATGCACACAGGGACACATGCATTCATTCCCCACGTCCAGGTGTCGAACACCACAAGCTGGATTTTCAAAATAGCTCAGCTCCTGCACCTGGGGCCAACGTCTCAGAAGACCTTGGCTGCTAGCTAGGAATCTAAGGACCGGATTATCCAAAGGGCCCAGGGTGTCGGGTGCACATTGGGTGCTGGGTTCTTTGGGAAATCTGGGTGTAAATGTAACTATGCAGTATGCCAAGCCCAGGGAAATCTGGCCCTGAGCTGTTTGAAAAATCTGGTACACCAAGAGAGGGTGGGGGTCCCAAGAACACATCAAAGCAAACAGGGAGGGCAGAGTGCCACACAAATGCTGGGCAGCAGCTGGCACAGAGGGGGCACAGGTTCAATGCCCATGTGAGTCAGTACCGGTGCCCCCAGAGCTGCTAACATCTGGTGGCTGCTCTGTTGCTTTGATGAAATGACCCAAGTGGACATTGGTTTATCCCCCGGCAGGTAGGCATCCACCTTACAACACCCATCATTCAAAGCAGCATCCTCATTGGCAGCCCCAGCGGGAAGGCTGAGGAGGAGGGGCCAATGGAGAATGAGAGCCAATCAGAAAACGGATCAATTTCTTGCCAAAAAATCAGTGGGGAAAAATCCCTGTTTGAAAATGTTCAGTTGGAAATTTTCATCATGTGACGAGCTGAACCCCCCTCCTGGGGTGCTACCTGATGTGCTGGCATCCTACTGAGCCTGTCCTTTCCACCAGCCTGGGTTTCCTCACTCTGTTCTTGCCATGCTTGGTTCTCAAGCCTTCTCCAGCACACACACAGGTAAGGCCACACTCAGCTGCAGACACGGACTGAAATCAGCTCTGTGTGGGAGGACTTAGCTAGGGGAATGGCCAGCACTCACGTGCACACCTCCTTTGGGGTATAAACCCCAAATAGTATTGTCTTGTGCTGTATAGAAAGCTACATAGCATAAGCTCATGAAAATCACCCTCTCCCTCAATGTGGAGAGAGATATGCACAACTTTTTGCCCCCATCCCCAGATATGAATTGCACAAACTGGGTTTTGAAATAAACAAGAAATACGTTTATTAACTACAAAAGGTAAATTGTAAGTGATTATAAGGGATAGCAAACAGAACAAAGCAGACCACTGAGCAAATAGAACAAAACCCGCAAACTAAGCTTAATACATTCAAGAAACAGGTTTCAGAGTAGCAGCCGTGTTAGTCTGTATTCGTCTGTAAAAAGAAAAGGAGGACCTGTGGCACCTCAGAAACTAGCAAATTTATTTGAACATAAGCTTTCGTGAGCTACAGCTCACTTCATCGGATGCATTACAAAATGTAATTTCTCACCCTAAATGTTGTTTTAGGCAGGTTGCAGAGTTTCTGTAGCTTAGAGTTACGGTTATTTCTCTTTACAGACTGGACCCCTGTCTCTATCTGGACTCAGCCCCTACCTTTCCCTTCAGGTGTTTTTAGCAATCTTCCGTCTTGGGCGGGGAGGCAGTGGAGAAGAGTCCTGATTGCCTTACTTCCCAGCATTAAACAGTATTTACCTAAGGTGGGAAACTTTTGTTTCCCAGTCTGACCCCCATCCTCTCTTCATGGAAAAACACTGAAAGTCCAAGATGGGGGTCTAGTAGCAGGTGACATGATCACCTGACCCTGTGGTGTCAAAGCAGCAACCCGGGGAGTTTCTCAGGAAGGTGGGAGATTAGTATCTTCAAAGTTCTATTGTCCTTATTAATGGCCCAATCTAGGCTGATTGCCTACTATCTGGTGGGCATTCCCCCAGATACACACACAATTGTAACTGTTACATAGTTAATATTCCTAACTTCAGATACAGAAATGATAGATGTACGCAAATTGGATGACCACATTCAGTAGATTATAACCTTTCCAATGATACCTAACAGACTAGGGACTAGGCAGCAGTTCTGCAGAAAAGGACCTAGGGGTTACAGTGTACGAGAAGCTGGGTATGAGTCAACAGTGTGCCCTTGTTGCCAAGAAGGCCAATGGCATTTTGGGATGTATAAGTAGGGGCATTGCCAGCAGATCGAGGGACGTGATCATTTCCCTCTATTCGACATTGGCGAGGCCTCATCTGGAGTACTGTGTCCAGTTTTGGGCCCCACACTACAAGAAGGATGTGGAAAAATTGGAAAGCATCAGGCGGAGGGCAACAAAAATGATTAGGGGACTGGAACACATGGCTCGCGCTCCCCCAGCTCTGACTCCTGGATCCTGGCCTTGGACTGCCCTGTGCTGACCTCCAGGGCCTGGTCACCCCAGTCGTGAGGCAGGAGAACTGAGGCTTTCTTCTTTAAAGGGGCTCAGTCACCCGGGGACAGGTCTCTTCTGGCCTTATGTCTGAGCATTGCCAGTAACTTCCGAGCGACCGTCCGAGGTCACCGAGGTGCCCACAGAGGGGTTTATAACATGGCCACCAGGCCTCACCGGTATGTAGCAGCTTTCTTGGATGTCCCACACCCACTGTCCTGGCCTTTTGTTTCCACTCTCTTGCGTTCTCAGTTTCTCACCTCCCTTCCCAGGCCTGTTCTCACCCGTCCGCATGTGTCATCAGCTCCCATGGGGAGCTGGTGAGAACTTGCTGTGGACTGGGATGTGCTAAGTTCTTTCAGCATCACTGGAAGTGCCATAATTGAGCCCTCCTCTCCCCCACTTCTGGCCAAGAGAATGAGCCTGGATCGTTGGTGTTAATGGCATTGAAGGAGAGAAGTGTGTGAGTTGCTGTTTCTGACCTTGGTGTGCGGGATGCTGCGCTGCCTGACTTCAGTGACGGCGGGGAAGGGGTGTGGGAGGGACACATGCACTCTCCCCAATGACAGTCACACGAGCCAGACCATCAGGCTCTAGGGACTCCTTTCATTCCCACATGTGGGCAAGGAATGAAGATGAAGGCCTGGTGTGGCTGAAAGGGGGTGTCTGTGAGCTTCCACGCCTAGTGGCTTGGAACGCAACCACCGCTCCCCTCACCAGGAGCAAGATCCAAGCAGCTAGTTTTGTAGAGGATTCAGTGCTTATCCAGGGAACTCCAGCGACATAAGCAAGAGCACCAGAGAGGCAGCAAGGTCTAATGAGTAGAGCACTGAGCTGGGAGCCAGGAGAGCAAGTGCCCATTTATAGAATCATAGAAGATTAGGGTTGGAAGGGACCTCAGGAGGTCATCTAGTCCAACCCCCTGATCAAAGCAGGACCAACCCCAACTAAATTATCCCAGCCAGGGCTTTGTCAAGCCTGACCTTAGAAACCTCTAAGGATGGAGGTTCCACCACCTCCCTAGGGAACCCATTCCAGGGCTTCACCACCCTCCTAGTGAAGCAATGTTTCCTGATATCCAACCTAGACCTCCAGCGCTGCAACCTGAGACCATTGCTCCTTCCTGCCTCTGGGCTTGTCTACACTTGCAATGCTACAGCACCACAACACTTTGGTGCCGACACATCCTACCCCTCCAGGACGGGTTCTCCTGATGGCATAATTAATCCCCCGCCCTGGGAGGTGGTACCTAGGTCGATGGAAGAATTCTTCCTCCCACCTCCCACTGGCTACACAGGGACCTACTTCGTCTTAACTACACCACTCAGGGGGGTGGATTTTTCACATCCCTGAGCCACGACATTAAACCAACCAAATTTCCCAGTGTGGATGAGACCCAAAACCACATCAAGAATAATGAATAAAGATGGACCTGGAGAGCAGGCTACAAAGCCATCACTAGAGGACTGCAGAGAAGGCAGGGGGTGTCCTCCTGGGCACTGAAGCAACAGAGATCTGCAGAGCTCTCCAGTCTTGCAGCGGGGGATAAAACGCCAGGGAAGAGAGGAGCGATTTAAGCCAAAGGACAACGGTTGGCTCAAGAACACATGGGCCAGGAGTGCAGTTAGGCTGGAGATGAGGTGGTTTCTAACTGCAGAGGTGGGAGGCTTTGGAGCAGCATCCCTGTAGGAGAAGTGGGGACTAACAACCCAATTAGTTTGCAGATGAAGCTTGGTATGTTTCAGAGTGGGAGAGTCCCATGGGCTGCCTGAAACAGCAGGGGGCTGGATGCGATGATGCAAGAAGCCTCCTCCAGTCCTACGTTCCATGTTCCTGTCCCTTGCAGGGCACTCTGGGCTGGGCTGTCTCAGCTTATGGCTCTGGTGCCCTTGTTTGGGCTGATCTGGCGCCCCCTAAATCTGAGGGCAAAGCTTCCACGGACCATCGGCTGTAGCAGCTCAGAGGGGACCGGCCCGGGGCTGAGGGTCCCTCCGTCATGAGCCAAGCAGCGACAGCAGAGTCTTTGAAAGCAGCTTGCTGGCTTTCTCCAGACATGCCAAGCGCCACCCCCCCGCGCAGCCTGTCATTGCAATGTCTCCTGCCAAGCTGTGGTTTGCTTCATAACATCATATGGCGTCCTGTGAGCGGACGCCTCCAGCTTTGCACATTTCGAGAACGGGGTTAATTCGGGGCTGTATTTGTTGCGAAGCTTTTCGGTATTTGTGCTGGAGGCACAGACAGAGCCTGCCAGCCAAATCCCAGCTGCGTGGGCATGGGCGCAACTCCATCTGAGTCACCGATGTGGCACCCGCGGGCAGCCCTATTTCCAGGGTGTTCTCTCTCCAGCACCTGCAGCCTCTGCCAGGCCACCTCAGTGCTCGCCAGCCTGGTCCAGATGTGCCGCAGACACAGTGGGCCGGATTCTCCTCTCCCTTGGGTGTAAATCAGGCATAACTCCACTGACCGTGGCATCCAATGTGAGAAGAGGCTCTGCCTCCCTGTGCCATCACATAGGTGCAGACCAGGCTGGTTAATCAGAGTGGAAGGTTCTCCGAGCCGCTCCTGATCTTTTGTACCCATCCGGCAGCACAAAGGGGATGGAAACTGGCCAGACCTTGAGAGCTGAGCAGGTCCTGGTGTGCACAGCTGGCTCCTGTACATGCTGGGGGAGCCAGCAGGCTCTGGCCATCCCCAGCTGGTGGGTAACCCTTTGAGGGCTTTTACCAGCTGGTGGAGGTTGGAGGAGCCCCTAGGCAGTTCTAACCCACGTCAGGGCAATGAGCACAGGGAGCTGTAACTGGTTCCTGGGCAGCTCCCTGCCATAGCGACAGGGCCATGGACACAGCAGAGAGGCAGTTGCGGGGCTTCCAGAGACGTTCTCAGTCCACAACTCTTTGGCTTGCGGACTCGGCCGTGGGGCCGGTGACATTCACGGGAGTCGGCTGTGCTGCCCGCTGAAGTGTTTGCACCCGGTGAGGTGGCGAAGAGGAGTCATTAGCTTGACACCCGATAGCCAAGCCCCCGCCCTCCAGCCAAAGGCCCTTTAGCAAGTACATGGGAAAGGACTTAAAGTCGTGAAAATCACCTCATTTCATGCTTTCCTGCCTCATCCGCATTTCACAGCTCTGCACTTCTCTCCTCCTACCGTCCCCCTGGGATCCCCTCGGGGCTGATCAGACCAGCTTCTTCCTCTGCAGGGCAGCCATCTGGGAAGGACTGTGCCCCAAACTTCCTGGTGCTCCCTGAGTCCTCATTCCTCCCCTTGCCTGGTTCATAGCAGAGAGAAACCGGGTGGCTCCAGGCAATGGGATGGGGGAGGCAGAACCTCAGAGGCACTGGCTCTGGTGCAGAGCAAATCAGCAGAAGACCCAAAGCCCTCCCCAGCTAGCTGGGGTCACGGCAATACCAGGCATCAGCTCTCAGGGGAGTTTGTGGAGCAAAGGCTGGAGCTTTGCTGCCTTTGTTTATCCGAAGTGGAGCCTGTTTGCCAAGCCCCCTTTGATACATACTTGCCGCTTGCCCACGGTCATCTAGCCGGGGAATTCGAGCCAGCGGCTATCGATTGCTATTTGCGGTGGCTGGGCCTTTCAAGAGGCTTTGATGGGTGCAGAGCGTTTTGTGTGTCTGCAGATGCTCTTCCCCCCACTCCATGCATGGGGGCTTCTCTTCCCTCCCTAATGATGGGAGACCGATCCCATGGCACAGGACTCCAGCTGTCCATTCGCTGGGCTGTGTGACACCCCCGGGTCCCATTCTCTGGGGAATGAAGGCAGCTTGGCTGGTATCCCAACACGCATCCCCCCGACCCCCAGGTTAGAGTGGCCTCCAAGACATCCACATGCTGCAGGGGGGCTTGGTCTCAGCTGTGTCCCATGATAGCTTCTGTTACCTGCTCTGAGCTGGCCGCATCTGGGCCCTGGGAGGTGCAGAGTGGGACACAGTGTGATTT
Source organism: Dermochelys coriacea (assembly GCF_009764565.3). NCBI lineage: Eukaryota > Metazoa > Chordata > Testudines > Dermochelyidae > Dermochelys > Dermochelys coriacea. Next base: position 21,585,576 of record NC_050084.1, read on the forward strand.
AATTCAAGCTTATGCTCCTCACCTCCCCCCAAACCAGCTACTTCACATGCACAATTGGGTAAATATTTGGAAAGGTTCTTGTCAAACACAGAGAAAAATGTATTCTTTGGTGAGTCATCTTTGCCAGGACCTGGCACTGAACGCTGGGAAGCTGCCTGGTCAGTCCAATCTGATTATATACACATGCACACGAAGATGCAGAGACAGATACATGCACACACACATCTACGGTCGCCCCCAAATGCTGACACGCTTACCATCAGCCTCCTCACACAGCTACAATCAGCCTCCCCACACCTGTAATCAACCCCCCCACATACATCAACCCTCCTACATACAATCATCCCCCACCTAAATCAGCACCCCCACATACAGTCAACCCCACATCTACAATCAACCCCACACACCCACAATCAACTCTCCCCACATACTTACCAACCCCCATCCATACCTACAGTCAACCCCCACACTTACAACTAACCACACACATCTACAGTCAACCTCCATGCAGGTACAACCAGCCCCTGTGCACACCTACAATCGACAACCACACCTACAATAAACTACCCCATCCCTATAATAGCTCCCCCATATCTACAGTCCTCCCCCACACACACACCGCCCCTACAATCACTCTCCCTCACACTCCTACAATCAACCCCCCACCTACATCACCTCACACAAACTCCCAGACCTACCATCCCCCTGCCCCAACACGTCCTGCGATGACCCTCTCACACAGATTCACGCAGGTCTGTTTTCACACACTCCCATGTACCCTTCTCCACTCACCCACCCATTTAGCCACATGCCCACAGTCACCCACGCCTGCTCCACAATCGGGCCATTTTCTCACCCCTTTGCTGAACGGAGCCCCGAGGTCCCGGCCCCGTTGTATCCAGCCCAGCTGCACCATGCCAGGGGGCTCATTGCTTTGCAGCACTGCCGCCCGGGGGGCGCTCCTTGCTGTTTGGAACGACCGGGTGTTTATCAGGCTCCTTGCCATCCATCTCCAGTCGCCACTGCCCCAGCTTCCCCTGCGGCTGTACCGTTGCTACTGCCTTGTTCAAGTGCCTGAGGAATTCGCCCTGCTAACAGCAAGGGGACCAGATGAGCTGCACAGAGTTTACACAGCTGGGGCTGGGGCTCAGTGCTTGCAGCAAAGCCTCATTCAGCCTCCTCCCCAGGCCCTCGACTGCTGTGACACAAGAGGAAGGTCTCACTGGGACTCAGGGGATCTGGGTTCAATACCCCGTTACACCATGGACTGCCTTAAGCCCTGACTACGTGGGTGGAGTGAACGGGCAGTGCTGTTCTGATGTAACCGAGCTAGCCCGGCAGCTACGAACATGCGGTTTGGGAATAATTACTCCACTTTGAGCGCAGCGGCGCTTTGACTCGGGAATCGTGTCCACACGGGAAGCCATTTCACAAAAGCCATTGTGCAATAGCTTATTCCACACTCGCTGTGCTAGTCAATTTCCCTGTGCAGACAAGGTCTCCGGTACCTGGGCTGTAACATGGGTCCAATACCCTGAATCCTGCAGCTCTTCCGGGCTTTGTCTGGTCAGACTGTGAGCTCTTCTGGACACTCTCCCTCTGCATGTCTGGGCAGCGCCCGGCACCACAAGGCCCTGATTTAGACTGATGCCTCTAGGTGCTACCCTACTAAACCTACTAATGTGGAGCAGGACCTTTGTGCAATTGGAGCGTGACTGCAGAGCTGGCTGGTAAGCGATGCCTGGAGCTTCATACGTCTGGGAGCCTGGTTCCCCCTACGCCCTCCTGGCTGGCTGAATTGTCCTGCGAGATTTGCTCCCAGGCACCAGCATGCCATCATTAATTACCTAAAAAAGAAAAGGAGAACTTGTGGCACCTTAGAGACTAACAAATGTATTTAAGCATAAGCTTTCCTGAGCTACAGCTCACTTCATCGGATGCATTTGGTGGAAAATACAGTGGGGAGATTTATATACACACACAGAGAACATGAAACAATGGGTGTTGCCATACACACTATAATGAGAGTGATCAGGTAAGCTGAGCTTTTTTTTCTCTCCTGCTGGTAATAGCTCACCTTACCTGATCACTCTCTTTACAGTTTTCAGAGTAGCAGCCGTGTTAGTCTGTATTCGCAAAAAGAAAAGGAGTACTTGTGGCACCTTAGAGACTAACAAATTTATTAGAGCATAAGCTTTCGTGAGCTACAGCTCACTTCAAATGCATCCGATGAAGTGAGCTGTAGCTCACGAAAGCTTATGCTCTAATAAATTTGTTAGTCTCTAAGGTGCCACAAGTACTCCTTTTCTCTTTACAGTGTGTATGGTAACACCCATTGTTTCATGTTCTCTGTGTACATAAAATCCTCCTATTGTATTTTCCACTGCATGCATCAGATGAAGTGAGCTGAGCTCAGGAAAGCTTATGCTCAAATACATTTGTTAGTCTCTAAGGTGTCACAAGTCCTCCTTTTCTTTTTGCGAATACAGACTAACACAGCTGCTACTCTGAAACCTGTCATTAATTACCTAGTTACCCATTCTGATAGCCTCAGCCGGAGGGAGTATTAAGGAGACTGGGGGAATTCCAGGCTTGCTCAGCAATAAGATCTGCTTCTCCTTCCTGCTTTTAAACCCCCAAAGCTGGGAAATTCTCCCCTTCCTGCCCCAATGGTTCTTCTGCTTCTGCCTTCTGGGTGACAGGGTTACATGCTGGCCCCGTCTCCTCCCTGCCACGTCCCAGGGCAGCCTGCACTTTCCCCTGCATGCTCGGATAACCCCATCCCTGCTGGGATTTGCAAGGTCAGAGGTAGCAGCTGGGGAGGCAAAGAATGGATGTGTATTTACCAGGAGAAGAGGGTGGGAGGGGTTATTCAAAACAGGACACAAGATTTGTCCAGAAACCAGTGTTTCAGGCAGGCTGGAGTACAGGCTCTGGAGTTGAAATGCACCTCAGCTTTGCCTGGTCAAATGGCATGGCTCCCCCTTAAGCCCTGGCCTGCCATTCACCTGCCTCTAATCTCTGAGAGGCACTAATCACGAGAATAATAGCCCGTCAGAAGATGCTAATCCCAGGCGCTGGGGCCATAAACCGTGTGGGAAACGCGCTGGAGGTGTCGCGCATGCCAGGATCTGCCAACCTGATGCTGCAAGATGGAGCCTGCCCCGCGGAGGCTGATCCCAAGGCCGTAGATCCTGTCTACACTACACTCCTGCCCAATATCCTGGTTCCTGCCCTGTTGCCCTGGGTGACTGGACTTGAAGAACATTTCAGAGCCAGGCAAAGCCACGGTCTGACAAGACACGCCTGGGTCCAGCCTCCGCTGTGTGTCAGGCTAGGGGCCGGCCAGGGCTGCAGCTGTCCCAGGTGAAGGCTGAGCAGAGCAGGTGCCTGCGTGAGGCCCATCTGGCACAGGGAGCAGAGATGGGGCTTAGGGCCTTCCAGAGATTCTGGAATGGCCTTGCAGGAGGAGCCATGGGGCTGAACAGCTTCGCTGGTGTGGAGATGCCGCTTGATGCATTTATGAAGGGAGAACTAAACTGGGAGGAGAGGTAGATACGCTGGAGGGTAGGGATAGGATACAGAGGGACCTAGACAAATTAGAGGATTGGGCCAAAAGAAATCTGATGAGGTTCAACAAGGACAAGTGCAGAGTCCTGCACTTAGGACGGAAGAATCCCATGCACCGCTACAGACTTAGGACCGAATGGTTCGGCAGCAGTTCTGCAGAAAAGGACCTAGGGGTTACAGTGGAAGAGAAGCTGGATATGAGTCAACAATGTGCCCTTGTTGTCAAGAAGGCCAATGGCATTTTGGGCTGTATAAGTAGGGGCATTGCCAGCAGGTCGAGGGACATGATCATTCCCCTCTATTCGACATTGGTGAGGCCTCATCTGGAGTACTGTGTCCAGTTTTGGGCCCCACACTACAAGAAGGATGTGGAAAAATTGGAAAACATCCAGCGGAGGGCAATAAAAATGATTAAGGGACTGGAACACCTGACTTATGAGGAGAGGCTGAGGGAACAGGCAGTATTTAGTCTGCGGAAGAGAAGAATGAGGGGGGATTTGATAGCTGCTTTCAACTACCTGAAGGGGGTTCCAAAGAGGATGGATCTAGACTGTTCTCAGTGGTAGCAGATGACAGAATGAAGAGTAATGGTCTCAAGTTGCAGTGGGGGAGGTTTAGGTTGGATATTAGGAAAAAGGTTTTCACTCGGAGGGTGGTGAGGCACTGGAATGGGTTCCCTGGGGAGGTGGTGGAATCTTCTTCCTTAGAAGTTTTTAAGGTCAGGCTTGACAAAGCCCTGGCTGGAATGATTTAGTTGGGGTTGGTCCTGCTTTGAGCAGGGGGTTGGACTAGAACCTCCTGTGGTCCCTTCCAAGCCTGATATTCTATGATTCTATGACGTGGAGGGCTGCCTGCGACAGACAGTGACTGGCCTCGAAGACCCAGGAGGTCCTCTCAGTCCTGTGCTCTGCTCCATTGCTATGTGGCTGGTTCAAATCCAGCCCAGGACAGCAGGGAACTAGAGCTGTTCCCCTCCAGAGGATGCTCAGGGCTCTGCTTTGCACGAGGTGAGGTCATGGCAGTGGTACAGCTCCTAACACGCCAGCAGCGGAGAAACGAGTGAATGCTCTATCCCCTGAGGTAACTCCTCTGGGCAGGTGGGGTTGCTATACTGGGGAGGGGGGCTACACCAGCTGGTGGCGTGCTTATAGTGTTTCCCACTTTCAATCCACTGTGCATGCTAATTAATCCAGAGAATTGCAGGAGTGAGGTATGGGTGGGACAGCGCTGGGAGATGATTCCTCAGGCCCAGCGCAGGCTTGTCCCCTCATAGGACATTATCCCAAGCTCCCACCAGACCCTTGGGAGGCAAGTGAATAGTATCCATGCTGTTCTACAGGCAGGGAAACTGAGGCACAGCACGGGGAAGTGACTCACCCAAGGTCAACCAGCAGATCAGCAGCAGAGCGGGGATTCCTGACTCCCAGCCCTACGCTCATTCCTCTAGACCAGGCTGCCTCAGCTGGGCAACTGCTGCCCAAGGTGGATATGTTCTGTAGTTAATCAGGGGACTTTGACCTTCAGGGCTGGCAGCTTGGCAGTAAATGCACTTAAACCCCCCTGGCAAAGACAATGCGACCACACCAAGGGGAATGCACATTGGTGCAATGGCTAAAGAGCAATGGATGTCTGTCTCACCAGGATCAGAGGTGGAGACTAACGAGCATGCGGCTGGCACCCAGCGTTATTAGCTCTGAGGCTGCTAACCCTGGGTGCTGTCACCATGCTGTCAAGTGACCAAGAGTGATGCTTGTTGATGAAAGGCGAGTCTGTGGCAATAGAGAGGGATGGCGAGTGTGTTCTGCGGGTGCAGAGCAGTGAGAGTGTGCAGGTGTCCATGAGCAAGTGTGCAAACGCAAGGGCATGTGTCGGGGGAGGTGCAGGTGAAAGTGAGTGTGCAGAGGTGAGTGTGTTTCGGTGTGAGCCAGGCTGGCAGGTGCGAGTGTGGTTGTGTGGCCATGCAGATGCTAGCGAGCGCCTGTGAAGTGTGTGCTTGTGCGTGTGAGTGTGCAGGAGTGTGGGAGTGTATGTTTGCACAAAGGGTTTGTGGGGAGATGTGAATGGACGTGTGTCTGTGAGTGTGCCACTGATGAATTTCCACAAGTGTGTAGCTGTGAGCCGATGTGCCAGGGTGCAGGGGTGCATGTGTACTGGAGTGAATGTGTGGGTATGGGCAAGTCTGGGTGAGTGTTGCAGGTTTGCCAGGGAGAGTGTGTTTTGTGTGTGTGGTTGTGTACGTGTGTGTCTTTGGCTGTATTTCCAAGTCTGACACAGCAGCTTCCAGACTAAGCCTGGGGCCATGCTGGCCCACTAGAAGAGCTGCTAATCAGATGATCCGGTTAAGGAAGAAATTAGCCGCAAAGCAGCACCTTGTTTCAGGTCTGCCTGAGCTGGGAGAGCTTGGCAAAGGGCTCCATTTGCTAAATCACCCCCCACCCAACCTCCAACATCTGCAGGGCGCACCAGACGGGCCCACAGCGCTCGTGGGCTGGAGAAGCCTGAGGTTGATGGTTCTTGCCAGGCCCTGCTTGGTGATGAAAAGTCTCCCCGCAGGAGCCATCCTAGGGAAACACAGCAAGAGGCATGAACTCCAAGCCCCTGCCTGCCAGGAAGGGTTTCAAGGCCCAGCCGAGACACAGCTATGCAGAGTGCACGGTGTGTCCAGAGGTGGCGGTGGGCACCGCGGTATATGGGGTGTGTGCATTGAGAGGGGTCTCCACTGCATATGTGGAGGGGTGTGTGTGAGACAGAGAGTCTCCACTGAACACAAGAAGCTGCGCTCAATGGCACTGCTCGGAAATCAAATGCAAACGCCTGTCCCCAGAGTTCGGCTCACTGGACCCTTCCCCTGAGCTGCTGCCCCATTTCCCACTTTGGAGCCACCCCTGTTTTCCTGCAGACTAGAGTCCCCTCTCTGTTCCTCAGTTTCCCCTCCTACCCGGTGTCTGTCCGGTCTAGCTAGATTGTCAAGTCTCTGGGGCGGGGACTATGTCTCACTAGGGACTTGTCCAGACTAGAATGAAAAGCACATTGTCATAAGCTGGTCAGGTTAATGCCTAGGGCCCGGCTAGGGTTCAGTTGATCCCGTGTTTAAGGTTTCGCTGCCTTATCTACACTAGGTGCTCACCACCTGTTAGCTACGAATCCGTATAGCGCCCTGCACAGTGGGGCCCAGATCTCAGCCGAGTCTTTTAGGCACCACTGCAATAGTAATAAATGAAATGGTCCTTCGGAAATGGACCCTCTGCCACAGGGCTACTGGCCCTTTACAGGGGAACAGGTCTCAGCCTCAGGGGTGACACAGCCGACTCCCTTCCCAGGAAGGGACACTGAAGTGGGTCCTGTGACTCAGACAGGCCTCTGGGACAGTTAAGATCCTGCGAGACGGAGGGGAGATGAAGACCCCCGCAGGGGGAGCAGAGAGGCTGGTGGCTCCTGCAGGGGGCCCTGAGCTACCAAGAAAGAAAACCCTGGGGCTAGCTAGGGGCCTGGAGTGGCCTGGCCAAGGCAGGAGAGTCCGGGAGGGGCTCAATGAAGAGTGGGGGAGGATGAATATCCAAACTTCGGACTGACTTCGAGGGCTGCATTGCAGAACTGCGTGAGAACAAACCAGCCTGAGCAAGAGTCTCTTGGTCTTTGTGAAATGATTCAGGAGCCCCAAAGGGATGGGAATTGAGGCAGGGAGGCTGGAGGCAGCGACCCGGCTCCACCCTCAGTCATTTAGCTGGCCTGGGCTCATGCGTGGAAGAACCACTGGAGGGGGTTGCACTGAAACAAACTAAACATCTGGGGCCTGATTCCCAGCTCTCCTGGTTCTGCGTTTGTGCAGCGCCTTCAAGGGTGACAGAATTACTCTCCTGCAAACAGGACAGGAGCAGACCCGCACGTCTACCCATCACACCTCAAGGCAGTGATACCATAGTCATATGAATCCCACACTTGGCTGCATTCAGAGGGCTGGCCAGCGCTGCAACTGCTGATCAGCCAGTGCTTGTGTCCATGTCTCTGTGTTCACATGACCCACAGCCCCATAGGATCAAAGCACCTGGTCAAGCACAGATTTTACCCTCCCAGTTAACCCTGGGAGCCATGGCAGAGCTATCCGCGTCTCACAGCAGGGAACCGAGGCAGACAAAAGATGAAATGGTTTGTGTAAGGATGCATAAGAAGCCAGGACAGAGCCAGAAATCAAACCCGGCTCTCCTGGGTCCCAGCCCTAGACTTGCACTGCAAGACCACCCTTGTGTGCTTGGAGTGGAGACACGGAAGAGGTACCGGTCTGATGGGTTCGTGTCTATTGGATCCTTGCATCCTGGGTTCTAGCAGAGTGGGGATATCCCCCAGAGGGATTCAGAGAGCTCCAGCTTATCTGACATCCAAAGCCAGCCACGGTGCCTGCAATGAAATCCACGTCCCCCTAGGACACGGGGCTGACTTGGATCCATCAGCACATCCAAGTTGCACCAGGACAGTCCCAGACTGGAGTCTCTCTGCCCAGCAGTGAGAGGAGTTTAGCAGATTAGCCAGAGTGAGGCTGCTGTGACCTTGCGCCTCTCAGCCTTGCTTGCATCTGCCTGGCCTTCCCTGACTCAGCTTCCAGAGGGAAGTGTTGAGCAAATCAATTGGCATGGCAGCAGCCAGGGGCTTGCAGGGGAATATCGAGCCAGAGCAGGGAGCGGGCACTGCCACTGCAGAGCGGTGTGACCATTGCTGGGCCACGGTGCCCAGTTCTGGGGGCCACACTTCGAAAAGGACTTTGACAAATGGGAAAGGCGACAGCAAAGAGCCATGAGGATGAGCCGAGGTGTGGGAAACCGTCCTGACCGCGAGAAGCCTCACTCAGTCTGCTTTGTTTCCCCAAGAAAAAGTGAAGAGGAGACTTGATCGTGGAGTGCACCTGTCTATGTGGGGAGGAAAGGGCTGAGAGAAGAGAGGTCTATAATCTGGCAAACACAGGTCACAAGAGATCCCAGGGCCGGAAGTTGAAGCTAGACACATTCAGTTTAGAAGTGAGGAAGGAAATTAACCATCGGAGCGACTCACCTGGGATGTGGTAGAGTCTCTAAGCCTTGGGGTCTCTGTTTCCAGCCCGGATGTTTCTCTATGATGTACAGTCCAGCCCCAGCACGAGTTCTAGGCTGGCTTCGGGACTTCCTGGCTGACATTCTCCAGTCTGCATGATACAGAAAATCAGGGTGTGTAATCAGACCGGTCCCTTCCGGCCTTAGAAATCTGTGGTGGTGAGTGGGTGGCACAGAACCGGACACAGTATGCCAGAAATGGGCACACTGCTACGGTGTAGTTGCAATATCCCTTAGGGAGGGTCTATCTCCCATCGCCTGGGCTGGCCCACCAGAGATTTCCCCTTGTGGCCTGTGGTTCTGTGGCTGACACGATGGGTCTGAAATCCTTGGGCTTTGGCAGGGCTCTCTGAGTAGGCGCAAGGGTGGGTGCCACTTGGGGATGGGATGGCTTCATCGTCAGCATGGCTCAGCACAGCAATGAAAGCAGGGCTAGCTGCCTAGGGCAGGTCGCCCTTGGGCCTGGTCCCTTCCGGGTTCCCTCGGGGATTCATGTGCATAAGCTAGACACAGCGGGCACTGCTTGGACCTCAGGGGCACCGGTGTGAATCAGAAGTGGCTTCGCTGAGGCCAGTGGCCCTGAGTCTAGGGAGGGCTGAGTCACCTTCAGGACAGACCCTGGTGGCTGGAGATGGCCAAAGTGGCGTCAGGCCATGTGCATGGCTTCCTGACGCTGGCCTAGCTGCGGGCTGCTTCATTCCAGGAGGGCTCCAAGGGCTGAGCCAGCAACCACGAACAACCCGTACTCCCTTTCCTGGCCATGTGTGCTGGGGTACAGCCAACCTCTGAGTCAGCACCGGAGCCTGTTTGCACTGAGAAGCTACAGCATGGGGATAAACTGGCCCAATGGGGCTAGACAGGGTGAATGAGAGCAGGAGCAGACCCAAAGTATGGCTGAAATGAAGGCAATCCACTGCTGCCTACAAGGCTGGAGCTATAATTTGTTTCCCTATAATAAGCATGTTGCATCTAAAGCAGGGAGGTCAGATGCCACGGTGATGAGGAATGCCTAGATAGATAGATACAGAGAGGGATGTGTATGGGGACAGATCGAGAGAGAGAGGTGTGTGTAGATAGATAGATAGATAGATAGATAGATAGATAGATAGAGGATGTGTGTCTGGGGATAGATCGATAGATAGAGAGAAGGGGGGTGTATGGGGATAGATCAATAGATAGAGAGAAGGGGGGTGTATGGGGATAGATTGATAGGTAGAGAGATTGTATGGAGAAAGAGAGAGGAAGATAGATAGGGTGTATGGAGTGGGGGTGTGTGTGTATGGGGATGGATAGATCAGCAATCTCTCTGTATTATGCAAAGGATTCAGGCAGCCTGTGGGGCTAATGTCTTCTGGTCCCGACGGGGCACTAGCTACAGAAGAAAAATGTCTTGGCTCTTTGCCACTGTGGGCTGGTGACAAGCCCCATGCCATCTGTAACACACAGCATCTCGCTGAAGAGGAAGTGATGGCAGAGAGCCTGTGTGTGATAAATACGAGGTGTGTGATGCGGCATCTAAAGCAAAGTCCATCTCTGCCACATGCAAACGCTGGAAAGTGCCAGGTGTCTCCAGAGGTTAGAGCTGTTTGTAGTGTGTTTCAAGGCGCTTGACAGCAGCCTGGGCTGTGAAGAGGGTGGGGGAATTGGCGGGGAGAGCTAGAACTGATGACCTAATAAACCCCGAACTAAAGTTAAAGTTAAAGCATTGGCTCAGGGGCCTGACTGGGCTGGGAGGGGTCAGACTGCTTCCAAGGACATCCCAAGACCCTTTCTACCTATGCCTAGGGGAGAGGTTGGGGGAAGCCCAGAGAATACCGAGGGCACCCTGACCCCGGCAGCCAGCAGGGAATCCTCCCGGTGGAGCTCCCCATCCCTGGAGCAGAGGGAGCTGGAATAGGAGAGGGAGATGAAAATGAGGGAGCTGGAGGATCATGAAAAGCAAGGTCAGCATGAGGAGAAGCAGCAGCAACATGAGCTGAAGGAAAAGCAGCATCAGCATGAGCTGGGGTTGGCGAGGCTGAGGAGCAGTGAGGCCCCGGCTGCGGTGAGTGAGAGGGGATCCAAGACTGCAAGGAGCTTTGATAAGTGCTTCCTGGCCCAGCGTAAGGAGGGGGAGGACATAGATAGCTTCCTGACGACCTTTGAGAATGCCTGCGAGATGCACAGGGTTGACCCTGCAGACAGGCTCCAGTTTCTCACCCCTTTAGTGGACCCCAAAGACCTGGAGGTATACAGCCGAATGAAAGGGGCGGAGGAAGGGGACTACGAACTGTTCAAAAAGGCCCTACTCTGCAAGTTTGGGCTGACTCCCAAGATGTACCGGAAAAGGTCCTGGAGTCAGCATAAAAGCCCTGAGATCACATACCTACAACTGGTCAACTGGATGCAGGGATATGCCCGCAAGTGGACAGCAGGGGCCCAAGCCAAAGAGGACCTGCTTGACTTAATTGTACTGGAGCAACTATATGAACAGTGCCCTTCCGACCTGAGGCTATGGTTGGTGGACAAAAAGCCAGAGAACCAGCAGCATTCAGGGCAGCTGGCTGACAAGTTTGTGAACAGTCGGGCAGGGAGGAGTCCCAAAAGAACAGGCCCACCATGATGCAGAGAGAGAGAGTCACCATGGGACCTCCCAGAGGGGAAATATAGAGAACCCCCTCCCAAGGGGAACGCCTGGTGTCAGGACCATCTGACCTGCTCGAGGGGACCAACGTGACATGAGCTGCTATCACTGTGGCCAGAGAGGTCACATACGGACCCAGTACCCCAGGCTCAGGGACAGACTGAGCAGACCCAACCTACACAGGGTTAACTGGGTAGGGACCCAGTCGGATGAGAGGCAGATGGCCCAGGCAAGGGGATCTGACAGCTTACCACCTGCTTAGGAGGGAAGAGTACCCCAGGCCAGCTCCTCTGGAGGGCTGGATGCTCCAGACTCAGGGTTCTCAGTTTACAGGGTGGGCGCGGGGCTGTCCCTCCGGAGAGAGGGCCTTCTTCCCCTGGAGGTGGATGGGAGGAAGGTCAATGGATACTGGGATATGGGTACGGAGGTGACACTGGCCCGGCCCGAGGTGCTGGCCCCAGATCGGGTGGTGCCCGACACCTACCTGACCCTGACAGGAGTGGGTGGGACCCCATTCAAGGTGCCCGTGGTGAGGGTACACCTGAAATGGGGAGCCAAGGAGGGCCCCAAGGATGTGGGGGTGCACCACCATTTGCCCACTGAGGTGTTGATGTGGGGGGGGACCTAGAGGACTGGCCAAGCAATCCCCAGAACGCCCTGGTGGTGACCCGTAGCCAAAGCCGGCGAGGGGCACTGCGCCCCGTCCTTGGGTAGGATACCACACCAGAGGCACAGGACCCTACCCTGGTGGGGAGGGAGCGCCGAGGGGCACGGCTCAGAGAGTCTGTGGCCTCAGACCCAGCCAATGAGAGGGAACCGGGCCCCATCCCTTCCCCAGCCGCTGAGTTCCAGGCCGAGTTGCAGAAAGATCCCTCCTTGCAGAAGCTCAGGGACCTGGCCAACCTCAGTGCAGTACAGACCGGGGGAGAGGTTGCCAGGAGAGGTTCCTGTGGGAGGAGGGGTTCCTGTATCAAGAATGGGCTCCCCCAAGGGACATGGAGCCCTGGGGGATCAGGAGGAAGCTGGTGGTACCCCAGAAATATTGCCGCAAGCTACTGTACCTGACCCATGACATTTCTCTTGCAGGGCACCAGGGAATTCGGCGCACCTGGCAGAGGCTGCTACAGAACTTTTACTGGCCTGGGGTCTTTACCACTGTCCGGCAGTATTGCTGATCCTGTGACCCCTGTCTGAGGGTGGGAAAGGCCCGGGACAAGGGGAAAGTGGCTTTGAGACCTTTGCCCATCATAGAGGAGCCTTTCCAGAAGGTGGCCATGGACATAGTGGGGCCTTTCAGCAAGACAACCCGGTCGGGGAAGAAATACATTCTGGTGATGGTAGATTTTGCCACCCGCTACCCTGAGGCAGTGCCCTTAGCTTTCATTGAAGCAGACACTGAGGCAGATGCACTCCTGACCATTTTCAGCTGAGTGGGGTTCCCCAAGGAAATCTTGATAGGCCAAGGGTCCAACTTCATGTCAGCCATGCTCCGGTGCTTATGGGAGAAATGTGGGGTCCGGCACAACTGGGCCTCAGCTTATCACCCCAGTCCAATGGGCTGGTGGAGAGGTTCAATGGGACGCTAAAGATGATACTGAAAACCTTTATGAACCAGCACCCGCAGGACTGGGACAAGTACTTACCTCACCTGCTGTTCGCGTACAGGGAGATACCCCAGAAGTCTACCGGATTTTTGCCTTTCAAATTGTTATATGGAGGAGGGTAAGGGGGCCCCTGGACCTGATGAGAGACGAATGGGAGGGGAAAGATCACTCCTGATGGAGAGTCAGTGGTGGAGTATGTCCTGATCTTCCGAGAAAGACTTGCTGAGCTCATGGACCTGGCCAAGGAGAAGCTGGCCAGAGCCCAGAGGAAGCATAAGGTCTGGTATGACCGCACGGTGCAGGCCCGCGCCTACATCACTGGGCATCCGGTGATGGTTCTCATCCCCGTGAGAAAGAACAAACTACAGGCTGCCTGGGAGGGCCCTTTCAAGGTTGTCAAGCAGCTAAATGAGGTAAATTATGTGGTGGAGCTGTCGAACCGGGCCCACCACCGCCGGGTGTACAATATGAATATGATGAAGCCATATTCCCCATGCCAAGGGGAATGTGGTGTTGGCCCTGTGTGGACATTGGGAGGAGCACGGAGATGACCCTTTAGTAGACCTATTCCCTGGGACCCAAGCTGGCTCCTCCCTGGAAACAATTCCCCTCTCGGATCAGCTAACCCCTGCCCAGCAAGTTGAGATCAGGGGGGTGCTGCATCTGTACTGACAGCAGTTTTCCAACCAGCCTGGATGCACTAATCTGACTGTCCACCGGGTGCAGACAGGATCATATTCCCCTATAAGATACTCTCCCTTCCGAGTCACAGGGAAAACTGCTCAGGACCTGGAAAGGGAGGTCCAGGACATGTTGGCCTTGGGGGTGATCCAGCCATCTGCTAGCCCTTGGGCCTCACCGATGGTGCTGGTCCCCAAAAAGGACGGGTCAATCCGGTTCTGTGTGAACTATTGGAAGCTCAATGCCATCACTGTATCTGATGCCTACCCCATGCCCAGGCCTGATGAGCTCCTAGACAATAGACAGTGATCTCACAATGGCAAGTGCCGCTGGATGTAGATGCCTGGCTGAAATCGGCCTTTATCACCCTTCTGGGGCTCTATGAGTTCCTGACCCTGCCTGTCAGCCTCAAGGGAGTGCTGGCCACCTTCCAGCGCCTGGTGGATCAGCTATTGAGGGGGATGGAAAGTTTTGCCATGGCATACATTGATGACATCTGTGTCTTTAGCCAGACCTGGGAGGACCATGTGTCCCAGGTTAGACAAGTGTTGGACCGACTCCAGGAGGCGGGGCTGACTGTAAAAGCTGAGAAGTGCAAGGTGGGGATGGCTGAAGTATCTTACCTGGGCCATCGGGTAGGGAGCGGCTGCCTAAAGCCAGAACCAGCCAAAGTGGAGGTAATCAGAGACTGGCCCGCCCCCAAAACCAAAAAGCAGGTCCAAGCCTTTATTGGGATGGCGGGGTACTATCGGAGATTCGTGCCCCACTTTAGCACTATAGCCACGCCATCACTGGACTATGCAAGAAGGGGAAGCCAAACAAGGTGGACTGGACTGAGCAGTGCCAGGAGGCTTTCCGGGAGCTGAAGGAGGCTCTGGTCAGTGGCCCCATTCTGGCAAACCCAGACTTTGACAAGCCCTTTATGGTGTTCACCGACGCCTTAGACTCGGGACTGGGGGCGATGTTAATGCAGGAGGATGAAAAGGGGGAGAGACACCCCATTGTGTACCTGAGCAAGAAGTTGCTATCTTGGGAGCAACACTACGCAGCCATAGAGAAGGAATGCCTGGCCATGGTGTGAGCCATATCTCTTTGGGCGACACTTCACCATGTACACTGACCACTCACCCCTGACCTGGCCAAGTTCCTGAGGTGGAGCCTTCTGCAGGATTATGGTATGGACGTGGTTCATGTGAAGGGAAGTGCCAACATGATAGCGGACGCATTGTCCCGGAGAGGGGGCCCTGAACTTCCCCAGGTCACTGGTCAGAGTGACCCTGCTCAGTTCAGTCTCGAAGGGGGGAGAGATGTGATGCAGCAGGGCGGGGAGTGTTGACCTGGGAATGTGGCAGGGGAGTTTCATGGGGATGGGAGACCTGAGAGCCTGTAACCTTAGCCAGGAGAGGGAGGGGGAAGGTAACACCTTTGCCCGGGAAACTGGACAAAAGCTGCAGGAGAGAGCTTGCTGTGGGGGGCGGGGGGAGGGTGTTGGTTTCAGTTTGGTGCTGGATGGTAGAATGCAGGGAACCCCAAGGCTGGGGTCTAAGCTCCCTGCCCTCCAGAAGGACTTGACTGAGGGGTCCTGGTTGTACCCACAAGCTCTGTTTTAGACTGTGTTCCTATTGTCCAAGAAACCTTCTGTTTTACTGGCTGGCTGAGAGTCACGGTGAATTCCAGGAAGAGGGGTGCAGGGCCTGGACTCCCCTACACTCCATGACATATGCTCCAGCATCCCATATGGTCAAATGCTTTGCCCTCCCATCAGATTTTGCTTTGGCTTGCATGGAAACCGCAGTCACGGTGCCAACTTGTGACTCAAGAGACCGGTGTTCAGTTCCCTCTCCCTCTAGCTCCTTTGGGCAAGTCACTCACACTCAGATCCTCCAAGGCAGTGGTTCTCGACCTGTTTATCATTGTGGGCTGCAAGCTGAGAACCACAGCGCCCTCCCCCGAAATTGCCCACAGTCCTCTGTGCCCAGCACCCCCACCCAGAGTGGGCCAGGAGTGGAGCCCTGGGCGCGGGCCGGGCAGCCGGGACATCTGAGTGGCCAGACCCCAGACCCCACTGCACAGTGCGGGGCAGCAGCTGGACCGCGGGCCTCCACCCCACAGTTACTGGGCAGCAACCAGCAGCTGGACCCCTGTCTGTGCCGAGGGCAGACAGTCCCCTATGCAGAGTCATGTCAGACTCGGTTGTGCTGGTGACCGCGCTGTGACACCGGACGGCATTTCTGCGTGCAGCAAGCTCTTTGCTCTGGACAGAGTTCCCAGAACAGCTCACAGGTGCACACAGCAAGCACCTGCTGATGTTCTGATAGTCTCCACGTGCTTCTGTTATTAGGCATGCACATGACGCTGGCGCTAAGCAAACGTGTGGCTGGTAAATTCAGACCTGAGGTTTCCTTGCAATGCAGGGACAAGCACCCAGCTGGCTACGGAGATGGGCAGCGTTAAGTACCAAAAAGGCACAAAAAGCAAAGGCAAAAACACCTTCCTCTAGCTCGACTGGTAGGTTGAGGGCACTCAGAGCTAGCAGGGACCTGGCCTCACGTCTAACATCTATTAAGTAAGTGCTTTCTCAAGATCCACTTGAGAGCCTGAAACCTGCTATTGGCACTCACCCTGCAGATATTTTCAAAGCAGCTCAACACAGGAATCACTCTGGTGGTCCGTGCCAACTGCAAGCTGGCAGTGAGTCGCAGGATCTGGACGTCTTTATTAACGTGACAGCACCTACTGACGGGGATAACTCACTAGGTGTCGTAGGAGAGCTCCGGATCTAGGCTGTGCCTTGAGACGCATCCCGACAGAGCGATAACACAGCCCCATTCCGCTCGCCAGCCTCAGCGGGATCACTCACCCGCCCTGCACTTCCGCCTGCTGGATGCCAGCTCGTGCCACCGGGCAATTAAACTCTGAGCGGACAACATGAGGGAGCTTCCCGGACAGATTCTGGCCAGGTCCTTGCCAGGTTTCTTCACCGCCTCTTTGGCACCGTCTCTGAACAAGTAAGTCCCAGTTCCAGCACGAGACTGAAGAGGAGGGATTTAATGGGGTTGCAGGTGCTGCTGGGGTTTTTTGCTGTGGCCGCTAGGCTGGGCTCCCCCTCCAATGACCTGCATGGCCTGTTCTCCCAATCCTTTCCAGCGCTCAGCCCAGTGCTGGCACTACATGGCACTGGTACTTCCTCTCTGCTTTGCCACAGGGTGGGCTAGGTCCTTTAAGAGGGAACTGGTCCCGCCCAATGTGCCACATGAACAGCCTTGATGGGGCCTGCTAGAGAGCAGCTGGTCTCTCTAAAGAGCCAAAGGGGAAGAGGAAACAATTAGAGGAAGCCAGGGACCAAGGGACTCCTGCAGGTAGAGTTGGGGTGGGGGCTGCCGAAAGCCGGAAGAACCAGGGGGAAATGGGAAGTTGTTTCTCCTCGTGGGAACAGGGGACAAGCCCCAGGACTGAGTGCTGTGACTTGTGTACCAATAACTAGACCCAGAAGGACAGACTCTGGACTGGGGGAGTTTATTTGAGGAGCCCTGGAGAGGGTAAACAGGTAGGGTCTCTGCAGCGCGACCTCTGGCCGCAAGAGGGTGGCTACTGCCCTGTTACAGGGTGGTTCAATTCCCACCAGGGAAAAGCCAGTTGCATTATGGGAAAGGGCCATCCCACCCTCTGTGTTTGCTGCACAGTGACTATGGAGGATGCAGCCGGGGTTTCCTTGTGGGCCGACAAACAGCGTAGCCTTCACTAGCCCTCCCAGGAGCCCTTCTGCTCAGCCACCAGCATCTGGAGCAAAGCCGCAGGGGAGGGAGCGGGAATGCACATGCCTTTGTCGCTGGATGGCTACATGTGACAACAGATCTGAGTGGAGTCCAGGGCTGGGACAGCAGGGGGCTGTGGGTCAGGATTTTGGGCACCGGCAGAGCTCCGTGAGTGGGAGCTGTGAGGCTTTCTTGGGGCATCCAGAACTATAAGTCACCCTGTTATCCTTGGCCTTAGCAAATGAGGGGTTTGTTGATGCTAAATGGTGTGTCGGCTCCTTGCCCACCCCAGTCTGTTAGCCAGCCCAACACTGGTACCACACGGTGCCCCCGGTTCCCAACCCCCTTGGGAGAGCATTCCTATGCAGCCCTGTCGCTGGCTGCCTACAGAGCTACCACGCCCACCGTCTCCAAAGACACAGTGTTCACAGCAGCCTGCTGGCTCAGCTGAGGACATCCCCCCTTTAGGAGAAGAGCCAGGAGACGAATTTACAGGAAAACAAGACTCCATGTATTAATAAAGAACAGAGATTTCAGTGACACCAAGCAGAGATCATGGAAGTGGAAAATTGTTACAAATAAAACAAAAGAAACCCAGCTCCTAACATGTGACAGGCCACAATCTTTGTCCAAGATCAGTTTCTTACCCACAGCAGCCTTTCAGCGCCACCTCCCTTGCCCCGTCCCCGTTCATGCGATGCAAAGAGCACTAGCTTCTTTGGTCCCTCAGTGATGGATCCAAAATGTCTTTTGCTTCTCCTTATATTCCCTAAAGTTTCTAGGTTAGGATCAACTCCTGGGGTTCAGACTCCAGGGTCTTCCCCGCTGATTGCACATACTCTTGATTGATAATTTGTTCTCCTATATACCTCCAATGCAAATAAACTGCCCATTGTGTCGGGCATCAGCACGCTCAAGTTACACTGGAGACAGGGAGATAAATAAACCTGCTTCTCCCTTTATTGGGTTACAGACTTGATGAACACTGTGACTGCGCTGTATTAGGTGGCGTGAGATTGCCAGGCCTGACGAGAGTGGCGGACACCGAGCAGTGAACGAGCAGTGGGCTGGGCCTGTAGGGGACGCTGCGGGTGAGGAGTGAAGGGCATCGGCAGAGCTGCCCGCTCTGCTCTGTGATGCGATGAGCCCTATGACGTATGGACTGTTAGCAAGCGCAGTGCTGGGGTTCCTGCAATGAGGCATCTGTGGCCCGGTTGGGATGTTTCTGACTGAAACCCCCCAAACACACACTCCAGCCAGCGATAGCCAAACCCCACTTCACGGACTCAGGGCTGTGGGTACCGTCCCAGCTCCCTGTGCTGGCCTCTCCAGGGTGCTCTGGCCCTGCTGTTGTCTCCTCCTGGGTGCTGGCTCCACTCCGGCACTCCCAGGTACGGTGCAGTGCGGATGGTGAAGCCTGGGAGATGGTGGCAGATAACACAGAGAGGGCAACTCCCAGCCCAGGGCAGGACGCCACCCTCAGGGGAAGGCCAGGGAGAGGTGTCACCTCTCCCTGCAGCGATGCCGGTGAAGCTTCCACCCTGCCTGACTCTGTTATCCCGGCCCCACCAAGACCCCAAATGCAGGCTATCGTTAGAGCTGTACCATAGCGCCTCCTGTTGGTGTCTGTCTTGCACCGAACTCCTCCATCCGGCCAAAGTCTCTTTATTGTGCAAAGGCTCCTGGGGAGTTGGCAGCAGGGAGTTTCCTGCCCAAATTTTGCAGGACACCAGCATGTTCAGAGAGGGGCACGTGGAGGGGCCCTGTGTCCTCCAAGCTGCTACATCCCTCCAGAAGCTGAGGTGCAGCACTGGGTGGGGAGAGGGACAGCGAGCTGAGCGTTCTGAGCTGGGGCTAGAGGCTGGGCTAGCTTAGGAAACTCGAGCCCCTCTGTCACTCCCACGCTAATCCAGGAGCTCCTGCCCTGGGGCAAATGGAGATTCAGCTCGGGTGATGTCTTGTCATTGCCAATGACCTGCAGCAGATGCTCCAACCAGGGCACAGTGCATTTGACCTTTGCTCAGTGACGCAGTCCTCTCGCTGGTAGGAAAGATGCAGAATCCCTTCCTGACCCCACTTGGTGATTCGCCTCCTCCCTGGAGCATGAGGCGTGATGGTCATAGTGAAGCTTCAGCTGCTATTTTTATTCAGAAACTGTTTCTTGGATCTGCTCAGGAAGCTTTTTGCCTCCATGACATCCTGCAGCAGCCAGTTCCGCAGGTTAAGCAGACAGTGTTAAATGTACCTGCCTGGGTCTGTAACAAGCTTGCAGGCTTTTATATGCTCATTGTCCCAGCTTCCTGGGTTCCAGTCCAGGGATTTAAACATTCATCCTGTCATGTTCATGGGCTGGATGGCCACTTTCCAACCTGAGCAAGGGGTAGTGTGCAGCCATGTCCCAGGAGCAGGGCCAGGACTTCACTGTGACTCTGCAATTCACAATCTCACGCTTCCCCATTGCTGCAGTGAGCAAGGAATCTGCTGCAGCCTTACATCATCCCCGCTCTGCCTGGATCTGGGGAAAGGGCAGGTGCTTTGGAAGGTGTGGAGCCAGGGCACTGCTCAGTCCCCGCCCATCCGCTTGCTCTCTCCCCTGTGCTGGACACAGCTGAGCCTTCTGAGAGATGCAGATCCTGTACTAAAGGGACCATATGAGTCCCTAGACACACTGTCGCACGATAAGGCCAGTGCGTTTGAGGTCCGTGGCTATGACATCAGAGCAAAGCTCCATTCAGAAAAAAAAAGCAATGCAAGGTATGATCCTAGCCCAGACTGCCTGGCCCCCATCCGATCTGTGGGAAACTCAGGAGCCCAGGGAAGCGCTGACCCAGGAAGCCCGTGGCAGGGATTGCTCCATGGCAATCCTGTGAGGTCAGCGAGTTAAAAATCTTCTTGCCGCTAACCATAATTGAATAAGTAGGACAATTCTCCCAAACGGTTTAGGTTAAGCCTCCCTGATGGGTGTTTAATTTAGATTTATCACAGGCTGTTATGGCATGTTCAATAAATTCCAGATGATTATTAAAAACGTAATTGTTGAGGTTCATCATCTCTGATTAGCCACCTCTACAGCTGTTACAGGATAGATGTGCCGACCCTGGCAGGGAATCATAGAAGATTAGGGTTGGAAGAGACCTCAGGAGGTCATCTAGTCCAACCCCCTGCTCAAAGCAGGACCAACACCAACTAAATCATCCCAGCCAGGGCTTTGTCAAGTCGGGCCTTAAAAACCTCTAAGGATGGAGAGTCACCCACCTCCCTAGGGACCCATTCCAGTGCTTCACCATCCTCCTAGTGAAATAGGGAGCGCATTGGGAGTCCATCATTTTAGATCTATCCCTGAGTCCTCCTGTTCCTTCCACTAAACCTAATGAAGCCTTCAGTAAATTCATATCTACTGCAAACTGTGTCACAGCCCCATCTAGTAGCTAGGTTACTAGTAGATAACAGCCTCGTACTGCTGCTCCTTCGGCTCTGGATGTAGAGATCTATGCATTGTTCCTGGGCTCCAACTCCGTTTGTTGGAAGGGTTGTTACACTGGGTCTCAGAGACCTGGGACCTGATTCTTAAAGGCCTCACAAGCCAAAATAACCTCAGGAGGGATGTTTAACCTTTATAATCTGTGTCAGACAACATAGCAGTTCACTCCATGAGTGCTGAGGCCAGGCCAGGACTTAGAGCTGTGTGCAGAGACTGGACAGTACAGTCTGGGAGCTAGCGAGGACCACAGGGTCAATCAGTGTCCAGCTGCCTCAGTCAAGAATCCACCCAATGTTTGTTACTGATGAGTTCTATTTCTTCCCTCCCTCAGGAGACAGCACAGATACTGGGTAGTGGGAGTTAGTGGCATTTGAAGGCCTAAGCAATAGGGTTCGGGTCAAAAAATGAACTGGACAGTGCAAGTTTAGTAGCTGGGTCTGGTAGTCAGAGGGAGGGTTTGTCAGATAGAAATTGTACCATTGTTGGAAGCCAGCAGATAGCATGATTATAGAGAGTCTTACTATTCTGTCTAACTGAACGTGTGGGCAGCGAGAAGTGCTAGTAGTTAGGTGTGACACAGTTCTCTTTAGAAGCTGAATACGTCCACAGGAAAGTCGGCTCTCCCTGCCTCAGCCCTGGCTGGCTGGCTCATTTCCTAGGTGTGGTGCTGCTTCCCACTGGTTGTACCCACGCAAGCAGAATGAAAACGTTGCATCTCATCAGAGCTATCGCATAGCATCAGGAGCCCTGCAGAAGCAGCCTAAGAGAGGGTAAGAGGAGGGGACAATGGACTCTGCAGGATGGATTGGAAGGGATGAACCTCCTGACCTCATTTCCAGGGTGCCCTTACTCCTTCAGTTGGGGATTGGCCCAGGGAGCAGCCACTGGCAGGCTGAAGGAGAAGCCTAGATTCCATGCAGAGAGCATGGCATGGGTGCCAGGCCATCCCACAGAGACTGGGATTCACCCCAGTGAGCTCCCACCACACCCAAGCACCAGGGGCAGGAAGTAGCCTGCGTGGGACAATTTGTCCACATCTTTCCTGAAGTGGGGGGCCCAGAACAGGACACAGGACTCCAGCTGAGGCCACCCCAGTGCCAGGTAGAGCAGGACAATGACCCCCCTGTCATACATACGAAACCCCTGTTCACACACCAGAATGAAATCAGCTGTTTTTGCAACTTCCCCACATTGTTGGCTCATATTCAATGTGTGATCCACTAACCCCAGATCCTTTTCAGCAGCGCTGCCACCCAGCCATTCTTACCCCAGGTTGTAGTTGTGCCTGTGATTTTTTTCCTTTCTAAGTGAAGTCCTTTGAACTTGTCTTTCTTGAATTTCATTGTGTTGATTTCAGACCAGTTCTCCAATTCGACACAGTCATTTTGAATTCTCCTCCTGTGCTCCAAAGTGCCCACAACTCCTCCCAGCTTGGTGTCACCTGCAAATTCAAGAAACAGACTCCCCACTTCATTATCCAACTCATTAATGAAAATATTGACTCATACTGGACCCGGACTGAGCCCTGCAGGACCACACTAGATACACCTTCCCAGTATGACAGCAAACCATTGATAATGACTCTTCAAGTATGGCTTTTCAACCAGTTGTGCACCCACCCAATAGTAATTTCATCCCGACCACATTTCCCTTGCTTGCTTATGAGAAAGTCATGTGGGTCTGTGTGAAAAGCCTGACTAAGATCAAGGTAGATCATGTCTACTGCTTCCCTCCCATCCAGTAGGCCAGTGACCCTGTCAAAGAAGGAATCAAGGGGCTGGAACCTAGGGCTCAGCCACTAACGGACCATCTCTCCCATTCGATTTTGCTTTCCACAAATCAGCAGTTCAACATCGAAAGCCAGCAGCAGAGGAAAAGCTGGAGGCTGAACAGGCCTGTGGGCCTCTGCTACACCAGGAACCCAAAGCCTGGCTGGGGAGAGAGCGGGCGTGTGGGCTGCTGATGGGCCACACCCGTGCCACGCCATCCTGCCCGCGCCATATGGAGAGTGGTGGCCTGGGCAGGCAGAATGGCCACCGGATCAAACCGCAGGGAGTTCGTTCTGCTCCAAAGGGCTCTCACAGCGCCTCAGGACGTTCTGTTTCCCAACCAGAGGCGAGTTCTTTTCCTTGGGAACAGCCACTGGCCTTCGCTAGAATCTCCAGGGAGCCACAAAATCACAGACGATTATTCTGCCACCCACACTGGGCGGCTTGTGAAATGGCCAGAGAGCACTTGTTCTGTTTTCACACTGCATATTGGGCACTTGGCAAATCACCAGACTATCAGCAGCTGACGTGCTAAGTTCTCTCTTTTCTTGGTAAGAAAGGAGGGGGGTTACTGGAGGCCACAAGATGGCACTATTGAAGAAATTCTTACAAGTGCTGTTTAACTGAGTGAATAGGCATTGGAACCTTTTAGAAGTGCGTGTTGTTAGCTGCGGTGCAGTTCTTCATAGGAGCTGGGTGCATCGCCGGTAAAGTTGGTTCTCCCACCTAAGTCTCCCTGACTGGATCATTTCTCAAGTGCACTGGTCCTGCCGACATGCTACACATGCAAGCAAAGCAAAGTGAGGACACAGAGTTGGAAACGTGACAGGAGTGGGGCCAGATCTCACATTCTCTGGTCCTCGTTTATGTCCCATCCCACCCAGGAGGAAGAAGAGGTGAATGAGAGGAGAATGGGAAGAAGGGAACAAAGGGAGGGTAAAGCAGGGTAAGGAATATCCACACCAGTGCACAGCTCCTCCCCACAAACACCCCCACACCTACTCACATACACCAATGTACACACACCCCAGCATGCATAAACACACCAAGACACACACTTACCAACGCACACCCATGCAAATGCACGCAAACTCATGCACAGAAGCACACCAACACACATACATTGAAAGATACACAAAGGCACCTCCATGCATGTCCACAGTCCTGCACACACAAGCTCACACTATGCACAGAACACCCCCAAACAAACACAAATGCTTGCCTACCTAGGAGCACCCTTGTGGCATGTGTGGGACAGTAGAGGATGTGCACTCAAACACACGCTCTCAGCAAACCCTTGTTCCCTCCCCTACAATCCAGCTGGGTATTTGATGATGCCAGAATGAAGCTGCTGTTAAAAGATGCGAAAGGGGAGCTAGATGCTGAACCAGAGCCTGGGTGGCAGCTCCCCCTGCCCCCGCCTCGATACACACAGAGCAATTGGTCCAGGAGAGCAGAGGCATCTGATGACATCTACCACGGATGCTGGGCACTTGGCCTTCAGCTCGGTGAGCTGGCACCAAGCCCCAGGCCCTAGTTTCTAGGACATGCTGATGGTGACTGAGCGCTACTTCAAAAGGCTCAGGTTGGTTGGCATGTGCTTTGGAGTCTCATGACAGCCATTGGCATGGGCTGGATTTGGGGAGGACCCTACAGAACTCAGCACCTTCCTCCACCTCCAATGTCTTTTAGCTGGTCCCAGCCTCGCCTAGGTGGTGAGCTGGGCAGGCAAAGGTGGCCCTGGCTCTGGGCCCATCTGCACACCTGGTGTGTGTCTCTCCTCTTCTAGCAGGTAGTTTGGTTCCATTGTTCCCATTGGTTGACCCCACACAGCTAGAACCTTTCTCAGCCAATCAGGGTGCTAGCGGTGAATTTAAAGCTGGTTGGTGCCCGAGGGGCCAATGCAGGATTGTTCATTGTATGTCAGGACAGCTTGAGCAGGAGTGGACGGGACTTGCAGGGAGCATTTTAAGGTCACTGCGCCCATGTGGCCACTCAGACGGAGCAGTTGGGGTTTTTCCCTCGTATGTTTGGTGACACCCCAACACGGCGGGAGACTAGGCCCAGCCCAGGGTTCTGTGGAGGGAGATGCTGGGGGTGTCCCTCAGTGACAGGGCTGAGACATGAGACGAACCAAGAAAAGCTCATGCAAGGCCAGGTGGTCCCGATCCAAAACCCACTGTAGTCTATGGAGATCCTTCCCTCAGCTTCAAGGCACTTTGGATTGGGAGCAAAGTTATTAGGGATGGACAGGGCCACCTCTTCCCATGGGTTATTTAGAGATCTCTTAGCTCAGTCTAATTCTTGAGGCCTGTGAAGTCCCATCTGCGCCGTCTCTGTTTGTTCCCTATAATACAAAAATCGGCATAAGATGCTCTTGGAATGAGGTAACAAACAGGTTCCATGTAACATTCCCCAGCCCTGAGCTGCTGTGGTCTATTCTCCCGAGGGAAGTGGCAGAAGCCCCAGTCGCTCGAGTCATTTAAGAGCAGAATGGAAAAAAACAGGAGATTAGAGTGCAAGAGAACAGCCCAGTGCTGGGCTCAGCGGGTCCATTGGTTTCCAGTTCCTCTGCTTCTAACATCATTCATTTCTGGGCTGAGGTGTGGAGATTCGAGAGAAACCACAACAAGAGCATCTCCCGGGGCTCTGTTCCAAGCAGTGCTCGTCACAGGAGGGCTCATTATCCTGCAGACCCAGGAGGCAGTGATTGCTCAGCGTCCTGTTAGGATGAGCTAAGCAACTTGGCACATCTCCCACCAACCCAAAGCTATGCAGCAAATAAAGCCAGACTTACTAACGCTCTAGAAATAACATCGCATGGCATGGGGGCAGGGGGTGAGGGGGAATTCGAGGTGGCCTGAATCAGTTCTGCAGCTCCAAACCCAATCTGGACTTTTAGGGGTGGGCCGGAGCTGAGAATCCAAATGTTAATTTTGTATCTTGGGCCCGTTGCTATCGACCTACCTAATCTGTTTGTCGGTGTGTCCGCACAGACCTTGCAAATAGCCAGCAATAATAAACGGGGAAGGCTGGGTAATCAAACCCTTGGCAAGATACACAGAGATCAAACTGGGCTCAGTGTGAGGGCTGAAAATAAGTAAGGTGTAGGTACAACCTTAGCAGCGGAGCTGCAGATGATGCCTCTCCAAGCCACGTTTGCCAGCTTCTGGTTAGGATGTGGTTAGGCCCAGCCCTGCCTAACTGGGGTTTGCAGCCCTTGGAAAGAGCTTAGGTTCAATCCGGATCAAACTGGGGATGGTTTATGGAGGTTTCCATATGACGCCAGTAGAGAAGGGATGGTTCTGCTGGGGGGTCCCCATCACCCTCCCAGTAGCACTTACCTGGCACGGCTCACTGTGGTGGGGCACTGGGTGAGAGTGCCAATGGGTGTATAAGTCCCCTCCAACCCCTGGACTTAGAGGTTAAACTCCTCCCCAGGAATAATGGGTCCATCAGGTGCCCATGTGGCGTAGACCCCATTGCTAAGGCTCAGTTATGTAGCCTGGATTACGGTGCTGCCCGACAGCCATAACTGATGCCTATGCTCTGAGCTTGTGCTCCATCGCCAGCATTTGGGGGAAAGGCACCCCTGAGCAAGCTAGTCCAGTAGCTATGCAGCTAGCGTGGGATACCTGCTCCATCCAGCGTGCCTGCAGGTTCCCTCACCGTCTTTGCCAGAGGGACCACTGCAAACCCATCTGCCGTCATAGACACACGCTCAGGAAAGCCTCCAACCCGTGATTTCAGACGCACAATGGGCAAGCCTACCCTTGAGGCTTCTGGGAGGGACTGCTGCTCTCCAAGGTCCCACAAAGTCAAAGTGGGACCCTGCCCCCCTGGTTCAATTCTGATGCCCACTTCTCCCTGCCTCTTACCTGGCCAAAACGTTCCTGAGTCCAGCCTGCACACACTCTCCTTCACCAACTCAGGCAGTCTGAACGCTCCCAGCTCCTCTAGGCCGGGAGAGCCATTTTTAACCACAGCTTGCCCTGCATGTGACCAAGTTCGCTACAACCCTGTAACGGGTGGCCTGTCCCTTTAAGGGCTAGGAGGCCTTGGGCCAATCAGCCCTGTTCAACTAGCCCCAGCCGGCTACACCTGCACAGGTATGGGCTTAAGAGGAACAAGCCCAGCGCCTAGGGGCTGGCTGGGGGAGGACAGCAGCCAGCAGGGTGGTGGCTGAAGATCTGAGCTCTGCTCGCTGGGTTGTCATTCTTCTCCAGAGCCAGAGAGCATTTGTAAGGGCCTAGCTCAGTTTGTATTTTAGCTGGTGGCACAAAAGGTTGGCTTGTGATTTATCTTCCTCCTGGGGCTTTTCTTTCTCAGCTTGAGCCTCTCTGCTCCTCACTGGCTCCCTTCTCCCTGCCTGGGCCTTCCTGTAAAGGCACTTTGAGTGTGGAGACCCTGGGGAGATGGAGCGAGCACAGGTGAGAGATTTATGGCCATTGGAGATTTCAGAGCTGTTACAAGTTCAGGACTTGGACTTGTCAGGCAGGTTGGGACCCTGAAACTTCCCATAGCCATGTAGTCAGGGAGCTAATTGGGTTGCTCACTTAGCCAGGGTGGAGATTCCCTGGGGATTCTAGGATAGGCACCCAAGGTGGCATCCTGCTGAGGCGTTGTCTCCTCTCCCACTTGTCCCAGGGTGAACGGGGCAACGATGCCAGGTGCCCTGAGAATGCTGGAGAGATGAGGTCAGATGTGGTGCCCCAAAGCTCTGGGGTGTTTGGACCATCTGTGGGGTGCAGGAGTTTCCCTGCCCGCTCCATTTGGGCTGTTGTGTGCTAGCGCTCAGTCTGGTTGGTTTCGCTGTAGCAGAAGGAGAATAGCAATGGGAGCTGGGCCGGGCAAGAATCTGGGAGTTCAAACCTGTTGACGCTGCAGCGCTGGGCTGGAGATCTCATCCGAGCAGGACTCCAAGGGACTGCCTGGGGCCACCCACATGGCAGGCTTTAGTCCTTCAGCCATTCCAGAGCCGTTGGCCAGAGGGAGGGGCCGTAGTAGAGCGGTTACAGTCCCGGGGCTGTGGTGCTCAGGACAGATTACAAGTTAGAGAGCCAGGGAGAAATAAGGTCTCAGTCTGTGTCCAGCAGCCTAGACCTTCATGTGGTTCTGGTGTCTCCTATATCTTGTAGGAACCTGGCCCTGCTGGAGGGGGGACACCCAGAAGAACAGACTTTCCCATTGCCTCATGGCTCAAGCTGGCAATGAACACCCTGATGTCTGGGAATGGTGAAATCTGGAGCAGAATACTGCACTGCAGTCTGGGCCCACTGCTAATTTTAGCTTCCCATTCTGCTGAGAGCCCAGACGCCCCAGGAATGAAGCCGGGGAGGGTGAAAGTAAACTCAGAGGCCTTGGAAAGGTCCCATTAAAATGGAGTGAAGATCTGGGGCAAGGAGAAATTGTCTCATAACTGGGTCTGGGGTAGGGGGTTCCAAGCCATGGGGGTGGGGAAATTGCTTCATATTTTGCAGACCCCTTTGCCTGTCCCTTGGGTCCCAGGATCCTCCAGTCTGTTGTTCCGGGGCAATGAGTGTACCTGCTGCCTCCTTCAAGTGACCTCTGCACCGACAGCTGGGGCTGTCGGCCGCCACCATCCATCCAGTCACAGCAGAGCTGTCAAAATTCCTCGCTCTTTTAGCTACCAGGTATCTGACAAAGTTGCCGATATCGCTGACTCTCTCTTCCTCTCCCGGGTTTGCCGGCAATCTTGCCTGATTGCAGGAGTACTGGAGTGGAGTTGCTCCGCGTCTGGCGAGCCATGTGCCTGCCCACAGTTGTCCTAGGGTCTTGGTCATTGTCCTTTTTAAAAGTTCATCCTCATGGGTGCTAGCTTTGGTTCTCCCGCTCATTGCTAACGTTCCTCTGTAACACCAGCACTCGGCTGCTCTGCGTGGCCAGTCGGTGTCCAGCTCCCCCAGCCCTGCAGAGGGGTGACCGTATGTAGCACTTCGGCAGTGTGCTGCAGATGTGCTGTTTTAACTCTAGACAACCTGGAAGTCTGTCTGTCTCTCTCTTTCTCTCGTTCTCTCCCAGCACTGGCTTTGCTGGGTGACCATGAGCCTTTCCTGTGCCTCAGTTTCCCCACCTGTAAAATGGAACCAGTAAGGCTTATCCAGCTGTGTAATACTCCGTGGCTGAGAGGTGCCAGTACCCTTCTGTAGACTGACCTGTGTCTCCAAAAGGCTGCATCCCCTGACAACGTCTTTGCTCTGCACATGGCCGCATCCTGCATTTACGTTCAGGGAGGAGACATGCAATAATTTCACAATTAAATAAAACCTATCAGTCCTGCAGCCCCCCCTGAAGACGTCATCAGGGCCCCATTCCCACAGCACAGGGTGTCCAATGAACCTAATTACAGCAGCTATTTATAATGGGGAGGTTAGCTTGGCAACCAGAAGGGCTAGGAATGGCATTAAAATAAATGAATAAAAGCTTAGATGCTGTAGAAAACGTAGCCACCTTAGGCTGGATAATTTCAGACTCTGCCGATCATGCCTCTGCAGTTAGGAGAGCTCTCCATGCATCAGCGGCAGCGTGATGTGCTTGTATTGTATTAGGGTAGCACCAGGGAGCAGGTCCCCACTGGGCTCGGGGCTGTACAAACACAGAACAAAAAGACAGCCCCAGCCCCAGGAGCTGCCGATCCAGGTATAAGCCACCAGGTGCATCCAGGCCGAGGGAGGGGGCCAAGAACCAATGAGCCAATGCCTTGTCCCCAGGGGCGTGCCGTCGCTGTCTTCACGGCACACGTTTCCTGCCCTTCATGTTAGACTGGCTGGTCCCTCAGGCCAAACGTCAGGGGAAGGCCCCCCTTCTGAGTCTCACCCCAATAACCTCCTTAGTCAGTGCACTGAATAACTCCCCTCCTTCTCTGGGCTCTTCGGGCAGCCTCCTGCAGTTTGTCTTGCCAAGCTAAATAGATTCAGGTTGTGGAAGTGAGCTATGTGATCCAGTGGGGGGGGGGAGGGGTCTCACAACCCCCAGCCTGATCACAGCCGGGGCCAAGGGGTCCTGACCACCCCACTGTTCTCATCTTGATAAGCGGAAGGGGGTTCCAGCTAGGGGTGTGTGTGTGGGGGGGGGGGGTGTTTCTGGTTAAATCCCCGTTAGATGGCAGAGGGATCCCAGCTACATGAGAGGGGCAACCCAGGTAGATCCTGGCTAGATCGGAGGGCGATCTCAGCTAGATGCCAGCTTAGAGCAACGGGGGTCTGGGGATGGAAAAGGTTGGGACCCCCTGCTGTCAGTCATTCCCCCACTGCCCTGACTTGATTTCCCCCCTTCCCCAATATGCCTTCCCAGGTAATGAGGTGCCCAGGGATCACTGCCCGTGGGGTGGGGTCCCTGCAGAGCTGATGGGGGGTGGCTCCACTTCCCACACTGGGATGTGGTCCCTCTGGTGAGCAGGCCCCTGCCAGATCTGTGTGCTGCACAGCTTGACCGTCACAGCGGGGTACCAAGCCAGCCGGGGGCAGGAGGGCTAGCCGGGGGGAGCAGCGCTTGCCCTGCAGTGCATTGCCTTCATGGGATGAAGCCAGATGTCAAGTGAATGAAGCTTTTGGAGGCTGATTGCAATACCCTCCTCCTGCTCCGGCTTCCTCTCGGTCCTCCTCTTCCTGGCTCCCTTGCCCCTCGATCTCATTCCTCTTCTTCTACCACCTCCTGCTCCTCTGCAGAGGCTGGTGCAACGCAACTCCCCAAGGCAGTAGGGAAGGGAAATTGAATCATTGTGTTTAGACGAGGCACTCGACGGGCAAAGGATTTGGAATGGCTCTGCCCCTTTAAGAGGAGATGCTTTGCAGTGTGGGGAGCCCATGCAGAGCTTGGCACGAGAGCCAGGGTATTGTCCTCTGCGTCATGGGGTAGCCAGGAACGGCTAGTGCCCAGCTCAGCCTCCCCCGCAGCATGGCCAGCTCCCGAAAGCTGCTAGAGCGTTCGCAGGAGTGGAGGCTGCAAGGGGGGCTGCAGCGGGGGGAGAGCCGGCTGGTGTGGGGTGAACCCCGCATCTGGAGGAGACCTCTCAGCTCAGCAATGGGCGGCTGGTCCCTCCAGGGGCAGGGGAGCAATGTGGGGTGGCGGCCAGGGGACTGAGGACCCCAGGGGGCCACTCTCACCCCAGCAGAGGGAGGACCCTCTGGAGCAGGACAGCAGCCTTGTTGCTGGAATAGCAGGGGGTGAAATCCAGGACTGACTGCACATGGGCTTGTTGTTCCCCACCCGTGCCCCTGGGGGATGCTGGCACACTGCCCGAAGTGAAGGGCAGCGGGTGGGCTGTGGTGCCTGACGGGGTGGGGGGTGCCACTGGCCCCCAGCCCGGAGGGCAAGGAGGCCAGGGATGTACTTGGAGGAGCAGCAGGGATGGCCCGGGCTCCTGGCGGATGTGGCCCATTCAAGCAGCTGTCAGAGTCCAACTGAATATGTTGCCCATCCATGCAAGGGGGAGGGTGGGTGGCCCCCTGGGCTCCCTGCATGGCCATCTGGCACCAGCGACAGTCCGGAGGGAGAGGAGGGACACAAAGCTGGGCAGGAGCTGGGGGAGGGCATTTCTCTCTCAGCTTGTGGCATGTGCTTTAATCCCACAGTTCCCAGCTAAGGCCCCAGCACTGACTAGAACAACACCTTGGCCTTCTCCATGCTGAGAGCCCGGAGCCCCTTGGGAAGGTCCCTACGGCACCCTGGGAAGCAGCCATCAATATCCCCATTGGGGGAACTGGGGCATAGGGAGGGCAACCACTTGCTCACAGTCCCTGTGACAGAGCCAAGAATAGAACCCAGGAGTCCTGCCGTGCCACACCCTGCTCTAACCACTAGATTGCGCTCCTGGAAGCTGCAAGGCTGGATTTGCCTTGGGGAGTGCAGTGCTGGGCCCCTCCCTGGACCCAGAGGGATCTCCCCCTGTGCCATCAGCTCTGGGATGTGGTCTGCTCTATTGCTCTCATCCACCCTGGCCTGCTCCTTCCACTGCAGCTGCCCAACCTCCATCTCTCTGCCTCCTCCACTTCTCCCACCTCTCCTTCCCCCCGCAGCCCCTTGCCCTTTCTCAGCATTCCCATCCCTCTTGTCCCCTCGGAGAGGCAACCCCAGAACTCCTGGATTTAATGACACACATAAGATCCAGGAAAAGCCACTGCCTACTGATGCCGGTGTGACCCTGTAAGCCCCTCCACAGTCTTAGTGTTGTACCCCTTGGCCTCCTAGACCCTTTAGTTTTCAGTACCCTTAGCTCCCAGAAGGTACCTCCTCAGTTAGCATCATTCCTCCCATTTCATAAATGGGGAAATTGAGGCACAGCAGGGGGAAGTGATTTCGCTGCAGAGCCGGGACTAGAACTCAGCACTCCCTGTTCCTGGGCCCAGGGCCGACCCATCGCATCTGTCTGTTGGGGCCTGCCTTTATTAAGACAATATCCTCGTGAGCCGGGCTCTGCTCACTGAATGGGTCCGATTGGCGCCCAGCCCAGTTTCGGGTGAGGGGGGAATAATCTGCCTATGATGTTCTCCTGCCCGGTGAGTGCAATACTGGGGATGGAGATTGTCGCTCGCCAGCCGGTGCCCCTTCCATTACCCCATGGCTTGCGGGCGGGCTGGAGAATGATCACGAGCCCTTCGCTCTGGATCAGATGCTGGCAGCGGTGGCAGCCAGCAGGATTGCCCGTTCCCTCCCTCGCTGGCAGGGCAGGGAACAGTCAGTGCTGGGGTGGTGGAGGGGCCCCGCACCATGCACAGCCCAGAGCACTGAGCTACCCTCCCTCCTGCCCTGCTAAGCGAGCCAGGGCTCCGGCTGCCTGGACCCAACAGATGGAGAATTGCACAGCGGTCTCTGCAGTTCACCGCTGCCAGAGGCTCTTCTACCGATGCTTGTGGCCAGTGCCCAGAGAACGGGTTGGGGCCTGGCCTTTGCGCTAGGCTGGGGATGGCTCTGAGATGTCCTTCCCCTGGGGCTGGTGGGTGCCGCCCGCTTGCCCCTGCCCTCGCTCTGTCGTGCACCCACTAACAGCTTCTGCAGGCCAAGAGGGCAATGGAGGGACCCTCCATGCGTCACAATGTGCCACCGGGGCAGCAGAGGGGGCCCGCCAGCCGGGAGGGGCCAGGGCCGGATTAACCTTTTGTGGGCCTGGCACCAAACATATTTGTGGGCCCCTTGGGAGGCAACGGAGCATGGCGCGGGGAAGTCAGTCCTTGGAGCAAGGACCCAGCCAGAGGCAATGGGGCATGGCAGGGGCAGCCCCGCTCCGCCCAACGCGTGGGCACTATTTACAAACCGGCAGTTGCCAAACACACAGTGGCCTGCCCGGCCCTGTGCTGCCAGCATGTCCCTTCCCCTCGGGGGCAGGTCCATGCCATGTCACACCACACAGCCCCCCCCCAACACCCCCGATTCCCTATGGCCAGAGCCTCCCCCCGGACCCACCCACAAATGCACAGCACCCTGCACAACACCACCCCTGCCCACAGCCCCACCACAACTGCCCAGCACCCCCACATAGGACCCCCACTCCCAATTCCCCAACATACACAGATCCTCCCCGCACCTTCCAGCCCAGCACCCCCCAGGCTCCCCACGCCCTGCCTCCCGGCTGCACTCCCGGGCCCTGCTGGGAGGCGACTGTGTCTGCTGGGCAGAGCCGGCAGCGCAGCCAGGGCTGGTGCCAGCGCCGGGAATTGCTGCGGCTCCTCAGGGGTGGTGTCATCAGCCAGGCCAGGGCCTGCCCGGCTGGGCTCCCTCAACACCCACGTGCCTGGAGGGGCCCAGCCAAGCCCCCCCACTGTCTCCCCCCCACACACCTGGCGGAGACTGGCCAGGCTTCTGCACCATTCCCAGGCAGCTCGGCTTCGGGGAGACAGGTGGGGCCCACAGGTGGTGGGAAGCAGAGACTGGACAGAGCTGGAGGTACCCTGAGGTCCGGCCAGGGGGCTGAGAGGAGTGGGGGGGGGGCAGGGGGAAGAGGGGAGTGGGGGGAGGGGCCAGGGACTGACCCAGGGAGGGACCCGGGGGTCAGAGAGGAGCAGGGGGGGCCAGGGGGCTGAAAGGAGCAAGGGGATGGGGCAGGGGGCTGAGAAGAGCAGATGGAGGCCAGGGGGTGGAGAGGAGCAGGGGGGCCAGGGGCTGAGAGGAGCAGGTTGAGGCCAGGGGGTGGAGAGGAGCAAGGGGGTGGGGCAGGGGGCAGAGAGGAGCCCTCGGCCAGCCAGCGGGCAGGCCGGGAGGAGCAAGTGGCGGGTGGGGGGAGCCAGCAGGGTCTCGGGGCGCAGGGCAAGTGGAGCATGGGCCTGGCTCCAAGGAGCCACAGGAGCCATTGTAAACCCGGCACTGGAAGGGGCAAGGGGATGGCAAGCAGTGTCATGCCCTTGCCCGTCTGCCTCCTGGCCAGGAACAGCAGCGCTAGGAGCACGTCCCAGGCTCCAACTGGCTGTTCCCAGAGATGGGGGGTGACCAGGCCAGAGCTTTGTTGGTGGCGGGGCTCCTGGCTAGTAATCACAAGGCCACAGCCCCCCAGAACTGTGCGGGGGTTGCTGCTGTCACCATCGCTGTACTGTGGGGAGAGATGCCCTTCTGAGGCCCATGTGGCCTACCCCTGCATCCCAGTCCCGGAGGGGCACATGGGGGAGACAGGAGTGACCGATCCCAGCCCCAGAAGGGCTTACCGCCTGGCCTGGCCTGGCTCTGCGGTTTAATAAAAACCCATTTCAGCAGCCCAAGGACAGGGATTCATAAGGGGACCACACCTTGGAACGAAGGAGGGAAAGTGCAGAGGATTCCCAATGTGTAACGAGGTTTGGTTCAGAATGAGACATCCCCGAGGGCGAAAAAAACGAGGAAAGAGTCGTCCAGCATCTCCGCCTTTCAATACGAATCTCCTGCTCTAATGATCGTTGCTTAGGGTGGTCTCCGAATGATTGATCGCATTTTCTATCAAAGCTCAATTTACTAACAGTTTATCAAGGGTAACTATATGATTAATTGCTGTTATAAGCATGTGAGAGACATGAGCTGGAGAAGCGCTGGTTGGCAATTAGCACATCAATAAGAGGTGTTATAAACGGTTATTAGGAACCTATTGATCTTTTGGACTCGAGCTAACCATTGATTAACCCTTTATTAAAACAACCCTTCGGGGTTTATCAACCCTTTATCGACTGCTTATCAATGTTACCTGCACATCAAATGTGACCAAATGATTAATTAAGGTCCCAACTGTGAAAAACCTCGCATCGGGGAGCTGTTCTGTACACTTTGCTGGGGGCTTACATGTGTGAGGAACTGCTCAGCAGCATGAGGAAGGAGGGAACAATCTGGTCTGCTCCAGGACTAGGTCCAGTAACTTCACTGGGCCCGATTCTGGACCCACTACTTATATGGATTAGTATCTTCCTCTACCAGTAGATGCTATTGATTCAAGGGCATACTCACGGATAGGGCCCTACCAAATTCACAGCCATGAAAAACGTGTCACGGACCATGAAATCTGGCTTCCCCATGAAATCGGTTAAAAGTATGCAAAGGACTGTATACTATAGGGTAAAAGTATACAAAAGTACACAATGTTTCTCAAACTGGGGGGCCTGACCCAAAAGGGACTGCAAGGCTACTGGAGGGGTGGTCGCAATATTGCCACCCTCACTTCTGCACTGCCTTCAGAGCTGGGCGGTCGGAGGATAGATGCTGCTGGCCAGGCGCCCAGCTCGGAAGGCAGTGCCACCACCAGCAGCAGTGCAGACATCAGGATGGCATGGTATGGTCTGGTATTGCCACCCTGACATCTGTGCTGCTGCTGGTGGCGGCGCTGCCTTCCGAGCTGGCTGTCCGGACAGCTGGTCTCCGGCCTCCCAGCTCTGCAGGCAGTGCAGAAGCACGGGTGGCAATACTACAACCCCCCCACAATACCCTGTTTGGGACCCCCAGTATGAGAAATGCTGACTCCAGGGCTTGACGTTTGTATTTTGCTGTTTGTAAATACATATTCATGCTTTGTTACAACACCGTGAAATTTACGATTTAAATATCCGAAAGCATGACGCTGAAGATTTTTACAATGCTATGACCATGAAATACACAACAATGGACCATGAATTTGGTAGGGCCCTAGTCTCGGAGTAAGGGACTCTCCATTCAGTGTAGTAAGGCCGTCACAATCTGGTCCAGGAGAAGTCACTGCAACTGTGCAACGGTATGACTCGGGTGTTACAATCTGAGCCTCGATAGCTACCGTCCCCAAAGGACAGGAAGCATGGACCAGTGGTTAGGGCACTACCCAACCACTTGGGAGCCTGCAGTTCACGTCCCTGCTCCACCACAGCCTTCCTTCATGACCTTGGGCAAGTCACATAGGTCCAGAGCTTCATAGATATGTAGGGTCCTCACATCCACTGATTTCAATGGTGGTGAGTTGCCTAAATACCTTAGCACCTCTGAGCCTCAGTTTCCCCTGTGCACAATGCAGGTAATAGCATTGCCCTGCCTTACTGGGGTATTGTGAGGATACATACATTAAAGACGGAGAGACATGATGACAACGGGGACCATATAAGTCTGAGATAGCTAGAGGCCGTGCGTCACCAGCATCTGAACAGTCTCTGGGATGGTTGGCCTGAGTTTTAATTGGGGATGAAAAAGGTTTTGCAACATCAGAATCAAACAAAGTTTTTAATGAACCTGAGCTGAGCTGGAAATAAACAGAAGCTGAGAAATCAAAGGCAACACCTTCTGCTTCGAGCAAAAGCAAATTTTACATCTCGAATGAGTGATTTTTGGCTACATGTGGAGATATAGATATATAGCATTATCAGTTAGAATCTCCCCTTTTATCCCAAACAAGCTGCAATGCCATTTGCTGTCCTAACACATGGCAAGTGTTTTGACTCTGGCGCAAGCAGGCGAAAAGGCAGTGAATTCAGATCCTTCCTCGGGTGCCCAGAACTTTTGTGATCCAAGTGAGACTGATCGTACTTCTGCGGAGAACTTAAACTGCACCAGACGGACTCAACCACCCCTTCCCAGGCCTAAACTAAGATGCTGAATGGCTTTTTCTAGCTATGCTTTTTGTCAAGTTCTTTGTGTTTTAATCCCTCCTTTCTTTGCCTTCAACTCTATGCATTTCTTCTCCTTATCTACAAGGTCCTTCTTGATCTGTTTCCACTCATTCATCAATTTGATTAGTTACAGCATCTAATTTAGCATTGCAAGAATCAAACTGGAGAGCATGGATGGCTAGGAGAGAAGGGTGAACAGATGGGCTGATTGCAGGAGCTGGATTAGATTCAAGGGATGGGCCGGGAGGGAATGGGAGCGGTTTTTAGGCATGCCATGCTGCCTGGATCTCCTACCCTGCTCACTGCTGGTCCACTCACAAGGCTGGACAGGAACTGGCCATTGCCTGTTTCTTCTTGGGGCTGAGGTTCCCTAAGCCTGGCTCAGGGTGAATTGCCCTGGGACTTTTGCTGAGGCAGGGCCTCCTGGTGATGTCGCACAGCTCTCTGAATGCTGCTGTGCCATTGGCTGAGAGCTGTGTGACCTCTTCGTTAGTCACAGAGACCCATCCGCCCCAGACGACCTAACGCTGGAATCCGTGCATCAGGGATGGGAAGGTTTTCCTGCCAGAGTCAGTGGGAACGCACAGTGCTCAGCCAGAGGGCCTTCGAGAC
The DNA here is from genome assembly GCF_009764565.3 of Dermochelys coriacea. Lineage (NCBI taxonomy): Eukaryota > Metazoa > Chordata > Testudines > Dermochelyidae > Dermochelys > Dermochelys coriacea. Next base: position 21,622,791 of record NC_050084.1, read on the forward strand.
AGGAGCTGTGCATCCAAGGAACAAGCCGAGACCGCCTGCAGCAGGGGAAGTCAGGCCCTGCCCGCACTGCTCATCAGTGTGCCTCAGCCCAGCACCAGATGGACCCCTCTGCGGGCGAGATGGGCATTCTGCCTCCGAGGTGCAGTCAGCGTCAGTTGTGATCATGGTTTCTCTGTGACGGGCTCCTGCCCACTCTAAACTGGCCTGAGCTCCCTGATACATTTGCGGGCGTTTGGCTCTGGGGTTCTGGTTTGGTCCATTACAGAGAAAAGGGAGAACCATGGAATTTGGAGCTGGATCCCGAACGCATGCCCAGCATTCAGGTGCTCAGATCCAGGGCACTGGCTGGGGCCATCTGTAATTATTCACCCATGAGATACCCAACGAAACTTTCCGAACACGCCACTGATGCCTGTCCCAGGTGCAGTCTCCCGCACCCAGTTCTCCCTCTCAAACACACTCTGTCTGACACTCCCCTTCGGCCAAAGTGGAACAGTAACCAAAGGGCAGCTCAGCATCCACTTCTCAGTACCACAATTTGCAATAGAAAACTGTCCTAGCAATTACTCCTGTGTCCTTGCACTGACTCCTGTACATATTTTCCCCCTTTCCCTCACCCTGACTCTTCAGATCCAGTGCACAAATCCGCTCCCACTTTATTTTTATTCCCAACACCTCCTCAATGAATGACCTGCTGGCGCGTTTGGCAGGGGCTCTCAGGCCAGCCATGGGTGTTTGAGGAAACACCATTCCACCTTCTCGCAGTCAGCCCCATAGGATTAAGAAATTAAGAAACCCATTAAGAAATTCTTCAGGCTCCTTTTTTTGGCGCTTAAAGAACACAGAAAACTGGGCTGCCTTTCAAACCGCCCACTTGTGATGCGCAAAACATCCCCTCGGGAGGGAGAGCTGCTCTGCAGAGTGTGATGGAAACTGGTGCTGAAAAAAATGATCAAAGAGTTTACTATAGCCAATGTGCACGTGGAATTGGCATTTTCCCTTAACATGCTGTCACATCCCTGATAGTGCCTAGATGGGCCACACACATTGCAAGAGACAAGCCCTGCCCCAGAGAGCTCACAGGGTTAATAGACAAGACAAAGCAGAAGGCAAACCAATGGGGGACTAAATCTGTCTTCTGATCTCTTGCCCTGTGCTCTGTCCACTAGAACATGCTGCCTCTCTAATCAAATTCATGCACACTAATTAACTATGAATTGCTTCTTTAAGTAAATCAAAGTGTGGTTCTGTTCTTAACAGTGGAACTGGCGAGGCAGGAGAAAGATCATTTGATCATTACCTGTTAAGTTCACTCCCTCTGGGGCACCTGGCATTGGCCACTTTCAGAAGACAGGATACTGGGCTAGATGGACCTTTGGTCTGACCCAGTCTGTTCTTTCTTATTTCAGAGTAGCAGCCGTGTTAGTCTGTATTCGCAAAAAGAAAAGGAGTACCCGTGGCACCTTAGAGACTAACAAATTTATTAGAGCATAAGCTTTCGTGAGCTACAGCTCACTTCATCGGATTCATCGGATGTCCTTTCTTATGTTCATCATCGCACAGTGGGTCTGGTTCGTCTCTGACTCAGGGCTTGTCTACAGGGGCAGTTATTCAGTAGTAAAGTAGGGTGTGAATTCAAACCTCAGTAGTTCTAGAGCTATTCCCAAATAGGAATCTGTGTGGACACTCTTATTTTGGAATAGCCCTGTGGCCAATTTCCCCATGCGAACGAGACCTTACTCTGCCTTCAGAGAGGTGTCATTACACTGACCTCATGAGAGTTACGCCCAGTACCTGCGGGTGTAGCTGACAGCAGGCTCTGGCCTCAGGAGTCCAGATCACCTGTACTCGGTCTATCTTTGTTGCCAGCTGCCAACTCAGGAAACTCCCCCTGGGAATCTGAGAGTCAAGCTGGGGGGTCACCCCTTCTTGGGCATCAGCACCAGTAACTCTGACCCAACGGAGGACTACGGCACTGTAATGATCACTGCACAGACACCCGTTCACACTCCTAGCTGCCCCCCTTTGGCTCCATGCTGGGCTTGCTGACACAGGATGAACACCCATCTCACCAAACCAGTGTAGAATCCATCTTAGTCAAATCACTGCAGCCGGGGCAGGACACTCCTAAACCAGCTGAAAATCAGATTTGCTTAATTTGGTTGTAAATAAGCTATGACAGTGTGTGGGCCAGCCCTCAGATTCCCCACTGCCCATTAGTGCTTTGAAAACCTGGGGGGAAGGGACTAGAGACATCTGCAGCTGGGCTGAAGCTGCCTCGTAGAGCCTAGATGCACCATATTGTGCCTGGTGCTGCACACATCCCTGGCAAGAGAGAGGGGGAGGGCTCCAGTCCAGCTGAGGTTTGATTAGTCAGCTGGGGACACGGTGCACTGCAAGGTACGATCGGAGGCAAGATGTTGGCACTAATGCTGGGGCCAGTGAAGGTGGCACAGTGCTAAGAGGGCAGCTGAAGAAGCCAGCCAGAGCAGCTGAGGGAGGTGATTGCGGGGAGCTCAAGGCACTGGAAAGGCAGAGAGTCAGTGCTTGGTGTCAGGGGGCTGAACAACAAATTGGGGAAACCAGGAGTTAAAGATGGGTCTGAGACACACATCTGCAGGGGGATCAGCCCCAGGGCTTGTCTTGGTGAGGGATGGAGCGGTTGGGGCCAGCAATGCAGCCAGATGGCAAACAGGGCCACTTGACCCCAGCGGAAATGGAGTTCCTCTTCCAGCTCCCACCTTGCCTTCCCCCCAGCCTGACTGCATGGCAGCCGGATGGCTGAGCCTCTGTTCGTGTCTCTCCCCCATATCCAGCCGGAGCTGCTGTAGAGCACCTGCACGGGACATGTGCTCCCGCTGGACCCAGCTCTGGGCAAGGGCCCGCAGCCTGCGTGGCCGTCCCTCCCTGCCTCCTCGCTGTCACACACCTGTGAAGGTGAGCTCAAAAGGGGGAATTACCTGCCCATAGTATTCAAGCCCTGCAGCCTGGCAGAGCAGTACCGCAGTCTATGAGCCCCGGGCCCTCGGTCAGGGCGGGGCAGCAAACTGTTAGAAGACTCTGGCCTGCCATCAGGGCACAGCAGGGGCGAGCTCCCACACTCGCTAGGGGCTCAGGTGGGGGTGAGCGCCAGCAGAGTCTAGGGGTTCAGGCAGGGGTAAGTGCCCAAACCAGTCGAGCATCCCAGCTCAGCGGACTGTAGACCAACCCTGGCCTAAGTTGGGGAGGCTGCCATCCCAAGGGGGGGTGGCATGGGGTAGGGGGACATGGGCCCCCCCAACTCCACTGCATCCCAGTGGGGAATCCAGCTCCAACGCCCGGACCTAGGATCAAGCCAGCCCTTAACCATATGGTCGTCTAGATCCCCTGGGCTACTTCCTACTTCCCGGGGTGGGACCTGTCACCTTGGGCCAGAGCTCAGCACAGCGGGGCTCCGCCGCAGCTTCCAGCAGCCGCCTGGATGCATCTGTCCCCCTTGGCGGCTCCAGCCCAGCTGAGCTGCAGGGCCCGCCTTCTGTGCCGCCCCTCTCCTTCGGGCGGGGTGGGCGTGGCTTTCTTGGTCCTGCCCACCAGGGGGCGTGTAACCGCTGAGGGAGGCCACGCCTCCTCGCTACAGGCCACTGTGCAGGACACTGTGCCAGGAGCTCATGCAACAGGATCAACCTGGAGGAGGGAGGGGAGTGTTCACACAGCTACACCTCCAGGGGGCCATGCGACCCTTCCCGGCAGCCTGGCACTCCCACATCCCGGGGCCCCTAGTCTATGCAGCAACTCTCCACGGAAAGGGAAAGTTCTCCTCATGTTCCAGATGGGGAAACTGAGGCTTTGGGAGGGCCCAGCTGGAATGTCCACAGGGGCTCAGCTCCCATTTAGTGGCTGGATGTGCCTGTTGGGTGCTGAGCTGTTTGGAAAACCTCCAGGGGGAGCTGCGGGGGAGAGGGGCCTGCTGGTAAGTCTGGTCCCTGGATCAGTATTCCCACCCCCAAATGTGCAAACATCATGAGTCAGGCCCCCCAGATCATGGGTTTGGCTTAAAAGTCTCATGCTTTTAAAAAAAGAATCGGTGCCGGGGTCTGTTTATTCGAGATGTAGATTCTGAGCTTTTTGGATTCCCATTTTTAAGCTTTTCTCCACAACCACAAGCACCAGAGCGGCACTTGGTGAAAATACTGAAAGCTGAGATTCTCAGGCATCACAGGACTCCAGGAGCTGGGGCTTTAAGAAAAACACCGAGTCTCACAAGCAAGTTGGCCACACTGCTTAACAGGAGTGGGGATTTTGGAGCAAGTCACTGCCTGAGCTGGAAATAAAACCTAGCACTACTGGTGCCCAAACAGCTGCTCAAACCTCTAGACCACACTGTTACTTCTCATGCCCCGAGCTGCAGAGCAACCGCCCAATACCATGGCACTCCCACCCCTCTCTCCTATCTGCCTCTCATCTTCCTGGCTCCTTTTTTTCTCCAGTGATATTTTTTCCTCCTCTTCCCCTGCCTAGCCCAGGAAGAAAGACTGAAAATGAAAAGCACTTTGAGAGGGGAAGAAAAGCCCATTTGCTTTGGGTTCACAACAGCCCCCTCTCTCAACTTGGTTAGGTCGGTCTAATTTGCAGAGGCTTTTAGGCCTCCCTGGGCTACTAATCAGATAAGGAGCTGTGAGGGAGGAGGGCACAGCTCCCTTCAGCTCAGGGAAATCCTTAATGGTGTTCAAAGAATAATCTCCCCTGAGGGGAGAAGACAGGCTGCTAGAGTCCCCTGCCGGGCTCATCTACTTCCCCCTCTTTGGGCAGATTTGTTTCCAGCTAGCAAGCTGCCCCCTGCTCTTTGGGGCATGGTGGGGTGTGAATGACCAGAGGAAGGGCTGTAACTGGAGAAGGGGTTATTTGAGCAGATGCAGAGAGAGTGCAGCGGAGACCAAATAATCCTCCTGCAGATTTGTGCGCTGTGGAATAAAGGAGCTTGGATGCGGGGCAGGTACCTTGGTGTGGGGTGTGATTGGGTCTCAGCCTTTTTCACCCCGGGCCCCGCTCAGAACCTCCCTCCTCGCCCGGGGATGCCAGAGACAATGGGTAACAGCCGTTATCGTGGGGGGGCGGGATGAAGAAACAGCACGGGGTCAGCCCTGGGGTCAGCCTGACTCCTATGCCAGACAATGAACTCTGTCGAATATAAGGAGCAGCAAAAGGGCAACGTGCTGTCCAACTCGGAGGGACCAGAGGGCGGCCCTCTGTGCAGCCAGGGACAGTAAATCCCCAGTCATGTAGGTCCGTGACGCTGACAAGTAGCTATAAGTGAGAAAATTGCGTGAGACGAAGCTTAGTGCGTGTTCAGGACATAAGAACGGCCAGGCTGAGTGAGACCAAATGGCCCATCTAGCCCCGTATTCTGTCTTCCGACAGTGGACACTGTAGACTCTTAGCAGTGTGTTCTTCTTGTGTTTTATTTGCTGTTTCTACGATCACTGAAATCTCAGCTGCATGTGTCTGTTCGTGAGCACCAGTCACGCACATGCACATGCATAAGGGACACGTGCAAATTGCCACCAATAGTTTGTGCACACAAGTGAGCATCATGCAAGACCGAGGGACTCAAAGGCCTCCATGTTCTCATGGCGAGCTAGGTCCCTCCCAGCCTGTGCGCCCAGCCAGAGAGAGGGTTTCCAGCCATCGGTCAGACATACACAATCACAGCAGTGTACATGCAACTGCCCTCTCTGCACTTTGCGGATCTGGCCCAATCAGCATATACACATGGTGCCCCCATCTACACGTAGCACGGCTGCGGTTGCCCAAGGGAGTTGGGTGCCCAGATGCCATTAATGCTCTTTGGCTCCTTGGAACATCCCAGCCCAAAGACGCACAGGGCCAGATCCTCAGCTGATGCAATTTCTGGAGCGATGCTGCTTTACACCAGCTGGGGATCTGGCCCTCCTGAGACACACCTCCCCCCTCCTTTCACACCATCTACATCTTTTCTCTCCCCTTGAACTCAAATCCTAGCATCAGGCAGGGCCAGCGGTGGGACCCAGCATCCCTGATTCTGTCAGACAGCTGCCGCCTTCCGAGGGTGGCATTAAAGATGTACTGTCCCGTGCTCCCAGGCGCCAGGCGTAGGCTCGACTGACAGTAAAGCTTCTGATTTCCCCTGTGCGAGGCTGGGGTGTCTCACCACCCCTTGTCTCACACGAAGCACTGGCATGCATGTGTGTATCGCGGGGGCTGGGACAGCCAGTAGCTTCCTAGAGGAGAGAGAGACCATTCAGGGAGGGAAGGCGTTGAAAGGAAATTGAGGTGATTTACTGCCCTGTGTGGGGCGCCATCGGGGCTCGCTTGAAATCTGATTTTTACTCAAGGACAAAGGGAAGGGAAGGGAAGGGAAGGGAAGGAATGGCTGCAAAATGGAAACAAAGTAGTGCAAGGGGAGCGGGCTGGAGCGGCCCCCCTCCATTTCCAGGTGGGAGATAAGAGAGGCCTGGGAAGTAATAGCAGCACTCGGGCCCATTAGCACAGCGGGTAATCAGGTTTCTCGCCTGCTTGCTTTGTTTCCATTAGGGGGAGGGATGCAAGTGAGGTCCTCTGCTGGCTTTTAGGGGAGACAGGGAGGAGGGGGAGTCTGCTGGGGGCATTGCCAGCACGTAGACTTCCAAGCTCAGAGAGAACCTGCAGAAATCCAGCAGGTGCGGCTTGATCCCCAAGACCTGTCGTGCTCCAAATTGGGGGAATCTGGTGGGGTGAGGCCCTCACCCTGCCTAGGCGATGGAGGGGCGGGGGGAGGCGGAGATCTTCATGTCCATGGGGCCGGACGAATTGCATCCGAGAGTGCTGAAGGAATTGGCGGCTGTGATTGCAGAGCCCTTGGCCATTATCTTTGAAAACTCGTGGCGAACGGGGGAAGTCCCGGATGACTGGAAAAAGGCTAATGTAGTGCCCATCTTTAAAAAAGGGAAGAAGGAGGATCCTGGGAACTACAGGCCGGTCAGCCTCACCTCAGTCCCTGAAAAAATCATGGAGCAGGTCCTCAAAGAATCAATCCTGAAGCACTTAGAGGAGAGGAAAGTGATCAGGAAGTGATCAGGAACAGTCAGCATGGATTCACCAAGGGAAGGTCATGCCTGACTAATCTAATTGCCTTTTATGATGAGATTACTGGTTCTGTGGATGAAGGGAAAGCAGTGGATGTATTGTTTCTTGACTTTAGCAAAGCTTTTGACACGGTCTCCCACAGCATTCTTGTCAGCAAGTTAAGGAAGTATGGGCTGGATGAATGCACTATAAGGTGGGTAGAAAGCTGGCTAGATTGTCGGGCTCAACGGGTAGTGATCAATGGCTCCATGTCTAGTTGGCAGCCGGTGTCAAGTGGAGTGCCCCAGGGGTCGGTCCTGGGGCCCGTTTTGTTCAATATCTTCATAAATGATCTGGAGGATGGTGTGGATTGCACTCTCAGCAAATTTGCGGATGATACTAAACTGGGAGGAGTGGTAGATACGCTGGAGGGGAGGGATAGGATACAGAAGGACCTAGACAAATTGGAGGATTGGGCCAAAAGAAATCTAATGAGGTTCAATAAGGATAAGTGCAGGGTCCTGCACTTAGGATGGAAGAATCCAATGCACCGCTACAGACTAGGGACCGAATGGCTCGGCAGCAGTTCTGCGGAAAAGGACCTAGGGGTGACAGTGGACGAGAAGCTGGATATGAGTCAGCAGTGTGCCCTTGTTGCCAAGAAGGCCAATGGCATTTTGGGTTGTATAAGTAGGGGCATAGCGAGCAGATCGAGGGACGTGATCGTTCCCCTCTATTCGACACTGGTGAGGCCTCATCTGGAGTACTGTGTCCAGTTTTGGGCCCCACACTACAGGAAGGATGTGGATAAATTGGAAAGAGTACAACGAAGGGCAACGAAAATGATTAGGGGTCTAGAGCACATGACTTATGAGGAGAGGCTGAGGGAGCTGGGATTGTTTAGTCTGCAGAAGAGAAGAATGAGGGGGGATTTGATAGCTGCTTTCAACTACCTGAAAGGGGGTTTCAAAGAGGATGGCTCTAGACTGTTCTCAATGGTAGCAGATGACAGAACGAGGAGTAATGGTCTCAAGTTGCAATGGGGGAGGTTTAGATTGGATATTAGGAAAAACTTTTTCACTAAGAGGGTGGTGAAACACTGGAATGCGTTACCTAGGGAGGTGGTAGAATCTCCTTCCTTAGAGGTTTTTAAGGTCAGGCTTGACAAAGCCCTAGCTGGGATGATTTAACTGGGACTTGGTCCTGCTTTGAGCAGGGGGTTGGACTAGATGACCTTCTGGGGTCCCTTCCAACCCTGATATTCTATGATTCTATGATTCTATGCTGATGCCATGTGGCTCCTGCAGGAATCTGGGGCTGAGGTATAAAATGCCCAATCCCGTCATCCCGGAACAAACCAGTGGGCCTCTGCTCCCATCTCCTGCCTACAGGATTGACTGAGGCTGGAGATGGTTGCTCTAAGATACAGTTATAAAGCTGAAACCTCACCCAGTCACAACAGAGCAGCCTAGCACCCGAGGGAGCGTCAGGGCTACATAGGCCAGGCCAATCAAACGGCTGGATGGCTGGGGACGGGATCTCCCAGATTATGGCCACAGAGTGACAAATCCATGCACAGTTAGCAACAGAGTCGCTTCCTGGCTCCATCCCCCCATGGGCCTGGAACCCGGGCCCTGCAGCCCCAGTACATCAGCTTCTGGGCTCTGGGTCAGTCACCCTCGGATACACCCCCAGCCTGTCAACAAGGGTGTCAGGGCATGAAGTTACAGGACTCTGCATCGCCAGCAATGTGTGCAGGCCAGCTGTCTCCGTGCACCCTTCAGCCCCCTAGCGGAGGAGCATCAAGTCCACCCTCTTGTGGGGCAACCCAAGCTCAATGAGTGATCAGAGTCTTGCCCCATATCAGCCCTTCTCTGGATTCTGTCTTCAGTCTCCTCCATCTGCTCCAGAGTCTGCTCCTCCACGGCAGCCCCTTGGAACGAGTCTCTGAGGTCTCTGCTCTCTCGCTGGCTCTTCCCCGGAGCCCCTCTGCTCTGGGTGGTTCCTCCCTTCAGTCCGAGCTCTCCCCTTTTATGGGGCCAGGCGTCCATTAATTCTCACCTGCTGCCTCCCAGCCCAGCTCCTGTGCACCTCTGCCATGATGGATTGGCTGTTAACCCCTTCCACAGCATCCCGGGGAGGGAGGCATTGGGCGCTGGGGAGACAGGGTAGCTGAGACGGGCTGCTCGTTGGACACCACGGCCCCAGGGCTCCACCCCACAACATCCAGAGATACAGGTGGGCACCACAAGGGGCAGATTCTCAGCTGACGTAAAGCAGTGAATAGCCACTGAGCTGTGACAGTTTACTCCAGCCCATGGCTCAGCAGCACGGCAGGGCCTGGCTGTGCCCCCAGAGCTGCTGCTGCGTAGGGTGGGCGGTGGGGCACAAAGGCCAGAGACAACTGGAGCCCCCACTTCACCAGGTTCCAGGGCTGAACCTTGCACGCAGGGGGCTGTCAGTGGGGTTTGGGCCATCGCTCTGCACAGGGGCCTGGGGCTGCAGAGAGTGAGAAATTCCCAGTCTCACTGTTTCCTTTCCGGCATGTTTCAAGGTTAGAGGGTGCCAGCCCCACAGTGTGCAATGCTCAGAGTTCGTTAACAAGCATTGTTGCTCTGCTGGAGCCGGAAGGAGCTCCCCAGCCCCCACACCGCAGATTGGTGGGGGGGCTGCAGATCAGGGAATCACTATGGATAGCCGTGAAAAGGGGAGGTTCTCCAGCAAGGAGACTGGGCATTTCCCAGGGATGGAGCTGGGCTTAGTAGAGTGATTGTCTCATTGACACCTTCCCCCCTGCCCTGGTCACTACCTCTGGGCCCTCTCCCACCCCATCACCATCACCTGGGCCCCTCTTCTCCTAGTCACTGTTACCCCGGCCCTCTCCCCCTCCCCTCCTAATCACCATCATCCAGCCCCCTCTCCCCTCTCAGTCACTATCCCCACTTCCCTCTCCCTCCCCAGTCCCCCAGCTGCCCCGTTGTTGGCCCTCCTCTCCCCCTGAACATGCTTCTCTGTTTCTGGTCCCCTTCCCCCTGGGCCTGCTGCCCCTCCTGCTGGCCCTCTTCTCCTCCTGGCCCCCAGCCATTCCTCTCCTGCTAGTGATTCCCACAGGTGCCTGGGGCCCCCACAGGCAGCTCCCAGCCCCTCTCCTCGCATGGAGGTCTGGCTCCTCCTCGGGGCTGTGGTCCCTCATGCCTTAGCCCTGCAGTTCTTTGGGCAGGAGTTGCGTGAGGAGCATAGTCAGGCCACTGGCTCTTCCCTGCCCTCCATCCCGGGCAGGAGGCGGCGTCTCCCCACATGGCGTGGGATGATCTGATACCCCGGAATGGATGGGCCCACAGCAGCGGGCCCAGAAAGCAACTGGAACCCTGATCTTTGACCCCTTGATTCTGTCTCCCCAGCCCCCCTCCCAGGCCACGAGCCCTAGGAAACGTGACTTTCCCCAGGGCCACCCCCAGCTCCACCGGCTGTCAGTGATGGGATCTGCCCAGAGGGGCGTCTGTTTTGGCTAATGTTTCACTGAGCATCCTGGCAAACAGGCAATTCAATCTGTCCCTTTTAGTCTGTGAAAGGCTGCCAGGCCGGGCTGGGCTCAGAGGCAATTGAAGCCCGCAGCTGGAGTTAATGCATTGGTGACATTTACACGGCATGACCACAGCCCATTATTTCATGGCCTTCTAGATCGGATCCTGGTGCCGCATGCTGCTGCCAGAAACCTCAGCCTCACTGCGTTCCCAGCCCCAAGCACTGGGCAGCGCCCACTAAATCACAGCAGCTGGCCAGGCTCCCGATTCCACTCCAAGCAAGGCCATGGGCTTTCGGAGCCCAGGACCCTCCTGCACACAGCGAGAGAAAAGCCCTTGGAATGAGCCAAACTCCCACTGGTGCTGAAAGGGAGAACAGGACAGAAACCCACCATGGGAAGCAGCTCTGAGTCTCTGAACTCTCCTTCCCTGACACTCCCCGGAAACCCAAAGTCAGGCATGTCCCTTGGGCCTCCATTCCCGTGCAGCATCAGAACTCACCCCTGCAGCACGTCTAAGATCTGTGGGGCTGGAGCTGAGCCCTGTGGAGCATCGGCGCTGGGCAGGAATGGGGCTCATCTGCAGCTCTCCTCCTGCAGGGCCCGGTTACCCACTCCCCAATCTGATATGGGTTGGATGTTGCCGAAACTTTCCTAACATCAGGGTTCCGCTGGAAACCATTTCAAAGACGCCATCCACGGCCTGGTTCTCTGAAGTGAGCCCTGCATCTGCAGCCCCCCTCGTTTGCAGGCATGAATGCTCCTTTGGGCAGGCAACGGAGCAGATAGGCGTGCAGTGCCCCAGCGAGGCCCCCCGTTGCCCCGGGCCGGCTGGCTCTGGCGCCATTATCCCACCGCAGTGCATTTGATGAAAAAGCCGAGCCGTCCGGGATGGGTCTCCGTGGAAGGAAGAAAACACCCATGCAATCAGATTATCTCTGTAAAGGGTTCTCACTGGATGTATAAAATTGATCGGTTCACCTTTTCACGGGGCACTTGCCATCCGAACAATGGCTCTGTACAAATGCGTCACGACTGGCTTCCCCATTTATTCTCTCTCCCCAGTTCCACATCAGACACACTCAGGTCTTGAGTCCAGAAGGGGGATCCGTGCAACGTGGGCCTGGAGAGCCCAGTTGGGCCCTTACCACCATCACCTGTATTCTGTCGAGAGGCAGCCACAGCCTGGCCAGGTCACAGGGCCAGCCTGAGTTCCTGGGCCCTAGGCCCAGCCAAATGGGGCCCTGGGGAATGAAAGCATGGACCTAACAAATCAGTGGGGTTCTTTAGGGGCTGGGCTTCAGCGCAGCCAAGTGTAGATGTTCCCTAGGGGTTCAGCATCAGGCCTGAAGGCTGCGGGAACTCACAGAGGCTCTGTCTGTATGAGCCCCAGCCTCCCACTGTCAGCTCTTCATGGTGTGTGTAGCCACGGATGGGAGCCCTGCACCTTTAAATGTAGCAGAGTCTCTGGGGACGGGAATTGTATCTTTAAGAGGCTCAAGCCATTTGGAACAGCATTTCCAGGGTGTGGGGTGTCCACCATTGTGTATTTCATTCAGATGCAGAATGTGGCAATCGCACACAAGGTGCTCTCTCCTTAGGAGCTACAAGGCAGGAGAATGGCCCTGGGGCAAGGGGGCTATGTACCCCTTTGCCCAGGTACAGCCAGCCCCACCAGATTGGTGTTACCAACCCTACCGCCAGGTATAGGTGGTCCACCAGCTCTGTGTCACCAACACCACAGCCTTGTGGCCCGGACTCACAGGACTCATGCTCTCTCATGGCTCTGTACGGCCCCTGGGAGGAACCCCCTTCCATGCAACAGCCCTTCTTAGGGGTCCACTCTCTCTCTCGGGGGTTAAGCCGTAGGCCCCTCTGCCTCCTGGAACCGCACCTCTCTGAGCCTTCAGCACGCCTGTCTCTCACCATGGGCCCCCTCAGGGAGTCTCCTCGCTCTGGACCCCTGGGGCCTCCGTACCCAGAGGGAATAATGCCCCCCTGATCTCTAGACTGGAGCGACTCTCAGCCAGCGTCACACAGGAGGGTTTATTGAGCGTCTGAACCCAGCACAGGAAACTCTCCAGGCCCTCGGGCCTAGCAACCCTCAGCCCAGCGCATCTAGGTCTCTCCTCCATGCCGGGAAGCTCAACGCAGCTGCTATTCCTGCCCTGCAGTGGCTGCTCAGCCGGTGCCTGGGTGCTGCTTTGCCTGCCTCCAAGCGGGGCTGTGGGAGCAGGGCCGGCCCTAGGCACCAGCAAAGCAAGCACGTGCTTGGGGCAGCACGATTCCGGGGCGGCAGCCTAGGGGATCCCCTCCCAAGGTCTTGCCCCTTCCCCCCCACAAGGGCAGACCAGGAGTGGGGCGAAGGATGGGGGAGAAAGAGGAGGAGGAACTAACAGCCCCTTACAGCTCCCTTATGCCCTGCTCCGAGTGGAGCAGACTTCGGGGCCAACCCGCCAGCTGGGGACAACCAGAGCACAGCCGCCCCACACCCCTCCAGCCAGGGCCTGCAGGGAGAGGGGGGCAGGGCCAGAGAATCCCCAGCAGGAGCCTTGGGCATGGGGTCCGCTGCCTTTGTGCTGATGGCAAAGAGCGGGCAGAGCAGGGCAGAGACTCTGCCCCCGGGTGTCGGCTGAGGGCCCTGGCTTCCTGAAATACTATGGCTTGCTGAATAGCGCGACTGTGACTTATTTAGGCACTTCTTATATCCTGCCCATCACCATGGTATCCATCTATCTGTCCATCCCCATGTATACCCCTCTGTCTATCTATCCATCCCCGTACACACCCTTCTGTCTATCTGTCCATCCCCGTACACACTCTTCTGTCTATCTGTCCATCCCCATGTACACCCCTCTGTCTGTCCATCCCTGTACACACCCCTCTGTCTATCTATCCATCCCCATGTATACCCCTCTATCTATCCTTCCCTGTACACACCCCTCTGCCTATCTATCCATCCCCATACATTATCTATCTATCTATCTATCTATCTATCTATCTATGCTGAAGGACCGTAGGGCCCTTCGATGTGAATGGCACTGTACCAGTGAGTCATTAGCGCACAGGCATGAGGGCACACTGGCCCAGCGCAGCCCTTGGCTGGATGCCCCTGGCTCCGTGGTGCTCCAGGACATGAAGTCCCCCTGCCTGTCTGGATGAACGAGGAAAGTGCCACTGACGGCAGGTGCTGCGTTCTTTCTCGTCCACTGGGTCTGCCACAATCGTGCATGTTAGGGCGAGTTAGATATGTGGGGCCAGCGTCCCTCCCCAGGCGCAGCCATCGACCCCTGCAGCCCTGCCTGCTCCATGGCCCAGCCGCACAGCTGGGCTAATTTCATTAATGGGGGGGGGGAGGATGTAGTAGGCCGGGGGAGCAGCTGCGCCAGCCTCCCAGAAACATCTGCCTCCGTTTGGAGCTAATGACAGATGCCATCTCCCTCCTGACAAGAGGCAGCACCTGGCCGGGGCCTTCCTTATATTTGTATTTCCTCTGCAGACTCCAGACAGGACGTGTGCGGGTGTAAATGACAAGGAGGTGCTGTGACTGGTTGCTTGTCCGGAGTCATCTCACGGGAGGGACCCCCCGTCTGCCCCTTTGCCCTAGTGATTTCTTTCTCAGGGGACAGGATAGCAAGGGGGTGTCCATGGCACAAACCCGCTGGGTTATTGGGTCTCCATGTGCTTTTCCCCATAAGCCAAATCCTTCCCTCTCTATGCTTGAGCCCCAGTAGCCAGGAAACCTGCCCCCTCCACCACAGAGCAGTTGGGCCCTTTTGGCCTGTCCCCAGTTTCTTATCCTGAGACCGTTCTGAAGTAGCTGTCATAGGTCCCACCCTGACCCAAAGCTTTGCAAAATGCTGCCCCCCCACCCCACCTTCCCCTCTGCAAAGGTTACTTGAATAAGGAACTGGGCTTTGACTGGCTATGTGACAAAATACTTTGCGGGTCACCCCAAGTGACACGTCCCTGTGACCATTAGACCTGTCTGAAATAGCTGGCAAATGCCACTCCCTGCCCAGAGGTTGTATCTGCACAATATATTGCCACGGGTCTTGCCCCTACCACCTCCCACGGTGCAGATCTTCCTTGACTAAGGAACTGGCTTTGAGTGGCTGTGAATGATAAAAGTCTCGTAGGGTCATCTCAGCTGACACGGGGGGGTGTGTGTTGGCATCCCCAGCTGGTGGAAACATCCTGAATGGTTGCCAGTGTGATCCCATGACTTTGCACCCGTGAACTTTGCTTTAATACACTCTCATTTTATGCAAATGATTTCAATGTCTTTTACTGAATATTAATTAAATACCCCCCCACTCACCCCCTGTCCCTCTCCCTTATTCCCTACCGTCCACTGCACACGCACTCTCGCTTTCTCTCTTTTCCTCCCTTTCACTCCCCATCCTCACTCCGCCTGCCCCTCATTCTGCATGTACACACCGAGCAGATGAGGGATGGGCAGGGTCAGAGCGGCTGGGCCATGGTCCGGCCAGAGCAGGGCACTGACCCAAGCACTGACCCAGGAGCCGGAGACCTGGCTGAGGAAGGCAGTGCCAGGCCCTGGCAGCATGGCAGAGGCGGGCAATGGGCAGGTCCACAGCACAGGAGGTGCCCTGTCCCTCCAGGCATCATTGCAGTACCCCAGGGGCACGGGCAATGCCGAGGCTCTGGGCACAGAGGTGAATAGGTTCCCTGAGTCAAGGGGGATGTTAGAGGTGGGGAAGCACCCCTCGCTTGTCCATCGAAGCCTGATCCCACTGATGTCAAGGGGACTTTGCATGTTGACTTCAGTGGGTCCCCCCATTTGGGCCTGTGTGCCCCGAGAGTGACACCATGCCCTGGCCTGCCCATCGGGGGACACCCCGCTGTCTCATGCCCAGAGCTGGGGCGCCAGCCCTAGTGCAGAGGGGCTGGCCTCCCACCTCCTCTCTCATGGCTCCCACAACCGGTCTGCAGCCCGCTCCTCTCCTCCCCCACAATCAGCTTCCAGAATCGATACCTCCCCCCCAGCCCCTTCCTCTGGGCTATGGCGGTGCCAAGCTAATGGCTTCTTTATTGTGTTTGATATAAAATGTCTCAGCTGCGGCCGTGCTCCCCCCTCCCTGCCCTGGCCCCCCCACCCTTGTAGCCATGGGTCCTGTCTCCTTCTACCCCGGCCTGATTGGTCAGCAGTGACATCAGGGGCCTCACAAATGCACCCCCCCCACAACATCAGCAGATGCCGGGAGTGAATAATTTATTGACCGACTAGCTTTTAGTGCCTCTTAATACCCCGACCCCCCTCCCCGCAATACGGCTCCTGCACTCCGCGCCGTCTCTTAACACCAAGCCAGAAGGGAGGGCTGCCCATCAATTATATATGGGCCTCTTAGCCTTGCGGCCTGAGGGCTGTGTTCATCTCCACAGAAACATGAGTGCATCAGGTTAACAGCCCTGGTCTCCCCCGCTACTCCCCCGTTCCCATTATTATTAACGGCTCAGGCTGAGGCAGGGATGCGCCGTGCAGCAGAAATGTCCATTCATTACAGGCTCGGGTTGAACCAGCCGCTTTGCTTTAGCAATGGATGCACCGTGGCAAGATCCCTTGCTCGGGGCAGCGCCTTGTGGCTCCAGACCGGAGCCCTGTGTCCCACCTCCTGCGAATCACCTGGTCTTACAGGACCCTCGTAAAGACTCCCCATTGCTGGCCGCTGAGCGAGTCAGAAAAAGGACGGACCTTGTGATTGAGTTGGTGCACAGGGCCCGTGGAGAGCTGCCTCGGGAATGGAGGCTGCTCCTAACTCTGACATGCTCGTAACTCTGCACAAAATGTTGCGGGTGTTCTTTCAAGAGTGTGCAACTGAACGGTGACATAGTGCGGCTTTGAAACTTTACTATGCAAGAGAAAATGCTGCTTTTAACCATCTTAATTTAAATGAAACAAGCACAGGAACAGTTTCCTTCCCTGGTCAGATCTTGTTTTTTTAACTTTCCTTTTTTTGTAGTAGTACTTTATGTTTCACACATGTCCTGCATTTGCATGTTTCTGTCTCTGCTGCTGCCCAATTGTGTACTTCCCAACGAGGTGTGTGGTTGACTGGTCAGGTCACAACTCCAATGTTCACAACTCTGAGGTTCTGCTGTTCAGAATCATAGAATATCAGGCTTGGAAGGGACCTCAGGAGGTATCTAGTCCAACCCCCTGCTCAAAGCAGGACCAACCCCAACTAAATCATCCCAGCCAAGGCTTTGTCAAGCTGGGCCTTAAAACCCTCTAAGGAAGGAGATTCCATCACCTCCCTAGGGAACCCAGTCCAGTGCTTCACCACCCTCCTAGAGAAATAGTGTTTCCTAATATCCAACCTAGACCTCCCCCACTGCAACTTGAGACCATTGCTCCTTGTTCTGTCATCTGCCACCACTGAGAACAGCCGAGCTCCAGCCTGTTTGGAACCCCCCTTCAGGTAGTTTAAAGCAGCTATCAAATCCCCCTTCACTCTTCTCTTCTGCAGACTAAATAAGCCCAGATCCCTCAGCCTCTCCTCATAAGTCATGTGCCCCAGCCCCCTCATCATTTTCGTTGCCATCCACTGGACTCTCTCCAATTTGTCCACAGCCTTTCTGTAGTGGGGGCCCCCAAACTGGATGCAATACTCCAGATGTACCCTCACCAGTGCTGAATAGAGAGGAATAATCACTTTCCTACATCTTCTGGCAATGCTTCTACTAATGCTCCTACTAATAACTCAGTACGGATTTATGTACGGTGTGTGTTGGCTTGTTAGCAGAATATTCATTATAGGAGTAAATGAAATGGGAAATTCGGAAAGGAAATGGCTTCATCCAGGGAATAAAACAGGGGTTCTGCTAGGATGCCAGTTGGGCACTCCAGTTCTTTGCGGGAGAGCTGTGACAAATATTGCAGTGTCTTTGAGGATCACATTGCATTACGTGTATGAATGGTCTGTGGATCACCATAGGTTAGGGACTGTATGCAGCCCCAGTGGGCAGGGTTACTACAGCTCTGCAGGGACTAAGAACTATGGGGGTGATTAAGGTGAATCACTCAGGTTATAAACCCCTGCACGCCCTGGGGAGAATTGTTATACTCATTCAAGCTGGGTTTTCCCGAGACCAGCGGACAATGAAGGGTCAGACTGAGTTTAAACTGACTCAGGGCCTCCTTTTTGATCAGGCAAACAGACAGGACCTTCTGTCAAGTGGGGTCCCAACCCTTGTGGAAGAGTTGGAAAGACTTTGTCCCCGGTCAGACTGGCTGGGAGATCACAGTGAGGTGGAGAGGGACTGCAAGCCTAAACCCTGCCTGGAAGGAGAGAGATGCGAGTCTCCACCCAAGAATGGTGGTGGCTGGGAGCCTGCAAAGTGGGTGCCCCCGAGGAAAACCAGGAGGGGGATCAAAGGTGCAGTTAATCCCAAAAGTGTCAAAAGGAGGAGCGCTTGGCCCCGGGGGTGTGTAACGGCTGCTCTCTTGGCCAGCACCCCTGAGTGTGGCATGGAATCTGTGCCATGCTGTGGTCTTTGCGGGAGAGGGAGCCAGAAGGCAAGGCCCAGAGCTGCCATGCTATTTAATTCCCCCCTACCCAATCAATGCTGGTCCGTTTCCTGTCAGCTCAGGCAGGGTCTCAGGAAGAGACCCATCCCAAGGGATTTTCTTCCAAGCCTCATTACTTGCGTATCTAATTGCTGCTAATGAATCATAAAACACAGGCCTGATTTTCCTCAGTGGCTCTCAAACTGCTGTCATGGCTCCCCAGTCTCCACTCAGAGGAGACAGAGGGGCCTACCACCACTGGCTAAGTGAGGGCTGGAGGGAAGGGATGCCTGGGGCAGACCCAGAATTATCTTGATTCATCTCCTCAAGGCTCCTCCTTGGAACAGGCAGCACCTCCATGGACACCAGGCACATGGCGGGGATTTGGACAGCTCCTTGTGAGATCCTTGCACGTCTCTCCCTGCCCCAGCTATATGCCTCAGTCTGAGTTCCTCCAGCGAGGGGTGTCCATGTAGAACACGTCCCCAGCAATCCACACACAGCGGCTCTCCAGGGTGGCTTTCCATGCCAGCCTGGGAGGGCCCTGCTCTCTGGGGGTTCCATGACTCCCTTGCGTGGACTGGTCCCGCTGATGACAGGAAGGAAACACCCTTTCCCAAAGGGGGTGAGGTGTCAGGGCCATGAGTTTTGTCTCACACAGAAGCGTGGGGCTGACTAGTGCATGCCAACACTGCAGTGTATTCCTATTGCAATGCACCTGTGGTGACCAGGGGAGCTACCATAGCAGGTAACAACCCTGCCATCAGAATCACAGTAGCATAGAAATGTAGGGCTGGACGGGACTGCAAAGTCATGTAGTCCATCTCGTCCTGCTGAGGCAGGTTTAGGCCTACATAGACCATCCCTGACAGGTCCAACCAGTTCTTAAAACCTCCAGGGATGGGGAGTCCACAACGCCCTGAGGGAACCTGCTCTGGTGCCTAGAGCTAGGAGGGTTTCCCTAGATTCGAACCTGAATCTCCCTTGCTGCAGTCTAAGCCGATTCCTTCTTGTCCTAACCTGGATGGGCCTGGAGAACACTTGGTCTCCGTTCTTTTTGTAACAGCCCTTACCTGTATATTTGAAGACTGTTATCAGGTCACCCTCAGTCTCCTTTTCTCTCGATTAGACAAGCCCTGTTCTTTCACCCTTTCCTCACGGGGGAGGCTTTCCAGACCTCTTATCATTTTGGTCACTCTCCTCTGGACTGTCTCCAATTTGTCCACATCTTAAAGTGCGCTGCCCAGAACTGGCCACAATACTCCAGCTGAGGCCTCACCAGCGCTGTGTGGAGTGGGACAATGACCTCCCAAGTCTTGCATACAACACTCTTGTTACTACGCCCCAGAACAACATAACACTTGTGTTCTAATCCCCCCTCCTCCAGCCCCTTCATCTGGCTTTTGCGTTGCATTTGGTATGAAGTCTCCTGGGTCCAGACATGGTCTCCTGAGCTCGACGCCCAGCGTACTGGGCTCTTCTGATTATTCCAGCAGCTTCCGGTCAAAGGAGGGGGTAGGAAGGGGGTGCCCCAGGCGGTTACTCCCGAGGTGCATCTCCATTCGTTTCCTGCTGATGTAACTCAGCTGGATGCTTTGCGGCAGGCAGCTGGAAATGGCTCTCCGTTCCCTCTGTGCAGGTGCCCGCAGCCCCGCCCAGGAAAGTCATGGAGAGCCCAGGCCCCCAAGGACCAGACAGAGCACCCACGGCGCTACCGAGCCGACTGGTAGCTCTAGCCCGCCCTACAGATGGGGGCACTGAGGGCAGCGCCTGCTGTCAGCCCTGGGGTCTGGGAAGAGACCCCAGGGCTTCCTGGCTCTGTGCACTAGCCCCCAGGCGCCGCTCCACCCCCCTGGCTGGGCGCTCTCCAACGCCAGTGCCCTCTGCTCTCCTCCCGTGTGAAAGTCCCTCTCTGAGCAGCCATGGTGGGAGGCTGAAAATAAAACAAGGCCAAAGAGGTTGCTAGAGCTGATGAGCTGCCACGAACTAACGAGCCTGGCATGTGAGGCAGCTGCTCCCCAGCCGAGCAGCCTTTCCCCAGCAAAGCTGCAGCTAACGAGCACTGGCTCAGAACAGACACTTGTGGCTCCTTTATTCGGAGAGCACAAGGCAACTGGGCCCTGGGCCGGGGCGCCCACAGGGTCCAATTTCTCAGGCAGAAAAGCAGAGAGCTGTTCCTCTTGTGCCCCCCCCTCCCAACCCCATGGTAGACGAAGGTCCGTCAAAGCGGGTTGTGGAGAGGCCTGGCCAGCGGAGCAAGATTCGTGCTGTCACAGAGGCCCTGGGATGGCCGGGGTGTATTTTTCATGGCAGCAGCTTTCTGGTGGCAGCGGTGGGTTCTGGGGAGGCGGCTATAAAAGGGAAGGATGCAGCCCTCTTGCCCGAGGCCTGGCGCACCCAGCTTGGTAATTGAATAGATAAATTCTCCGTGTGTGCCGGCCCTTATGTCTCCTGCTGCTGTCACACTCTGCTCTCTGTGCCCCCCAGCCCTGCCCCACACTGGGCCGCCCCCACCCAACTCCCATGCTCCTCTCCCCTTTGTGCCCCCCAGCCCTGCCACTGAGCCCACACTCCTGTCTCCTCTATGCCCCCCAGCCCTGCCCCACTGAGCCCACACACCTGTCCCCTCCGTGCCCCCAGCCCTCCCACACCCAACCCCCACACTCCTCTCCCCTCTGTGCCCCCAGCCCTGCCCCACCCAATCCTCACGCTCCTCTCCCATCCATTCCCCCCCAGTCCTGCCCCACTGAGCCCACACTCCTGTCCCCTCCGTGCCCTCAGTCCTTCCCCACCCAACCCACACTCTTCTCTCCCCTCCTTGCCCCCAGCCCTGCTCCCACCCAACCCCCATGGTCCTCTCCTCTCCCTGCCCCAGCCCTCCCACACCCCAACCCCCACACTCCTCTCCCCTCCGTGCCCCCAGCCCTGCCCCACTGAGCCCACACTCTTGTCCCCTCCATACCCCCAGTCCTTCCCCACCCAACCCCCACGCTCCTCTCCCTTCCCTGCCCCTGGCCCTGCCCCCAACACCCACACTCCTCTCCCCTCTGTGCCCCCATCCCTGCCCCCACCCAACCCCCATGGTCCTCTCCCCTCCCTGCTCCCAGCCCTGCCGTTCCCCCGTCCCACAGGTGGGTCCTTCCCTCAGCAACTGGCCCTCCCCATCTTCTCCCGCCCTGCAGTGGAAGGACCCAGCCATCAATGGACCAGGCACTGAGTCCTCCTGGTTACTTCCAACCTTGCCCGCGTACTCTTCCCCCAGTGTTAATGGTGTATCTGGGGCAGGTGTTTAGCCCCCAAGCACTGCGTCTGTGTTCAGCCCGGGGGCAGGTGACCCCATGCAGCCAGCAGAGCGTGGCTCCGTGCCATTATCGGCTCGCATGTGATTCAAATGTAATAGGGGCTGCCGGCCCGCTGGGAAATAACCCCGGGGAAGACGATTTACCGCCATCCATTTTTAAAGAGCTCATTAAACATTCATCATCACTGTCACATTTGGGGGAAATATTTTGCCCATCCTTTTAGTGGGTGCAAAGTGCTTTAACCCCTTCAGCACAGCCCCGGTCTCCGGGAGGGGAATGACACCTAGGGTATGTCTGCATCACGGCTACACTACGATTGTATAGGCCTGCGAGCCTGAGTCAGCGTCCCCAGACCAGCCGCGGGTCTTTGATTGCAGTGCAGGCCACCCCTGGGTCTCTTAGCCATGACAGTGGCAGCTACGGAGAAACCAGAGCTAGCTGGATGGGTGGCTGGAAGGCCTCCATTGTATGCCAAGGCACCTGCATTCGAAAGACAGCCAACTCCAGGGTGAATATCGGACTTGCGGAACTAAGGGATTGGCAGCACTGGCTAGAGGCGGGTGTATTTTTGGGTTAGCTGCCCTAGCAACACAACACAATCCTGGTCTACAATACTGCAGGATGTAACAGAGTTGGGCCCTAAATGTTCTTATGCCACTGCACCCCAAACCTGAGCTGTGGCACCCTGGATATACCAGTGCTAGGCCCCGCACAGAGCTCTGCCACTGCACCCCAACCCTGAGCTGCAGCACCCTGGATATACCAGTGCTGGGCCCCGCACAGAGCTCTGCCCGTGCACCCCAGCCCTGAGCTGCGGTACCCTGGATATACCAGTGCTGGGCCCTATACAGAGCTCTGCCACTGCACTCCAATCCTGAGCTGCGGCACCCTGGATATACCAGTGCTGGGCCCCGCACAGAGCTCTGCCAGTGCACCCCAAGCCTGAGCTGCGGTACCCTGGATATACCAGTGCTGGGCCCCGCACAGAGCTCTGCCCGTGCACCCCAGCCCTGAGCTGTGGCACCCTGGATATACCAGTGCTGGGCCCTGCACAGAGCTCTGCCCATGCACCCCAGCCCTGAGCTGCGGTACCCTGGATATACCAGTGCTGGGCCCCACACAGAGCTCTGCCACTGCACCCCAACCCTGAGCTGCGGCTCCCTGGACATACCAGTGCTGGGCCCTATACAGAGCTCTGCCACTGCACTCCAATCCTGAGCTGCGGCACCCTGGATATACCAGTGCTGGGCCCCGCACAGAGCTCTGCCACTGCACCCCAACCCTGAGCTGCAGCACCCTGGGTATACCAGTGCTGGGCCCCGCACAGAGCTCTGCCCGTGCACCCCAACCCTGAGCTGCAGTACCCTGGATATACCAGTGCTGGGCCCCGCACAGAGCTCTGCCCGTGCACCCCAGCCCTGAGCTGCGGTACCCTGGATATACCAGTGCTGGGCCCCACACAGAGCTCTGCCACTGCACCCCAACTCTGAGCTGCAGCACCCTGGGTATACCAGTGCTGGGCCCCGCACAGAGCTCTGCCCGTGCACCCCAGCCCTGAGCTGCGGCTCCCTGGATATACCAGTGCTGGGCCCCGCACAGAGCTCTGCCCGTGCACCCCAACCCTGAGCTGCGGCTCCCTGGACATACCAGTGCTGGGCCCTATACAGAGCTCTGCCACTGCACTCCAATCCTGAGCTGCGGCACCCTGGATATACCAGTGCTGGGCCCCGCACAGAGCTCTGCCCGTGCACCCCAACCCTGAGCTGCGGTACCCTGGATATACCAGTGCTGGGCCCCGCACAGAGCTCTGCCCGTGCACCCCAGCCCTGAGCTGCGGTACCCTGGATATACCAGTGCTGGGCCCCGCACAGAGCTCTGCCACTGCACCCCAGCCCTGAGCTGCGGCACCCTGGATATACCAGTGCTGGGCCCCGCACAGAGCTTTGCCTGTGCACCCCAACCCTGAGCTGCGGTACCCTGGATATACCAGTGCTGGGCCCCGCACAGAGCTCTGCCAGTGCACCCCAACCCTGAGCTGCGGCACCCTGGATATACCAGTGCTGGGCCCCGCACAGAGCTCTGCCCGTGCACCCCAACCCTGAGCTGCGGCTCCCTGGACATACCAGTGCTGGGCCCCACACAGAGCTCTGCCAGTGCACCCCAACCCTGAGCTGCGGCACCCTGGATATACCAGTGCTGGGCCCCGCACAGAGCTCTGCCAGTGCACCCCAACCCTGAGCTGCAGCACCCTGGGTATACCAGTGCTGGGCCCCGCACATACTTGTGCCAATGTCCCTCAATTCCCCCTGTAGCATCTCCTGCTAGTCCATGCCTAGCCAGCCATGCCCAATGCACCTCGACCATGGCCTGCAGCTGGCTTTGCTAATTGAGTTCTGCTCACTCACTCCCACACACAGCTCACTCCTGCCCCGCAGCCCCCATCTCCAGGGTCCCAGTCCTGGGTCCATCCTGAGTAGGCCTGTGACCACATGAGGGTTCAGTGGGCACTGAGATACCACTCTGTGGCCTCCTTGAGTGAGCCCCACTTAGGCTTCAGGCCTCCAGATATCACTGTTTTGGGGGTGGAGTCCCTGCACCCTCTCCCTGCCAGACTACAATTCACTGTGCTCTCCTCCACAGGGCTGAGTTCAGTTCAGCACCTGCTGTCCTGCCCTCACCAGGCGGTGATGGGGTTAACCAGCAACCAGCCAGCATCTGTAAAGCAAAGTGCTGTTTATCCAGAACAAAAGCATTGCAGAGAGAACAGATCTCATAAGCAATAAACAGCCTACGTGCATGCAAAGCTCAGCAGGGGTTACCCCATCTTTCACAAGGAGGTACTTCAAGTTCTCCTACCCTGGGCTTGATTCTGGAGGCCACGTGTCTTGTCCATTTACTGATGATGTCTCCCAGACCCTGTCCCCAGCCCAGGGCTGTTATTTTATACACTTGCAAGTCCTTTGTCTTCTTAGGCCTTTGAATCAGGTCAGACCAGTCTGTGTTTTTTCCGAGGAGGGGTGAATCTTCCTCACATTGTCTCACTATTGGAGATTTTCAGTAATTACCCCCCAGTGGCTTTAGGTCCAGCAGGAAGCATCCCTTTGGTGACCTGTTTAGCCAGGCATGCAATCACTAGCCACCCATCCAGATCCACAGGATATTTACAAAGGTAGCACAACAGCCTCCAAGCATTCTGTGATGTGTCACTCAGCGATATAACAGCCATGGTCCCAGAGCATCGCATCTGTGACAGCAGACACACGGCTGCCTGGCATCAGACTAGCCCTGTCAACTTCAATTCAGTTATGCTCAGTTCTAGGATTTTCTAGCTCTCGGGGGTGAAAGGCATTTGCCAGGGCCCAGCTCTTCCCCAGCTTGGTGAGTTGTTGGAGAATAGGCAAACAAAAAGGCAACCTGCTGTCCGAGCCCAGCCTTTGCCCATCCCGGGTAGTTGCTGAGCGAGCCAAGAGCTGGCTCCATGGCCCAGACGCCAGTTCTCGTTCCGGGTCAATATGCCTCTCCTTGCTCCCCTAGTTGGCACGTTTCTCCTTGTGCTGCTCATGATGCCTTGCACTGATCTTCATTAACTGCCACTCGACAGCCATTGGGCTGGGTGCCCTGGCGGAGACCGCACCAGCTTGCTGCCCCACTCCTGTAGTATTGCCTGGTGAAGGTCTCCAGTGTCTCCGCCTTTGAGCTGCATCTGGGGCCCATGCTGCTTCGTGTCAGTCTCCCTATTTCAGTCCTTGCTTTCTCCCTCCATTCCGCTCGGTGCCCAGACACGGCCTGGCCCCACTCCTTGGGCTTTCATCTCCTGGAACGCTGCAGGAGCACCCTGCGATGCTGGCAGACTGGGAGCCAGCTCATGCCAAGGCCCCAGGGCCTCCCTGAACACTGACAAATGCAGAGCTGGAAACCAGTCCAGCTCACCTGGGGGTTAGTGTAGTGAAAATAGATATTAACATTATAAGAATGTGTTCAGACTTTCCAGAATGCTGGTAGGCTGCTGCATGTACTGATCTCATAACCTCTAGCCCATGGTCTAAAGTGACACTGAGTGTTTGCATTGTGAACCTCTGCAATGGTGTAACTCACCAAACAGGAGAAGCCGCGTTAATTAAGGTAGAGCGCTCGTCCTGCACACCGAAAGGCCAGTTGAAGGTAAATGAGGCATTGTGCAGCATCAAAGACACAGACCTTGTTGATTGCATTCCTCTCTCCCTCCCGGAAGGAGAGGCCTGCTTGCGAACTCATCCCATCAGCTTGGATTCTGGGGCGAAGGGGATAAAAAATCCCTGACAAGGGTCTTTATGCTCTCTGAGCTCTGAGGGGCAAAGATTCCTAAATGTAAGCAAGAGATCACCACACTGCTTGGTCAGCCCTAAAGGACACACAGAGCTGCTTACGAAAGAAGCTTATGTTACCTTTTAAATCTACGATTGTAACTCATTTGTATGTAAAAAGAAAAGGAGTATTTGTGGCACCTTAGAGACTAACAAATTTATTAGAGCATAAGCTTTCGTGAGCTACAGCTCACTTCGTCGGATGTATGTGTATGTTTCCTGTTTTAACCTTGTAAATAACTAATTTCTTTTCTTAATTAGTAAATGTTTAGTTAGTTTATTGCAGGCATTGTCTTTGATTTGAGATCTGAGTACAAATGACCTGGGGTAAGTGACTGGTCCTTTGGGACTGGAGTAACCTGAATATTGTTGTGATTTTTGGTGTAAAATGACCATTTATCACTTGCCGGGATGGCCAGATAGCCCGGAGAGCCCTTGGGGACAGTCTGTGGCTGCATGGTAAGACTCTTCGAATGCTTCAGGAGTTGGGTTGTTGATATCTAATTATAGAACGTACCATCAGTTTGGGGTGTCTGCCCTGAGGCCCTATGCAGTGTAGCTGTAGCCATGTGGGTCCCAGGATGTTAGAAAGACAAGGTGGGTGAGGGAATATCTTTTATTGGACCAACTTCTGTTGGTGACAGAGACAAGCTTTCAAGTTACACAGAGCTGGCATTCCTGGTCGTGAGCCGCTCCAGACAGCGAGACACACCCATTGTAGTGCACGCAGCCCCCAGTGTGCACCCATGTCCAGCCTCTGCTCCCCACTTACCTGATGCAGTGTGGCCTAGTGATTAGAGCATGGCTGGAACCCTCAGGACTTCTGGGTTCTAGCCCTGCCACTGCCTCAATGGATGACCTTGAACAGGTCACTGTCCCTTGGGGCAGGGACTGTCTCTCAATAGGTGTCTGTGCAGTGCTTGGCACAAGGGGACCCTGACCTTGGGGCTGTACGTGTTCCAGGAACTATGGCAAATGCTTACAGTTTGGTAGCAGCCAAAGGCCCCAGGATAAATGCCACTTCCCCTCTCTAGCCTCTGTGTCTCAGCTGGCTTTGGAGGCGTTTCTCTCGTTAGCCCTGCTGCTCAGCACTACCCGAGTGCCAGTTTTGCAGGTGCCATTACCAATGATTCACCCCCAGGGAGAAGGCTTGCTCTTCTTGCTGTCTCCTGGCCAAACTGCACAGCTGCCACCTTCCTGAAGTAACCCCGGCACATCAGCCGCCCTGGATACCCATGCCAGTACCCCTGCCTTTGGAGGGAGATATTCTCAGTGGCATTTTGGCCACCAAGGAGCAGTTGCTGGCATCGGGAACTCCCTCGGATGCACCCCTCCATCTCTTGACATACGTGCCAGACTTAGCGAGCTGGGAACTGCCTCTCGGCCACCCACCTCCCCAGAGCTTTCCCATCGCTGTCCATGTGACAGCACCTGCCCTGGGAAAGGAGGGAGGCAAACTGTCCGTACCCGATGCAATCTCTGCCTAGGGTCAGGAGTCCTTTCAGTAGAGTTGAGCTCAGACAACTAGAGTTCACTTGCTTGGCTGGCATTCACCCACCATTGGCATCGCTGCCTGTGAAGCTTCTAGTTTACTGCCAGGGACACTCAAAGAAGCAGCAGAATTTGAGACTCCCCCTGCATCCAGAGCGCTTTGCATCTGGCAATTGCTGAGTATTTGCACACTGCCAGTTTCAGATTCACGGCCGTGACTATTCACATCGCATTCTTGATTCTAAGTGTGCCGAATGCTCCTCACTCCTCCCTGCGCCACTTCCGGAACAGGCCCCGCAATCCCTGTCTATGCTGGGTTGCTCTTTGCATGTCCTCAGTGTTAAGTCCCATAAGTGGGGCCCTACCAAATTCACGGTCCATTTTCATAAATTTCACGGTCATAGCATTTTAAAAATCTTGAATTTCATGGTTTCAGATATTTAAATCGTAAATTTCATGGTGTTGTAACAAAACATGAATATGTGTTTAAAAATGGCAAAATATAAACAAGTAAAACCCTTACACCTCCATGTTTCTCCAACTGGGGGTCCTGACCCAAAAAGGGGTTGTAAGACTATTGTAGGGGGGTCATGGTATTGCCACCCTTACTTCTGTGCTGCCTTCAAAACTGGGTGGCCGGAGAGCAGCGGCTGCTGGCTGGGTGCCCAGCTCTGAAGGCAGCACTGTGTATTTTGTATACTTTTACCGTATAGTATAGGGTACTTTTATAGTATAGGGTAAAGGTACACAAAAGACCAGATTTCATGGTCCATGACACGTTTTTCATGGTCGTGAATTTGGTAGGGCCCTACCTGTAAGTTTTCCCTCTCAGAGAAGCGTTGGATGGAAGGATTCAGTAGCTCAGCCTCTGTCGCTGGTTCGCCCAGGTGCCCCTTGGCAGACACTCTGGCTTCATTTGTACCACGGCCCAGAGATTGCCATCTTCTTTTCTGGATAACTTTAGAGATAAGATGCTCGCAACCAATCAGGGGACAGAAACAATACCTTGTGACCTGCAGCCAATCAAAACCAACCTGCCTAGTTTTTATTTCAAAGCCGAACTGACATATGGAGATGCCATCACATTGCATGCTAGGCCTCATGTCACTCCGCCAATAAATCCAACGTACACACCTGTGCTGGGACTGGACCCCTCCACTGAGACATTCCCAAAGCGACTAGAGATTCTGGGGGGCTCCATTTTGGGGTGACCAACTTGAGACACCATTGCGGGACCTCAGCAATCTCTGAAAATCAGGTCCTCTTACGTGTTGCACCCCAGAATTGAAAGCCCCTAAAAGCCCTGGTCACTTTGGGCAATCGTAGTCCCACACCTCAATCTGCCTCTGCCAGTGGAACCAAAGGGAAGCTCCTGGCACTGTTACCAGGAGCTCTTGGATTCTCTGTGGGCAAGGCCACCAGAGGGCACCAGTCTGTTACACTCAGTTAAGTCACATCACTGCTCTGTGCCTCCGTTTCCCCATCTGTACAAAAGAGGCAGCAATAGGGCCCCCTCCTAGCAGCGTGATGGATTCTGGCTTGCAGCGCTCATGCAGAACTGCTGAGTATTGTTATTCTTGCTGGAGAGGGAGGAGCAGAAGGGAGGCTCTGGGAAAGCTGCCTGGATAATTGGATTTGAATCTAAATAAGACCTGGGAGATCTCTACATACTGAATCACAGACCAGGTTTTGGGGAGGGGAAGAAGCCAGGGGAGCTGGTTGCTCAGCTTCATGCCCATTGGGGATGCATCGCAGAGGTGGCTGGACAAGTCCCTGGTGCCCCAGATGCTAAGCCCCCAGTCTGCCTTTGTGGGACCTACACAGCTGCATTCTCTGTTCGGAGCCATGGCCTGCTGCCTGATGAAGGTTCCTGCAGCTCCGTCCTCCACCCCTAGTAGGAGGTGGCTGGATGGGCAGCACAGGGTGCAGGAGCGGGGTAGTGCCCTCCTTCACCATAGCAGGGGTGGCAGTGTGGACATCTGGCGGGGGGGGAGGGTTACCTGGTGCTCCCCTGCCCTTTCCCCTTCTCGCTGGTCTCCCAGTGCAGGGGGGTGCAGAGCTGCCCAAAATCAGCAGTGGGGGATCCCCTTGTGCGGGTGGAGTCCCAAGGGGGCATGTAACTGGCTCGATGCCACCCAAACATGGGGGGTCCTTCCAGGGCAGGCCGTGGGGGGGGGGCTGGGGGTTGGGGGAGGACCCAGAGTGATCCAGAGACCCATGGGGCCCCTTCTAGCTTGTATGGCTGAGAACAGCCCTTGGGCTGCTTTAAATTGTGCTGGGGGCCGAGTCGGGCTGAGGATCGGGAGGCTTAGAGCCCCCCCACCCCCTCTGCAGCAGGCCAATCAGAAATCAGCAGGCAGGGCAATCTGGGCCTGTGACTCCAGTGGCTCCATACGCAGGTGGGTGGGCCTGGCCTGGAGCCCCTCACATCGGTTGGCAGCAATGGTGCAGAAAGCCGGATCTGAATGGGGACGAGGGTGAGGGGGGCAGAGGCACGAGCCCGATCCCTGAAGTGGGGAGGCAGGAGCAGCCATGGGCATTACCTGGCAACTGCCTCACAGCTTGCTGAGCCAACGCCAGCCCCAGCACCACGGGATAAGGGCGTGAGACGCTCCCCGCTGGGTGTTTGGGCAGGACTGGCTCCCGCTGGCACTCCCTGTGCATGCCTCTCTCCTCCCAGCCTGGGGGTGTGTCCTGGCAATGCAGGCTAGGCTGGTCGTGCTGAGGGTAAAATGCCCGTGTGCCAAGCAGCAGGAGAGGACAGCCAGCACTGGGACGACAAGTGCCCCTCAGCGTGGCAGCGCCGTGTTCCCTCCCAGGCTGTGACAGAGCAGAGATGGGGGTCTGAGGAGGAGGGTTCGTCCCTGCCCCGCACAGAGTCCAGCACCAGCTGCTTGTGCCCCATCGCCAACCTGGAGAACCAGCCTGGGAGGGACTTCAGGGGGAGCTCACCAGACTCGGTGAACCGGCAGCACACTGGCAGCTGGCCCTCGACATTTAGAGACACAGAGGTAATGCACGTTAAAAGGAACCATTTGAATGACACAGCCGCATGGCCGGGGGCTGAGGTGACTCAGGACTAGCCCTGGGCCAATAAAGTTTTTTTTCCTGGCAATTCCAACAAAACCGAAAACTACCTTCCCTTTGGGTCGATCCCAGAGGGGACCATTTTGGCAAATCGGAAAGTCAAGAACATTTCAGGCTGAAATTAAACATTTGGTTTCTCCCAATGGTTCACCCATTCAGCTGTGATGTGGAAGGGCCAGGGATTTAAATGTGCATCTCCCACACTGCAGGAGAGGGGGCGGTAGGCCATTCTAACGGGTGTCTCGTTTCCTGAAGCTGTTCCACTTCGTATAAACTGTTAATGGGATTGGTGCAAAGACCAGAGCCTGGGCATCTCAGATCCTAGATGAACCCCCGAACCCCCAAGCGGTAACAGCTTCTCATCCTCTTTCCATTGCCCAATGACTATCCATTGTCACCATGGATTATGGAGGGTCTGGATGGTGATTCGAATGTAGCTGGCACTGTCTCCCATTGGCTTTGCTTCTGACAAGATAGCACATCTTCAAGAAGCCCCCTCCCATCAAGTCCAACCATCGGGGTGAACTATTCATTCTATAGCAGGAATAAGGAGCGGGATTGGTACATCTCTGGCGAGCTAGTCCTACTGAGTGACCTTTGCTCACCACTCCAGCAGGATCTCTGAGTCTGCATTTCCTTTGATGTGTGACGGAGGGAGATAGACCAATGTATGCATTTCAAAGCATTTTAGAGCTACAGGCCAGGCAAAATGTGCCACATTCCAGAACTTTAAAATCATATCTAACTTTATGTGCGTCCATAACTCAGGAACAGCTTCCATTTAAGACGACAGACTTTAAATATATTTAGTCCTGCCCAAAACCCGGTGCACAGAAGCTAAACTTTTGGTGCTCTGGGTTGCATGAGAGGCTGGTGCAAGTATAAGGCTTTATTTTCCTGGCTTACACAGGATTATTCTTTTCAAAGTTTGATAACCACAGCATAATGTTTTAACTGGAGTGATGGCTGTTTGGAAAGACAGGCAGTGTAGCCTACTAGGTAAAGCAGTGAGCCATGGGTTCTATTCCTGTCTCTGTCATTGACCTTCTGGGAGATCTTGAGCAAGTCTGGGAGATCGTGAGCAAGGCACTTCACTGCTTTGTGACTCAGTTTCCCCACTAGTAAAATGGGGATAATGCTACTAATAAGGACTGGTTGAAAAATGGTAATTAATTTCCATGAAAAAGAATGTAAATAAATGATATTATTTTCATTTCTTTCCCATTTCCCACTGAACCCTTGGGCTTTTCATCCAGATGAAATGAAAAATGTGATTCCAATCAGAAAAAAAAGACCCTTTGTTCTTTTTTTGTTTTGCTTCTTCCTCCACCCCATGCCCTTTCTTTCCATGGGAAAAGGGAAGAGAAATAGGTAGAAAGCCCTAAAAATAAAACCCCAAATAAACCACAAAACTTGACAGACACCCCCCACACGCACACACACACAAAATTTGGAATGATCTAACTATTTTTGAAAAGTTGCTAAAAGCTTTTCAATCAAAACTTTCAGCCAGCTCTAATACTGACTCACTTTTGTACGGGGCTTGGAGATCTACTGTTGCACATCACTGACACGCCTACATGAGCTGATTATTACTAGGTATGAACCTTGCCCAATGGGTGAAGAGGGTCCCTTGACTACACAATCAGCACCATTCTGCTGGGTAAGGGGGTAGCAAGCTTTGCAACTCCTGTGCAGTCTGGAGCTCCTTCTGCCATCTCCCAGCAGGGAAGGTACATCGGGGTCATAGCTCAGCTCCGCAACCCCTCTGGGGCAAAGACGAGTGTTTTCCATCTACATTACACCTCTCAGAGTTGCCCAGTGCTCAGCTCAGATATTAAGGCTGCGTGGTAGGGTTAGGTCTTCACAAAGTTGTTTGCCTGGAATTTCCTTGCTTGAATTCACACGGACCGGATTCTCCATAGCGCCATTTCTGGGGATTCATTTTCTCACAGAAACCCTTTTGGAAAAGAGCAGATAGAAATTTTATTCCCCAACCCAACCGCACCTGCTCTATCACTAAAGCTGCAGCCAAGCTTCTGTTTAAAGCTGAATTTTGCACCTTTCTCTAACAAAGTCAGATTGGCCTGAAAATTGGGAGGTTGGATCAGGGGCCGGGGTGGACTTTGTAGGGGAAATTTGAAGTTGTTTCACCAAGGGGTTCCTGAGATTGGGCCCCTGGAAACCGAGCTGCTTTCCAGGTTGCAGTAGTCTTCCAGCAAATGGAGGCTGAAATGCACAGAGAGCAGCTCTCACCAGGCTCCCCACACTGTGATCTCACACGTGGGTCCAAAGAGTGTCTGGAATTTAAAGGGTGCAGTGTTTTTAGTCCTCCTTTTTGGAGGTGCAACCTGGAATGGACAAGCCTGGGGCCTGGCTCCTGGCTCCATGTTGCAGCTCTGAAAGGGAGATCTGATAATATTAGGGCTGGCTGGAAAATAATTCCATTTAGCAAAGCGATTTGGATTTGCTTCCATTTTGATCCAAGGCCTTTTGTAATATTGAATGAAAAAACCGAGAGTGAGCGACCACTCCTTCCAGAATAGCCAAGAGCTGGGGAGGAGATTGGGGGTTCTCCTGCAAGGTGGAGGAGACCCAAATTCAAGTCTCTGCTCTGGCTGATTTGGATCAAGGCTCTCCCACATCCTGGGGCAGCACCCCCCCCCCCCGCCCCCCAGGATGGTGTGTTTGTCTGTCTCTCACACTCTCCTGCTGGGGCTGCTTTGTATGGAGAATTAGATGCTCATTGAGAGAGCATAGAGACTCTGTAGCCCAGGCTCATCTCCCTGGTCTTGAACCCTGGTCTCACCAGTGCTAGGTCAGGCTCAGTTGCAACCTATTGGTGTTTTCTGGTAGGTGCTGTGTGTGCCTGCAGGGACAATCAATAAATCCTCATTGCAATAACCCGGTCAGGCTGACAAATCTCCTGGTGGTCCCATGGCCTCGGGACTCTCACAGACATTCATTCCTTCCTTGCCTCGCCTCACCCCTCCCCAAATAATGAAATTTAGAGCCCTTCCTAGGACAGGCCCTGATGTGCTTTGATGGACATTGATCTCCTCAAAACCAGCTGGAGCCTGCTGGCTGGCCAGGGAAATCGCATTTCAGCCACAAAAGCCTGCTGCTCAACACCAGGGCCCCCAGGTTACACCGGCAGCCAGATGGGAGCCCCAGCAGCCCTGACCTAGTGCCCCGGCTCACACAGCCATGGGGGTCCTGAAGGAGGGGCACTGGGGAGACCTCTGGAGTTAGGGGTAGTGGATCTTGGGGGGAGGGACACTGGGGCAGACCCCTGGAATTAGGCATGTGGGGTCCTGAGGGAGGGGCACTGGAGCAGACCCCTGGAGTTAGGTGTGGGGGGTTATGGGGGAGGGGAACTGGGGCAGACCACTGGAGTTATGGGTGGGGGGCTGTGCAAGAAGAGGGCACTGGGGCAATTGGCCCCTTTTGGGAAATGCTTCCCTGTCCCATCACGTCTGAGGCAGGGCCTAGTCTAGGACCATCCAGCTGCTCTTGCTGCCATGTCAGGGTGGGCACCTGTCCATTTCCCAGTGCTCACCTGGCCAGGTGCATAGGTGCACTTCATGTCCAGTGGCCACCACAGTCCAGCTCTGGTTCTTCTCCTTCTAGGGGGCTGCAGCCCGAGTCTGTCTCCAGAAGGGACAGCAATCCAGGGCAGGTGCCTTGACAGATGGAGTTAATCTTCTCTTTGACACTGCTGGAGACTTGGTCAGCCATTGACATGAGTTTAGGAACTGATCCCAGCTGCTCAGACGCTTTCTAGTCTGTCTCTGGAACCAGCCTAATGGCACCAAGCAGATGGTGTCATCACCAGTGGGGCTGATGTCCACACTCAAAGGCCCGCTGGCACCTTCTGGAAAACTCCTGAGAAAGAGAATCCACTCGGCATTGGCTGCTGTGTCTCATAACATCTGTGGCTCTCACTCCACTAGGGAGATCTGCATGAAAACACAGGGCCCTTGCTCCTCGTGTGTCCACCTGCTCCTGCCACTCATTCCCCACAACACAGGAATCCCAGCTCCCACTCCGGTGCCCTGTCCATGGGCCACATAAAAAGCCACAAGGGCCCAGAGGAGAGCATGCTCTTCTGAACCTCCTGCAGGGTCTGGGTTGAGCTGAGGACAGAGGTTTCTCCAGAGGGTGGGCCTGTCTTGCTTTTAATCCCAACTCTCCTGTCTACGGTGGAGAAGTGAAGGGAGGTGATAGGCCCAGTGCTGGGGGATTGAGTGTGATGGATGGATGGGTGTTGTCTGAGGCACTAGCCCTGTCCCCATGCCAATGGAAGAAAAGAAAGAGCTGCAGAAAGAGGCAACGGGGAGAGCAATCCTTCGGCTTTGGTCACATTATAAAGGTCCCGGCTTTGACATTTGACCCATTGACCAGCCCCTGAGAAACGCCATCTGCTCTGGAAAGATGGAGGCACAAGGGGATAATTTCCTGCCATTATCACCTGCCCAGAACAGGGCGGGATTCATCTGCCAGTGGAAGTTGTTCCTTAGCTATAACACCGTGACCTTCCACCTCCACCCTCCTTCGGTGGGACCAGATGGATCTGCCCAGCCACTAGTGAGCATGACTTTTCTGACTGCTGGTGCCACCCACTTGACTCAGGCTTGTGGAGCCTGCGCTCTGCCCGTTCTCCTTCAGCCTCCCCATCAGCAAGAGCCAATGGGCCAGCCTCAAGAAGGGCAGACGGTCTCATCGTTGAATCATGAGACTGGGGCTTATAGTTAAGTCATGGCTTGTGTGACTCTGGGCAAGTTATGGGGTCTTTCTCGGTCAAATCCACCCTGGCCCATGGCTTAAGCCCTCAAACTAGCACTTAACTAGGGCCCAAGTGGGGAAGCACACTCCAGCCCACCACCAAACAGTCCACCACCGAACAGCTGATTGGTGGGCGGCTGGTGGGTGCTAAGCACCCACTGTTTTTTTTTCCAGACTAGGGGATCACAGTGCTCCCATCTGGCCTTGGAATCTATGAAATGGGGGGTAAGAACACACTGTTGAGCCTCGTGAAGGCAAAGCCATAATTGGTGGAGGCTCTGCTGCTCAGCTGGGATTGGTGGGCATGGTGAGGTCAATGGGGCTGGTAACCAAGCCAGTGTACACCAGCCTCCCTGGCAGAGATTTGGGAATTGCTCTCCCTTCTGGAGCTATTTACATGTCTCTGTCTCAGCCCAGCGCTAAATTGGATAAGTGGGACCGTCATCTGAAGAATGATTATAATAGTCAATATGCTGGAACACCATTGGTGTTGATCTTCTGGCCAAAGTCCCAGGGGTTTCCTTTTCATAGAGTCTCATGCTGTCCAGGCTGAACCCACTGACTCCACAAGATTAGAACTGGGTGAATAATTCATAATGAGCCATGTGTTTATGATGGCCACCATCCAGGCCAACATGCTGGACTTATCTAGTTCCTTTTTGAACCCAGTTATGCTTCTGGCCTTCACAACATCCCCTGGCAATGAGTTACACAGGTTGACTGTGCATTGTGTGAAGAAATACTTCCTTGTGTTTGTTTTAAACCTGCTGCCTATTAATTTCATTGGGTGATCCCTGGTTTTTGTGTTACATGAAGGAGTAAATAACAATTCCTTATTCACTTTTTCCACCCCATTCATGATTTTATAAACCTCTATCATAGTGGGTGACTCCAGTCTCTGGAGCCTAGCCAGCTCCGTAACTAGGAATTGTAACATACTCGGATCCTCTATGGATTGGCCAGAGGGGGATTGTAACATACACTCACCAGTGTGTTACATAGTCAAGGGGTTTCCCCTCCGATCCCATCCGCACCCTGTCTGTGAGTGGATCACAGCTTTCTCAGACATATTCCTTCCTCAGAATGATTCCTCAGATAACTCCAACCAATGCTTTTCTGTCTGATCTTGAGCCGTTCACTGCAAACGTTCAATATTCAGAATCCAAGCTGCTTATTATGTAGTGTTGCAGGCTCCGAATGGGTGGGGTGATGCCTCGTTAATAGGCAAGGATGGAACGCTGAACCCCCAAGGTTGAATGTGTCACTGGGAGTTGGACAATTGGGGAAAGATGGGCCCAATGTGTCAGGGGCTGTACAAACACTTTAGGCCTGTCTACACTGCAGAGTTAACCGGGCCTCTTACCTGGGTGTTGCCCCACTCCCATCCAGACACAAAAACCTCACCTCAGTTCAGTGGTGCTTTCAACTAGCTCGGCTTGGGAGTGGGTTCTGCTTTCCCTTGGGCTGGTGACTTACCCACCTCGCTGTGAGGACACAGACTAAACCACTGATGTGCTGCCAGTCCTCCATTGCCTTCCCAAGCTGGCCCCGTAGGCTCAGAAGGACAGACAAGGTCTCCCGCCATTCACTGGGAAAGAATCGTTGAATGCTTATTGCATTCCAGCGACCCATGGGACATGCCCCCAGAAGTTCTGCCGATGCTCAAGGGGGAGAGGACACAGTAACGCAGGTCGGGCTTTGCACTCAAGCTAGGCCAACCTGGAGGCTCATTCCCCTGTGCTGATCACCCGTGGTCACTCTGCGGTGAAGACATACCAATAGCAAGAGACAGTTCCTGCCCTGAAGAGGTTACAACCCAAATAGACCAGCCACACACAGGCGGGAGAAAGGACGTTTTGCTATCTCTATTTCACAAGGCCGCTGCTTTGAAGACCTCACAGTCTAAGGATTGAGATGTGACTGACCGTTGCATGTTTCTGATTGCATCAATGTAACTCACGGTGGAGCTGGATGACTGGTCTGCAACCTCTTGCATGGTCGAGTTCCAAAATCTTGCTCACTCCAGATGCAGCTGTAGCCTGAGATTAAAATGCTAAATGGGGCTGGACGTATCTTGTAAATAAGGTTTCACTCTCTAGCTTGACTCATCTTTGCTACTCTTTTGCTGCTCTTATTCCCCTGCAACAAAAGGAAATGTAGCTACATTTGAAAGGCATGATTGGCTTAACTGCATCTGGAGGCATAATGAGAAACCCCCTGGAGATGTGAACGGGAGCCTGGTGAAATGCCAAGGTGATGGGCGAAGCCGGGCTGGCGGAAGAGAACTCTGAAAAGGAAAGAATTCAAATAAAGTTTTAAAAAGGAATCCTGGCTGACTAAGGGTTCTGCCGTTTATGCCCACTGTCTGCTGCAGTGTTTTTATGCCGGCAGCGTTGGCGAGAGTCTCAAAATAAATAAATAAATACGTGGAAATCCATTTTCCTAACCAGGGCTGGGAAAAGAGACATTTGCAGTTCTGAAAGATTAATGTTTCCCCTCTAGAAGCAGGTGAGATTGACTGTGGGGGTTTGATTGCAGTGCTTAACAGCGCAAGGCACCCCAAACAAATTTCCGAGCAGGGAGAGGAATTTCATGGAAGATGCCAAAGAGAAGAAAGGCACCACTGATTTCCTTGCTCCTTTTAAAAAGCTCAGCTGGGCCCTGTCGTTGCGGTAACTGTCTCCACAGAGCCCTGAGGGACTGGTTTGGTTTTGGGGAATCAGAAATCCAGGCTGCAAGGGATGAACCGGCCCTGACAGGAGCTGTGAATTCTGGGCTGCTGTCATGGCGGAGAAGCTGACTGCCATTGGGTTAGTGTGTGTTCATTCCCAGTTCCGCCTCTGCGCCGCTGGGTGACTTTGTACACTCTCTGTGCCTCAGTTTCCCCACCTGTACAATGGGGATAATGATACTGTCCTCCTTAGCAAAGCACTTGGAGATCCTCTAAAGGAAAGTGCTAGCTAAGAGCTAGGTGTTATTATTATTATCAATCCAACAGTACAATACAAATAGCTGCATGCACCAAACAATGATATATAGCCAGAGCTGACAGTACCATCTATAGTTCAGGTTGCCCAACATTTCCCATTATAAGCCCCTGTTGTGACTAAGATTGCAAAATCCTTGGGAGCAGGGATAGTCTTTTTGTTCTGTGTTTGTATGGTGCAATGGGGTCCTGGTTCTTGGCAGAGGTCTCCAGTCCCCGGTTGTGAGTTCCCCAAGCAGCCTTCACATCCCAGCTGCCATCCAGAGGCTGAATGGAACCCTAGCCCCACCAAAGCCACCGCTTACAGGAGACCTGATGGGGGCGGGGGGCACCCAGCCCCACCAGTTGGTCTGGCTGTGCTAGTTCGGCAGGAAGGAGGCACAGAAAGATGTCTGGAGCACTAGCTGAATTCTTGGCTCGCTGCTACTTTGTACCTTCTCCTCTCAGCTACCTGGACCCTGCCTTCTCACCTGTTCCTGTTTCCTTGACGTCGACCTGTGTCTGCGTGGCTTCCCCAGACGCTTCATCTTGTACAGCTTGGCTGGGCTGCATTCTGTTTTTATTTGTGTACCATTTCGATGGATAACATCGATGCTTGTTTTTAAGGATTTTTTTAAAAATGATGGATTTACATTTTCACCAGCAGTGAAATTATGGGGTTTTAGCATTTCTTTCCCAGTGTGTGTTGATTTAAATTGTCACGGTTGTGAGAAATTAGGAGGGGGATGAGGCAATAATTATTTAATGACTCTATAAAATCATGAATGGTGGGAGAAGAGTGAGTAGGGGAGTGTTATTTACCCCTTCCCATCACAGATGAACTAGGGGTCACCCAATGAAATGAATAGGCTGCAGGTTTAAAACAAACACAAGGAAGTATTTCTTTGCACAACACACAGTCAACCTGTGGAACTCACTGCCAAAGGATGTTGTGAAGGCCAAAACTATACCCGGGGTCAAAAAAGAATTAGAGAAGTTCATGGAGGATGGTCCATCAATGGTTAGGAACGCAGCTCCATGCTCTGGGTGTCCCTAAACATCTGACAGCTAGAAGCTGGGGCTGGGTGACAGGGGATGGATCACTTGATAATTGCCCTGTTCTGGTCATTCCCTCTGAAGACTCTGACACTGGGTACTGTCGGAAGAGCATGTGGGCAAGACCCACCAGCCAGACACCTGGGAGCGAATCCTCTGTCATAACTCAGAGCCCTCCCCACCTAGTGTCCTGTCTCTGGCCATTGGAGAGATTTGTTCCTAGCAGTCGCAGATAGGCCATACACCTTCATAGGCAATCCTGTCACACCATCCCCTCCAGAAACTTCCCAAGCTCAGTCTTGAAGCCAGTTCGGTTTTTTGGCCCCCACTGCTCCCCTTGAAAGGCTGTTCCAGAACTTCACTCCTCTGATGGTTAGAAACCTTCACCTCATTTCAAACCTAAACTTACTGATGGTCAGTGTATATCCCTTTGTTCTGGTGTCCACATTGGCGCTTAACTTAAATAACTCCTCTCCCTCCCTGGTATTTACCCCGTGGAGGTATTTATGGAGAGCGATCACATCTTTCCTCAGCCTTCGTTTGGTCAGTTAAACCAGCCAAGCTCTTTGAGTCTCCCCTCGGAAGGCGCGGGTGCTCCAGCACACCCGTGCCTAAGTCTCCCGGGATGGATGGAAGGCCCTGCCGACCCATCCCTCCGTCCCAGCCAGATGTTCACACAGCACCTGCTCTTCTGCCCCGTGGCCCTGGGAGCTGCTATGGGGTGGCCGGTGTTGGATTCTGCTCCGTGCTAGTCCAACGATGACACTGAAATGGAGGGGATGTGGCTCCGTGGCCCTCTCCCATGGCATTTCCAGTGTGTCCCATGAGGACGCCTGAGGCCACTCCCAGGACAGGCAGCAGACTCCCCGTGCCCCAGGGCCATGCCTTGGCAGCGTCACCTCCACCTGCCAGGATGAGCTCCCCAGGCTGCAACCTTTACAGAGCCAGCTGGCGGGGGAACCCGAAACTCGCACGTCCTCTGATCCTGTGCTCTGGGGTGTGGCTGGCACAGCCCGCCCTTGGGCCCCGCTCACCGGCAGGAGCCATTCTCCGCTTGCAGGTTGCCTACCGTGCCCCATCCTCCTCCCCCACCCCCTCCCAGTGCCTGCAGGGCATGGCTGCTCCTTGCAATTCTTCTGCTCACTCTGGCTCTCAGGCCTCAAAAAGTCTCCCCCTGCCCCCGCAACCCCAGGGGGGACATCTCTGCTCCCATCCTGCCACTATCGATGCCCATGGCATCAGGGTACCTCTCTGCCTGGCAATGACAGCTGCTCTCAAATCAGCTTTTCTGCTTACTCCCTGCAATGCCAGTTCCTTGTCTCTGTCTCCTCTGCAGCCCCAGAAAACCAAAGAGACTGTCCCCCCACAGCCCTGATACACACATATGCAGTGCCGCCCGCCCAGGGCAAGGGAGGGTGACAGCTGTGCCCGCGGCTGCTGGCAAAAGGAGAGGCTGCCCTTGAGGCCCCGGCACTGGCATGGGGCACTGGTGGCTCGGCCTCCCTGTACAAAGGGGACAAGGGGCTGTGGGGGGAGGGAACCGATTCACCACCGAGCTAGGGAGCAGGTGGGGGGCAGCAAGTGAGTGGTGACAAGGGAGAAAGGCCAGGGAGAGAGGGACACAAACCAGCAGGGCTGGAGTGGCCAGGAGAGGGGGGCTGGGCAGTGAGCAGAGCTGGCAAGTTCATATACTTTTGGATGGTGCCCAGGCACCAGGTCCCCTGCTAACTCCCCAGGCCGCCCTGGACCCCGCATCCCCCTGAAGCGCAGGGTTCCCCAAAGCACGGGGCTCAGGGCAGTTGCCCCGGTCCATCCTATGGACAGGACGGCTCTGAAAATATAAGCCCAAACATTGGTAGAGCCAGGCCCATGTTCCTGAATATTGGTGGAGCACGAGCGCCTATGCCAGCAGGCAGGGGACAGGCACACGCTCAGCAGGTGGGTTTACTCTCGGTTCTTCCAGACTCCTGCAGGGCCTTGGGCGAGTTGCTGCATCTGGCTTGGGGCTCAGCTCCCCAGCTATACAATGGGGCTAATGCTGACCTTCCTCCTGGCAGCGCTGGGAGGCCCCGATGCCTCACTATGCCACGGGGAGGAGGAGATCGGGTGATGCAGCGTAAAAGGGGCGTTTCAGCACCTGTTCTGCAGACTCTGATGCGACCCTCCTGGCCTCGATGTCTGGGTGCCAGGAGTACAGATGGGGCCATGCACAGCTGGCTTATGTTGCTCTGGGGGAGCAAAGGGGGTTTTAGGAGAAAGCAGAGGATTCCCCTAGAATGGGGGACCCCTCGCCATTGCCTTTCTTTCTACTTAGGGGGCGGTGCCAGGATGGGCAGAGGTATCCCGGGCATGCCTGCTCCAGCGCTCCCCACAAAAGTAAGGGCGCTTCACAGGGAAGGGACGACCCTGGCATGGTCTCATTTCTCCTTCCAATGCTCTGGGTCTCTCCTCGGCTCTAAGCTCAGCCCCCAGCTGTTCCCTGCATGCAGCAATTCACCATGACATCTCTTCCCATCCTCCTTCTCCCACTACTTTCTTTGCCCCAGGCCCTGTGCGGGCAGGATCCCCCACCCACACTCTTTGTGCCTGGTCATGCATGATGCCTCAGACCTGGCACATAGACAGCCACCTCGCCCCACTGAGACCACACCCCATGGGGCAGAGCTCGGGCCCAAAGCCCCTGTGACAAAGGGGCAGAGCTTGGGCCCCAAGTCCCTGTTACAAAGTGGGAATTTTTTGTAATATTTTTATGAAGCCTGTGTGTGCCTCAGTTTCCCCCCCAATACTTTGCATTGCTACCCAGTGGGGCAAAAAAGCACTAAGTTTGCTCTCAGAGCAGACTAATAGAGTGTGTGTGTGTGTGTTTTTGCATGAGTGAGTGTGTGTGGCCTTGCTGTCCAGGTGGAATGAACAGAGTCATTAAGGAGCTGGCTGAAACTGACCCAGATCAAAGTGGGGTCCAGAGAGACAATGCGAACTCCAATGACTATGGATCGATTCTCAACCCCAGGCAACTCCGGCCAAGGGCCTTGTGAACTCAGCATTGCTCTGCCTGGAGAACAAAGGGCTGAGCCATGACCAGGGGAGGATGAAAACTTGGCTTCTGGAGGTGGCTGGGAGCTCTCACCTGGGAGTAAGGACAAAGAGATGCAGGAGGGAGCCAGAGATGGAGTCCGTTACAGCTCAGCTGGCTCCTGGCACTGGCCCAGCTACAATAGACTGTGGTGTAACTGCTGCCTCTCTGTGCTAACCAAAGGACTTTTCGATCCTGCAGCCAGGTGACAGATAAATTCTTACCTTCCTTTGTAAATACCCGCTGAGAGCACTGCACCCGGAAGGGGCACATTACCAGCCTCCCGCAGATGTCTGGCTTCCTGGATCAGCTGCAGGGAGCTACAGTGATCACTGGTGCTGAAGGTCCCGTCTCAGAAGCTTGGAGGCCACGGGGATCCTTGGGGCCTGGCACATTAAAGGGGTCACTCCCAGGAGACTGGTTACAGGCTGGGGCACAGACCAGACCCTGTAGCTCCTTGATTGCCCCTTCCCATCCCCTGGACCACAGAGCAGCCTCCCCGCACGTGGAAGGTTGTCACGTGCTGTGACCCTAAGGCAACATGTCCCTTTAGCAGCTCCCCCTGCCCCAAGATTCCCC
Organism: Dermochelys coriacea; assembly: GCF_009764565.3. Classification (NCBI taxonomy): domain Eukaryota; kingdom Metazoa; phylum Chordata; order Testudines; family Dermochelyidae; genus Dermochelys; species Dermochelys coriacea. The sequence goes on from NC_050084.1 coordinate 21,665,585, forward strand.
ATTCTGTCATACCAGGTGCCCCTCCCCTCCCCTCCCTGACTGGGCCCTTGGCCTATGGGTTGCCCCCCTCTCCCCATGAGACCCCCACTGTCACTGCCCTCCCCAGGCCATTTCTTCCTCCTCCACACAGGCACTGGGCTATACCCAACTAGAAGTGTCCAAATCAAAGCCAGCAGCCTCCCAGGCTGGGTACGGCCAATATTCGGCATGCTTGGCACATGTTCTATCCCATCTGCCTCCCCCTTCCAGTAGCTACAGACGCATCATTCCTTATTGCTTGATCCAGCCAGGCTGCCTTGGGGAATTCTCAGGCAGCACTGTCTGTCCCAGAGAGCCTGTCACACAGACAGTCCACCCATCGGGGACAGGCCTGCAACAGGGGACCAGCCAAGCCATCTGTCCCACCCCATTTATTGCATTCTGTAAGCAGGCATACACCCCTCTGTATAGTCTAATGCCCACACAAACACGCCTGATCTCTTGACATGGTCAGACGTGTCCCCGGGCACTTTCCTGCACGCTGGATCATAGAATCATAGAAGATGATTAGGGTTGGAAGGGACCTCAGGAGGTCATCTAGTCCAATCCCCTGCTCAAAGCAGGACCAACCCCGATTAATCATCCCAGCCAGGGCTTTGTCAAGACTGGCCTTAAAAATCTCTAAGGATGGAGATTCCACCACCTCCCTAGGGAACCCATTCCAGTGCTTCACCACCCTCCTAGTGAAATAGTGTTTCCTAATATCCAACTTAGACCTCCCCCACTGCAACTTGAGACTATTGCGCCTTGTTCTGTCATCTGCCACCACAGAGAACAGCCGAGCTCCATCCCCTTTGGAAACCCCCTTCAGGTAGTTGAAGGCTGCTATCAAATCCCCCCTCACTCTTCTCTTCTGCAGACTAAATAAGCCCAGTTCCCTCAGCCTCTCCACGGAAGTCGTGTGCCCCAGCCCCCTAATAATTTTCGTTGGATGCCTAAGAATAACGTGTCACACATTCCATCACGTTGCTATGACAGTCTCTTTGGTGCCAGTCCCCCGGGGGTTCCCTCCTGGGTCTAATTCCTGAATCCTCCCCCAACCCAAAGGGAAGCTCAGTCAAGCCCAATGAGTTTCAGCTGTGGCCCCTCTGAATCCACAACTCTCTGAGGCAGGATTGGAAACCTGGCCAGGGTCACTGGAGGCTGGGGCAGGTTATGAGGGAAGCTCCCTGAGTCTCTGTGGACCTAGCTGGAGTCTGTAATGAATCCTGATGACTTTCCCATGGCTTTGGTTCTCAGCCATGTGAGTTTTGCACAGCTGTGAGACACGCCCACCTGCACACGCACACACCCAGGTGCATTCTGACAGCCAGATCATGGTGGAAGGAGCATTTCCCCTCATCAGGGGCGCTGGAGTATATTTCTTCACCTATAGAGGCATGAAGGCTGAGCAAGAAAGGCCTGGAGAGGGAAGGGGCCCCTCACTCGGGGTCTGCCTGTCAAGGTTCTTTGGCTGTGTCCAATTACACACTAATGACTTGCAATGAGTAGATTAGAGCTGGGAATGCCCACAAGTGACTTTTAATTACTGTGCCCACAAATGGCAGAAATCTGGAGACTATTAACCACCCAGTGCCTGATAACACAGGAGATTCAGCCAGTGTCCTTGCAACAACATTGTGCACCTCACCTGACAGCTGCTAATGCTTAAAGGGACAGCAGATGAGTGGGCATCCCAGAGCACAGCAGAGAGGGTCCCGCTAACCAAAGTTGAGCCATGAGGACCATGGCGGGACAGCTGAGCAGTTCAGGGGGCTGGAATGTTTCCCAGAGGTACGTGTGGAAGGGGAGTTAGCCTTTGGGGGATTGTGTTTCAGTGGGGACTCAAAGGGCCCTTTTCTCCTGGAGTCATTTATACAGGGCCAAAGAGCTGATGGAGTGACACCCTCTGTAGGAATTGAACCCTGGACCTCTAGAGCTAAAAGTCACCTGCCCTTGGTGGTTGAGCTAAAGGCCCACCTCTTAGCCGAGGGGCTGTAGCAGGCTCATAACTCTCTGTACCTGGTTGCGTCACCACTGTGGGCGAAACAGCTGCATTCTGCCAGTGACGCTGACTCAGTCATCCCCCTCTGATAGCATTTTTCTCCTGCCTTCTGCTGCTGAGAATGACTGATGGAGGGTGCAGAGCAATGGAGACTTGGGACCTGGAGATTTTCAAGCTAGAACGGACAACTAGGATGATCTAGTCTGAGTTCCTCTATAACGCAGGCCAGGGAACCTCACCCAGTGCTTCCTGCACTGGAGAGAACTATTCTTCCCTATTAGGTAAAAGACAGACAAATGAAGCATCATTGTCCCCAATTCTCCGATGGGAAACTGAGGCACAGTAACATAAGGAGTCCGTGTCAGAGCAGGGCTAGCATGCTGATCTCCTGAGTCATAGCTAGTGTCAAACCACATGCCCTATATACCTTCTTCTCTTGACCTGGCTGTGTGTGGTTTTTAAACAGAAATGCAAACTAGGATGCCCAAGTGGGTGCCAACTAGAGTTGGATTTGACTGAAGCATTTGCTACAGCACCTAATAACACATCACTCATTAAGCTAATTGCATTCGGCTGGGATATCTAACCATGGCGATGTGGCTGGAAATGTGGCGGAAGGCCTGGAAGTGAAGGGTAAGCAAAGGCTATGCATCACGCTGGGGGAGGGAACAAAGACCTGCATGTTAGGTTCAGTGTTATTTAACATCTTCATTAACAATCTGGAAGACAAGTAAACAGTGCATTAATTAGCCATAAATGGCAACAAATCAGAAAACAAGAGGAATGCCAGAGAGGAGGCAGGAATGTTACAAAGGGGGTTAGAGAAGCTAGAAACGCAGACAGGCTTCAAGCCCTACTGAAACCCAGACGGTGCAGTCACCTGGGATGTAGGAGTGGTTGAAAGCTACCTGGGAGCGAAAGTGGGCAGTGAAGCAGGGATGGGTTTGCAGTGAGATAAGGCAGCAGAAAAGCCCAAGGAGATTTTGTGCTGCATAAGCAGAGGCATCCAACACAGAGCAGGAAGGGGACAGTCCATCTCTTTGTGACTCCAGTGTCACCTCGTCTACTGTCCTGCATTTGTTCCTGAGCAACTCGGTCCCAGAAAGATGGAGACAGACCAGACGGAGTTCAGAGAGGATCCAGGGATGACAAGTTTGGTTAGTAATGGTAATGGTGTTGATGTAATGTACTTAGATTTCAGTAAGGCGTTTCACTTGGTACTGCATGAAACTTTGATTAAAAAACTAGAACATATAAAATTACCATGGCACACATTAAATGGAATAAAAACTGGCTAACTGATAGGGCTCAAAATGTAACTGTAAATGGGAAAGCATCATTACGAGGGTGTGTTTCCAGTAAGGTTCCACAACATTTGGTTCTTGGCTCTAGGCTATTTAACATTTTTATCAATGACCCGGAAGAAAACATAAAATCATTACTGACCAAGCTTAAAGACAACACAAACATTGGGGAAGAGGTAAATAATGACAAGGCTAGGTCACTGATTCAGAGCAATCTGGATCGTTTGGTAAACTGGGTGCAAGCAAACAATATGAGTTTTAATACAGCTAAATGTAAATGTGTCTATCTAGGAACAAAGAATGTCAGCCAGACTTACAGGGTGCGAGGCTCCATCCTGGGAAGCAGGGACTCTGAAAAGGACTTGGGAGTCATGGTGGATAATCAGCTGACCATGAGCTCCCAGGGTGAGCAGACAGGTTATTTCACCTCTATATTTGGCACTGGTGCGAACGCTGCTGGAATCCTGCATCCGGTGTTGGTTCCCACAATTCAAGAAGGACATTAATAAATTGGAGAGGGGTCAGAGAAGAGCCATGAGAATGATGAAAGAATTAGAAAACCTGCCTGATAGGGATAGATTCAAGGAGCTCAGTCTATTTAGCTTAACAAAGAGAAGGTTAAGGGGTGACTTGATCACAGTCTGTAAATACCTACATGGGGAACCAATATTGAATAATGGGCTCTTCATGCTAGCAGAGAAAGGTCTAACACGATCAAGACAGGTCAGACAGAATAAGAAGCAATGGTCTCAAGTTGCAGTGGGGGAGGTCTAGGTTGGATATTAGGAAACACTATTTCACTAGGAGGGTGATGAAGCTGTCAAGGTTCCTTCCCCACTCTGAACTCTAGGGTACAGATGTGGGGGCCTGCATGAAAAACCCCCTAAGCTTATTTTTACCAGCTTAGGTTAAAATTTCCCCAAGGTACAAACTATTTTATCTTTTGCCCTTGGACTTTATTGCTGCCACCACCAAGCGTCTAACGAATATATAACAGGGAAAGAGTCTGCTTGGAAACATCTTTCCCCCCAAAATCTTCCCAAACCCTACACACCCTTTCCTGGGGAAGGCTTGATAAAAATCCTCACCAGTTTGCATCGGTGAACACAGACCCAAACCCTTGGATCTTAAGAACAATGAAAAAGCAATCAGGTTCTTAAAAGAAGAACAAATAAAAGAATCACCTCCGTAAAATCAGGATGGTAAATACCTTACAGGGTAATCAGATTCAAAACATAGAGAATCCCTCTAGGCAAAATCTTAAATTACAAAAAGACACAAAAACAGGAATATACATCCCATTCAGCACAGCTTATTTTATCAGCCATTTAAACAAAACAGAATCTAACGCATATCTAGCTAGATTACTTACTAAGTTCTAAGACTCCATTCCTGTTCTGTCCCCGGCAAAAGCATTACACAGACAGAAAGAGCCTTTGTTTCTCCCACCCTCCAGCTTTGAAAGTATCTTGTCTCCTCATTGGTCATTGTGGTCAGGTGCCAGCGAGGTTATCCTAGCTTCTTAACCCTTTACAGGTGAAAGGGTTTTTCCTCTGGCCAGGAGGGATTTTAAAGGTATTTACCCTTCCCTTTATATTTATGACAGAAGCCCTGGAATGGGTTCCCTAGGGAGGTGGTGGAATCTCCATCCTTAGTGGTTTTTAAGGCCCAGCTTGATAAAGCCTTGGCTGGGATGATTTAGTTGGGGATTGACCCTGCTTTGAGCAGGGAATTGGACTAGATGACCTCCTGAGGTCTCTTCCAAACCTAATATTCTATGATTCTATGATCCGATGGCTGGAAGTTGAAGTTAGACAAATCCAGACTGGAAATATGATGTAAATGTTTAATAGTGAGGGTAACTAACCATTGCAACAGTTGACCAAGGGTCGTGGTGGATTCTCCATCACTGAAAATTTTTAAATCAAGATGGGATGTTTTTCTATAAACCCTGCTCCAGGAATTATTTGGGGCATGTCTCTGGCCTGTGCTATAAAGGAGGTCAGACTAGATGACCAAAACGGCCCTGCTGGGCTGGGAATCTGTGACTATAAATCAGGGAGCTGGCAGGGATGGAAGGAAATTAGAAAAGGGGAGATTTTCACAGACTGTCTGGGAAACCTTCCTACAGTGTCAGACTGTGGAATCATCTCCCAAGGGGAGGGTTGAAAGGGCCATTGCCTGGGATAGGCACAATTAGATGAGATAAACATTAGGAAATGTCCCACATGGAATGATCCTGCTCTGTTAGGGGATGGCTTAATGCTGTGGGTCTTTTCCACTCCTAAACCACACAGACTCTGGCATTGCCGGCAGGTGTGGAAGTGTCTGAACTGTGGGTTTGGGGGGGGGCAGGATGGAGAAAGGCCTGCAGGGCTAGTCCCTGTGACCACAAGGGCCTATGGGCATTAGTCAGAGCCAATATAACCCCTGCCAATGCTGCTGAAATTCCCTCTTCCATCCCATGCGGTTTTCTTAGCCGGCCTCCAGCATTTGTGTTCTCCAGCGCTAGCTCTCCATGCAGCTGTGCCATGGCCCCCTGGCCCAACCGTAACACCCCCTGGGGCCTGCCCCCAGCATCCCTGCTATTTCAATCCTGCCACCCACTACCACACTCAGCTCTGCCAGAGCCCCTCAGACCTGATCTCCGGTCCTCCCTGCTTATCCAATTCTGCACTCTACCTCAGCCGATGCTCCTTAATCCCTGCTATTTCAGTCCTGCCCCCCCCCACTGCTCTGCCAATGCCCCTCAGTCCTGACCCATAGCCCCCTGTTACTCCAGTCCTACTCTGTCCGGGCGTGTCTACACTGCAGTGTAAGCCCAGGGTTAGTAGAACTGGAGGAAGCAGCCCCAGGTCTTGTGTCTACACTCATTTGTGAGCCCAGGTTAGGAAGTGACAAACCCTGGGTCCCAGCCGGGGGCTCCAGCATCTACATTGCATTATGGGGGCCTGAGTCATAGAATCATAGAATCATAGAATATCAGGGTTGGAAGGGACCCCAGAAGGTCATCTAGTCCAACCCCCTGCTCAAAGCAGGACCAAGTCCCAGTTAAATCATCCCAGCTAGGGCTTTGTCAAGCCTGACCTTAAAAACCTCTAAGGAAGGAGATTCTACCACCTCCCTAGGTAACGCATTCCAGTGTTTCACCACCCTCTTAGTGAAAAAGTTTTTCCTAATATCCAATCTAAACCTCCCCCATTGCAACTTGAGACCATTACTCCTCGTTCTGTCATCTGCTACCATTGAGAACAGTCTAGAGCCATCCTCTTTGAAACCCCCTTTCAGGTAGTTGAAAGCAGCTATCAAATCCCCCCTCATTCTTCTCTTCTGCAGACTAAACAATCCCAGCTCCCTCAGCCTCTCCTCATAAGTCATGTGCTCTAGACCCCTAATCATTTTCGTTGCCCTTCGTTGTACTCTTTCCAATTTATCCACATCCTTCCTGTAGTGTGGGGCCCAAAACTGGACACAGTACTCCAGATGAGGCCTCACCAGTGTCGAATAGAGGGGAACGATCACGTCCCTCGATCTGCTCGCTATGCCCCTACTTATACAACCCAAAATGCCATTGGCCTTCTTGGCAACAAGGGCACACTGCTGACTCATATCCAGCTTCTCGTCCACTGTCACCCCTAGGTCCTTTTCCGCAGAACTGCTGCCGAGCCATTCGGTCCCTAGTCTGTAGCGGTGCATTGGATTCTTCCATCCTAAGTGCAGGACCCTGCATTTATCCTTATTGAACCTCATTAGATTTCTTTTGGCCCAATCCTCCAATTTGTCTAGGTCCTTCTGTATCCTATCCCTCCCCTCCAGCGTATCTACCACTCCTCCCAGTTTAGTATCATCCGCAAATTTGCTGAGAGTGCAATCCACACCATCCTCCAGATCATTTATGAAGATATTGAACAAAACGGGCCCCAGGACCGACCCCTGGGGCACTCCACTTGACACCGGCTGCCAACTAGACATGGAGCCATTGATCACTACCCGTTGAGCCCGACAATCTAGCCAGCTTTCTACCCACCTTATAGTGCATTCATCCAGCCCATACTTCCTTAACTTGCTGACAAGAATGCTGTGGGAGACCGTGTCAAAAGCTTTGCTAAAGTCAAGAAACAATACATCCACTGCTTTCCCTTCATCCACAGAACCAGTAATCTCATCATAAAAGGCGATTAGATTAGTCAGGCATGACCTTCCCTTGGTGAATCCATGCTGACTGTTCCTGATCACTTTCCTCTCCTCTAAGTGCTTCAGGATTGATTCTTTGAGGACCTGCTCCATGATTTTTCCAGGGACTGAGGTTAGGCTGACCGGCCTGTAGTTCCCAGGATCCTCCTTCTTCCCTTTTTTAAAGATGGGCACTACATTAGCCTTTTTCCAGTCATCCGGGACTTCCCCCGTTCGCCACGAGTTTTCAAAGATAACCACCCATCTCCCAGACTTCCTAGCGCCCTCCCAGAACGGGGCCGCTCTAGCCCTTTGTTCGTGGTGCAGTGTGGGAAAACTTGACTGTCCAGAGGACAGAGAAAGTCAGCCCATGGGATTGTGGGGCTGCATCTACATAGCAAAGCCATAGGGTTGATCCCTAGGGGGCTGGGGTGTGGGAGGGGATGAGGAGAGCAGCACTTACCTCGGGTGGCTCCCAGAAGTGACCCACACCCCCCTCTGCCAGTAGCTCCTAGACGGGGGGCCGGAGGGGTCTTCACAGGCTGCTGCCCGCAGGTACCGCCCCCGCAGCTCACATTGGCCGCAGCTCAGGGCGGGGGCAGCATGCAGACCCAGGCCCCCCCAGGAGCCGCAGGGATGTGTCAGCCACTTCCAGACGTGGAGTGGGCAGGCAGGAAGCCGCTTTAGCCCTGTTGTGCTTTTAAATGGCCTGGGGTGGCAGGCAGGGCCAGGAGATGCTCTGGGGGAGGCGCATGGGGGCAGCAGGCAGAGACAGGGGAGATGCTCCGGGGGAGGCGTGTGGGGGCGGCAGGTGGGGTCGGGGGATAGACCCGGCTCTGAACTTTGGTGGAGCCAGGCCCCCGGGCTCTCATAATGGTGGAGCATGGGCTCACGCTACTCACCGCCCCTGGCCCTGGGTCTCAGCTAGACTCAGACTCTGACCCTCCCCCCTGCAGGGTTCTGGGACCCTGGGTCTGAGCCCTGGATTAGTGTGATTTGTGTGTAGATAGAAGAGGGGGGTTAGGCTTGATCCTGAGTTTGAACCCTGGGCTTATATTGCAGTGTAGACAAACCATCTCTCATACACAGAGCTCTGCTGATGCCCCTCAGTCCCGACCTGCAGCCCCCTCTGCAATTCCTGGTCTCCTTTAAAACTCTGTCCTCACCCCCAAACCTCCCATCCAAGCAGCCACTCTCTTCTGGTCCATGTGCTTTTGCATCAAAGATGCTGGAAGCATCTTCTGACATATGGCAGCTCTGTGGTGTAGTTAACACAGCTGCAATTCACTCTATGCAAGTCACAGTCGACTTCATGAAACTGCCTGCAACTTTTCATCCAGACGCTGCCACTGTGTATGGAGGAGCAGGCTTCCAAACAGCGGCATGCCACGAGGGGCTCAGAGACAGCTCAGGGGAAAGCCAGACGGCTGCTAAGGAGGTTTTATTCTGGGGAAGCGGAGACCGTAAAGAGCTGAAATTGAGTGAGTGTCTGGAACAAATATTTCAGGGCTGCCGAGAAATTACCGAGGCCGAGATGAAATGCAAAGCAGCCACTGCGGCAGCCGATCCCTGACAAGCCATAATTAGCCAGCTCCTGGGAGGGCCAGATGGGGGGCTGTGAGCTCAGAGCTTCTGGGACAGAGTCTGGCTTCCTTTGGGTGTGTGCCCAAAGGGCAGTGAAGATATGGGGGAGCCCTGGCCCTCTTCTGAGCACTTTTCATCCACAGAGCTCAAAGGATCACCCTAGGATCAGTGGCTTCATTTTACGAAGCAGGAAGTGCCTAGCCCAGGGCAAGGCCTGGCTTAGAACCCAGGTGTCCTGGCTCCCAGTCCAGCAGCAGAGCTGAGAAATGAATTCAGGTCTCCTAGCTCGTAGAGCAAGAGAGTTGACCCCAGGTGTCCTGGCTCCCAGTCCAGTGCTCCAGCCACCAGCCACTACTGCCTAATAAGAGCAGTGCCCTAGAATCCACACGCATTGGAGTCTCCCAAACAGCTGCACAGGGGGCCCCGTATTGCCCTGGGTGACAGCCCCGCTGAACTCAGCCCGGCTGGCTGTATCCAAGGGCAGGCTGTGGTTGGCAGCAGCGATGGCTGGTAACTGACCCTGGCTTTGAAAATCACAATGAGCAGAGATACTTTCCTTGACATAAATGACCTCTCAGAGCAAGAGAGTGCAAACGGCGGGGGCCGGGGGGAAGCCCAGCGTGGCCAGCTGCATTTGTTCCAGGGAACGGTGTTCAGCTGCAATCTGGAACACAACAGGTAAACCATCTGTAGCCGCCTCTCACATGGGCACTTTGAAAGGACTGGTAGATTTCATTGATTTTCTATTTCCCTTCCCTCACCTATGCAATCAGTCATGGCATAAGTGGCTGCTGCTGGGGCTTTTTGCTCCTTCTGACTATCTCGTGTTTCTCTAAAACATCTCAGCCCAATCACTCGCCTTTGCATCAATTTATAGCAGGGGCAGCCAGAGACTGGGGAGTTCTGATGGGTAAAAACCAGCAGCCTGGCTGATTCCAGGTGCAGTCTCCACCCTGTAACTCAGGGAAAAGATGCGTGTGGAGCACCCATCAGGCGCCTGTCCCTCTCATGTTCACAGCCTCTGGGGCAGCTCGGGTGTCCCGCATGAACCGAGCCAGCCTGTCACCTGCAGAGCAGGGTAGGAAACGTTTTCCCCAGCCAGTAAATATTTTGAAGAATTTGGATAGTTTTCCCACCCCGAATCAGGATGAAAAGTCGATGGTTTGAACATTCGCACAAACTGCAAAATCAAACAAATTGTCCGTTCGGGTCCATCGAAAAATTTCCTGTCGATAGTTTCAGGACATTTTGATTTTGATCTTTTTTTTTAAAAAAAAAAATAACCTTTTTTACACTTTAGCTTAAATTTCGCCATTTTGAACAGGAATCTTTTGTTTCAAAAATAGCCGGACAAATATGTTTTGACAATTTCAAAACTTTGTTTACAGAAAGTTTTTCTTTTGTAAAGGGCCCGCTCAGTCCAACAAAAATAACTGGCCCTCAGGTTAGGAGCTGGTTCTTTTAGTCAACTGCCTCCCAACCACCTGATTGGAGGGAAAACTCCCACTGACAAGCGGACCCACTGGTAACCTGGTTAACCCCATGATGATACTTCCCTACGTTTGGTTCCACCCACTAACACACAGTGAGCTCTGCATCTCCCACTGTGCCCAATCCACAGAGCACGCAAGTCTGTTACAGCCTTCCCAGCCAGAGCCTGTTGTTGAGCTCACACCGCAGGTGCTCCTGACGTTAGCTCCAGAAGCTCGCTTTTCAACTTCCAGCGCTGGCAAAGATGGCCACCGTTTCACTCGTACTTATGGGCTCCTGTGTGTCCTGGAGGAAGTCACTGCCCTGTGCCTCAGTTTCCCTTGCAGAAATAGGAGTAATAATAGGGAAGCTAGGCTGGGAACTGAGTGTGGGTGAGGTGCATTCAGATCCTGGGATTAAAGGAGCTCCAGATGGACTGGACAAGGAATCACTCCCATGGATGGGGGTGAGCTGGGGGATACGGGTTCCACTTGGCCCGACTCCCACTAGGATGGCGGCCACTTGCTGGAGGGTCAGGCCCCTGGCCACGGCTGGCTGGTCGATTGCAGCAGGCAGTGCAGAGGCTGGTGTTCATTGGCACTGGAGATTCAGACAGAGCTGAGGAAAGCACTGGCTGTCTGCTGACAGGTCGTGGGGGAGACAAGAGTAACTCATTGAGTAAACGTTGCTTGTGAGCCCCATGCCCAGTGACGGTGGCTCTCACAAGCACCCTGTGTCTTTCCTTAAGAGCCCTGTGGTTGAGGGAAACCGCCCAAGGGATTGGAAACCATCCGCTGCCAGGGAGTCTTCCCCCCACCACTGCACCCCAGCCCATGGGCCAAAAAGCACAAGCAGATGCTGTTCCCAGGGAGCTGAGCTCTCTGCATCCCCATCTGGGCTGCCCTGGGAAGGCAGCTGCAGGGGGCTGAGAGTTATCTCTGCCCCCGGGAGAGTGAGTGCCCTGGCTCCCCGAGGGGAGGGACGTGCTGGTAATGGGGCAGAGAGCCCTGGGGGAGCCTCTCTGGCCTTGCAGGGGGTCAGACGAGGCCATAACATGGTCCTTCCTGGCCTTGAGAGCCATGACTCCATGAAAGGGCAAGTGAAAGCCACATGGCCTTGTCTCCACAATCCCACGAGCCGGTGTCCGCCCGGGAATGGATGGGCGGGATGGAATGGGAGGGGAGCAGAGCCCAGGTGCCTGGAGCTCGTCTGCAAGGGGGAACCTGAGGGATGTGTTTCGGCAGATTGGCCCATTGAGCTGCCTCTGCTAGAAACAGGCTCAGCCCTGTGCTTTGCCAGAGACTCCCTGGAGACCAGGCCCCCCGCCACACGCACGGAACCTGGGGCTCTGCGGGGGGGGGGGGGGGTCACCACAGGCCAGAGATGGGGCTGGAGCTGCCTGGGCCCTTCAGAGAAAGCCAGGACTTTGGCTTCTGCCCACAGGACCAGCCCACGGTCAGCTAGGGAAGCCAGTGTGCATGCAGTCTGCTGTGCACCATAGCCCAGCTGACCTGCCAGCCTATCTGTCTGTCTGCCTGTCTGTGTGTGTGCCCGCGTGCCGTCTGTCTGTGGGCCTGCCGCTTTCTGTCTGTCTGTCCATCTGTCTGTGTGCCCGCCTGTCTGTGTGCCCACGTGGCCGTCTGTCTGTGGGCCCGCCAGCCTGTCTGTCTGTGTGCCTGCCACTTTCTGTGTGCCTGTCTGTCTGTCCGTGTGCCCGCTTGACGGTCGGTCTGTCTGTCTGTCTGTGTGCCTGCCACTCTCTGTGAGCCTGTCTGTCTCTGTGTACTGTCTTCTTGTCTGGGCACCTGCTGACCCCTTTCATTCCGACCAACATGGCTGCCGTGTGCAACTGGATTGGGGAAGAGGGAAGGAGGTTGAAAGAGGGGAGAACAGAGGCAGGGGCAGCTTCCCTGGGGCAGGGGGTGCGGGTGTGGGTCCCCAAACCTTCTCAACACCGAACTGCTCAGGGTAGGGTAGCCACAGAGGAAGGAGAGGGGGAGATGAGAAGTGTATGACACTGGCAGACCAGGTGGCAGCTCTTGCCAGGACCTCAGGCATTAGCTAAGAACTAACAAAGTCCTAGCTGGAGCCCTGACCAGGTCACCTGGGCATTAGTTTTGCTCAAAGTAGGAATTAGCCTTTTCAGAATGTATTTAGTGTTTAGACTCTAGGAAATGCTTGGAAGTTGCTGCCTGCATTAATCCACTTGTAATGTCTGGATTCCAGGCTGTAAGAACATGTGTAAGTTTTGCTTTAAAACTTTGAGAATGTTTGCCCTGAACTAGTGACCCCAGGCACGGTAGCTCATTATAAGACAAAAGCTCTGTTCATTGCCCCATTGATTGAATCAAGCTTCCTCCCTTCTCTTTGAATGCTGGAAGAGGGAAATAAAAATAGCTGATGTGACTATTTGTCATCTCTTTGCTGTTTGAACTGTCACAGGGCCAGAGCCACCAAACTGAGGCCAGAGCTCCCAGGGGTTACCTGAAAGATGCTTTGAGTTGACAGATCACAACAACTCCGTCACTCTTAGGATTCAGATGGTGACTCATTGGTATGTCGATGGTTGCTTGCTTTAACATGTAAATAACTCTCTGATTTCCTTTTCCTAATTAATAAACCTTTAGATATTTTATTACAAGATTGGCTACTGGCATCTTTGGTGTGAGATCTAAGGTACCAGCTGATCTGGGGTAAGTGACTGATCTCTTGGTACTGGAAGCAACCTGAATGCAGGGTGATTTTGGGTGTAAGTGACCATTTATCAATAAATCCAGTTTGCCAGGGTGGCAAGATAGGTTGGGGAATCTAAGGGGACTGACTGTGACTCCATGGTGAGACTATTGGAGTGATCCAGGCTCTCACATTAGTCACTGGCTTGGTGTAATCTAAAGACAGAACACACCACCAGTGTGGGGTGTCTGCCCTGTTTGTGACAGTCTGCCCAGAGGCTGGCGTTCAGTCATGAGCCACTCCAGACAGCGTGACAAAGGGGATAGGAGAAAAAGAGATGGAGGGTTGGAGGAAAGGACAAGGGAGACTGGGGGGGAAGGGGGGTTACCTCAGATATTTATCTATCTATCTATCTATATATCCCTTTCTGCATATAAAACCGTTTCTTCCTTTCTGCTTCTCCTCTCCCCCACTACCCTGTATCCTGACCGAACCGAACAGGAGCGTATTTTACAATTGCCTACTCGTACCCATGTCTCCTTCTTTAGGGCATTTCCTCCTTTCTTCCCCTGCTCTGCTCACTCTCCAGCCCAGAGGGGTGCTGGCTCCACATGGCACAGGCCCCTCTAATGGGGAGTTCTTGCTGGCAATCTGTGAGTTCTCCAGCACTCCAGTTGCTTTTGCTTTTTTTGGCAAATGCTCCATCCCAGCAGAGGGGCCTGGTTTTCTTTCTGCAGCCTCAGTTTTAGGGAAGATAATAATCACACTGTCTCCCTTTCATGGAAGCATCTGACAGACCTCCATCCCTTCCCTCGGCGATAGCGCTACATCATTATCCCCATGATGCAGAGGGGAAACTGAGGCACAGGGCAGAAAGGGACTACTACTAGAAGGGGCTTCCTCATGGCTGCATGAAACTCTGTTGCTCTGTGTCGGTGCTTGGCACTCTTCATCACGCTTTCTGGGCTCGGCCTCCTCCCATGTTCTCTCTCCCCATGGGAGTAAAGCAGCTTGAATAAGTTTCCTGCCTCCAGCATCCGGGGCAGCACCTGGCAAAGTGCAGAGCTTGGGAAGGAAGAGGAGACCTGGCCAGGGAGAGAACGTGTCTGCGGAAGGACCCCAGGTTTTGTGAAGGAGCATCAGGCACTGGGGAGAGGCAGCGTATGTGTCAGCGCGGAAGGAGCATACGGTCTATTGTGGTGCTGCTCGATGGCCTTGTCCACCTTGTGGGTTATTTACCATCCCGTCTAAACCACAGCTTCTCTGGCTGCCACGGGAAGCAGCAGACAGAGCTGGCGAGGTTGCGCTCTGAAAGTGAGGAGCTGAGATCCCTCACTAGCCCAGCCATGACTGGGACAGACCAGAGCCAAAGACTGGCCACCCTTGTCCCTCGCCAGAGCTCTGCCAGGATTTCCATCCCTGGGGGTCCCCAAGGACTTCAGAGCTGTAGGCTGAGCAATACTCAAGAAATATTTCCAACACACCTCTGAACAACATACTAACCCACAGAGACCTTCCTACCAACACTACAAAAAGAAGGATTCTGGGTGGACTCCTCCTGAATGTCAAAACAACAGACTGGACGTCTACATAGAGTGCTTCCGCCAACGTGCATGGGCTGAAATTGTGCAAAAGCAACATCACTTGCCCCATAACCTCAGCCATGCAGAACACAGTGCCATCCACAGCCTCAGAAACAACTCTGACATCGTAATCAAAAAGGTTGACAAAGGAGGTGCTGTCGTCGTCATGAATAGGTTGGAATATGAACAAGAGGCTACTAGGCAGCTCTCCAACACCACTTTCTACAAGCCATTACCCTCTGATCCCACTGAGAGTTACCAAAAGAAACTACAGCATTTGCTCAAGAAACTCCCTGAAAAAGCACAAGAACAAATCTGCACAGACACACCCCTGGAACCCCGACCTGGGGTATTCTATCTGCTACCCAAGATCCATAAACCTGGAAATCCTGGATGCCCCATCATCTCAGGCATTGGCACCATGACAGCAGGATTGTCTGGCTATGTAGACTCCCTCCTCAGGCCCTTCGTTACCAGCACTCCCAGCTATCTTCGAGACACCACTGACTTCCTGAGGAAACTACAATCCATTGGTGATCTTCCTGAAAACACCATCCTGGCCACTATGGATGTAGAAGCCCTCTACACCCACATTCCACACAAAGATGGACTACAAGCCGTCAGGAACAGTATCGCCGATAATGTCACAGCTAACCTGGTGGCTGAACTTTGTGACTTTGTCCTCACCCATAACTACTTCACATTTGGGAACAATGTATACCTTCAGATCAGCAGCACTGCAATGGGTACCCGCATGGCCCCACAATATGCCAACATTTTTATGGCTGACTTAGAACAACACTTCCTCGGCTCTCGTCCCCTAATGCCCCTACTCTACTTGCGCTACATTGATGACATCTTCATCATCTGGACCCATGGAAAAGAAGCCCTTGAGGAATTCCACCAGGATTTCAACAATTTCCATCCCACCATCAACCTCAGCCTGGACCAGTCCACACAAGAGATCCACTTCCTGGACACTACGGTGCTAATAAGCGATGGTCACATAAACACCACCCTATATCGGAAACCTACTGACTGCTATACTTACCTACATGCCTTCAGCTTTCATCCAGACCACACTACATGATCCATTGTCTACAGCCAAGCTCTATGATACAACCACATTTGCGCCAACCTCTCAGACAGAGACAAACACCTACAAGATCTCTATCATGCATTCCTACAACTACAATACCCACTTGCTGAAGTGAAGAAACAGATTGACGGAGCCAGAAGAGTACCCAGAAGTCACCTACTACAGGACAGGCCCAACAAAGAAATTAACAGAACGCCACTAGCCATCACCTTCAGCCCCCAACTAAAACCTCTCCAATGCATCATCAAGGATATACAACCTATCCTGAAGGATGACCCATCACTCTCATAGATCTTGGGAGACAGGCCAGTCCTTGCTTACAGACAGCCCCCCAACCTGAAGCAAATACTCACCAGCAACCACACACCACACAACAAAAACACTAACCCAGGAACCTATCCTTGCAACAAAGCCCGTTGCCAACTCTGTCCACATATTCAGGGGACACCATCACAGGGCCTAATCACATCAGCCACACTATCAGAGGCTCGTTCACCTGCACATCTACCAATGTGATATATGCCATCATGTGCCAGCAATGCCCCTCTGCCATGTACATTGGCCAAACCAGACAGTCTCTATGTAAAAGAATAAATGGACACAAATCAGACATCAAGAATTATAACATTCAAAAACCAGTTGGAGAACACTTCAGTCTCTTCGGTCACTCGATTACAGACCTCAGGGTGGCTATCCTTCAACAAAAAAACTTCAAAAACAGACTCCAACGAGAGACTGCTGAATTGGAATTAATTTGCAAACTGGATACAATTAACTTAGGCTTGAATAAAGACTGGGAGTGGAGTGTCATTACACAAAGTAAAACTATTGCCCCTCGTTTATTTCCCCTCTTACTGTTCTTGTAAAGTGCTGGAAATGGCCCACCTTGATTATCACTACAAAGGTCCCCCCCCCCGCTGCTCTCCTGCTGGTAATAGCTCACCTTTCCTGATCACTCTTGTTACAGTCTGTATGGTAACACCCATTGTTTCATGTTCTCTGTGTATATAAATCTCCCCCCTATATTTTCCACTGTATGCATCCAATGAAGTGAGCTGTAGCTCACGAAAGCTTATGCTCTAATAAATTTGTTAATCTCTAAAGTGCCACAAGTACTCCTTTTCTTTTTACGGATACAGACTAACACGGCTGCTACTCTGAAGGCTGAGCCCTGAGATGCTTTTACTGGAATGTTTCCACATGCCAAGTTTAAAATGGGCCTTTTTTTAAAAAAAAAGAAAAAAAGAAAAGAAACTTTCTGCCAAAAATTGTTCCGCATTATTGAGATCTTCTGCACTGGTGACATTTCCTGCAAGATAGTTTTGCAGCCATGATGTGTGCCTGCCAGGAAACTTCCCCCTGAATTTCCCCTGGTCCCATTTTATGCCGAGTAAGAATTCATTTCACCCCAACTAGCCTCGGAGAAAGGAACTCTGCTCATGTGGGCTGAGGAATTACCACTGGGAGCAGCCACAGGCAGAATGCAATTTACAGGAGACACATGAAGTCTGCTTATGATGCCAAAATCTCTTCCAAGAACGGAGATCCAGGCTCAGGGTCTCTCATATTCCTTTAGCAGTTCAGTCAACTTGTTTTATTAGTAATGAAGGCTAGAAAATACTGAGGCTTTTATTCTGCTGGAGGACATATAAATTGCCATTCTGGATTCCCCAGTGGTCCAGCTAGTCCTGCATCATGCCTGTAGGTATTCCGATTTGAGGGGACTTCTTTTTTACAGGTTTCAGAGTAGCAGCCGTGTTAGTCTGTATTCTCAAAAAGAAAAGGAGTACTTGTGGCACCTTAGAGACTAACAAATTTATTAGAGCATAAGCTTTCGTGAGCTACAGCTCACTTCATCGGATGCATTTGGTGGAAAAAACAGAGTAGAGATTTATATACACACACACACAGAGAACATGAAACAATGGGTTTATCATACACACTGTAAGGAGAGTGATCACTTAAGATAAGCTTAAGATAAACTTAAGATAAGGCTTATCTTAAGTGATCACTCTCCTTACAGTGTGTATGATAAACCCATTGTTTCATGTTCTCTGTGTGTGTGTATATAAATCTCTACTCTGTTTTTTCCACCAAATGCATCCGATGAAGTGAGCTGTAGCTCACGAAAGCTTATGCTCTAATAAATTTGTTAGTCTCTAAGGTGCCACAAGTACTCCTTTTCTTTTTTACAGACAGCGGAATAATACTAATTCAGGGAGCAACGTCTTTAGACATTCCATAATCAGACTCAAGCAGGCAGATTCTTGCACATGGGTGGAGCCTGACTGACTTCAGTGGGACACTGGGCAGAGTAAAGGTCCATTCATGCTGTTCCACCTGCATGATCGGGACCCGGGTATCTGCTAAGTGAATAACAAACAGTCAAACTGTAATATCCTGCAGCAGAGCTGAGAACGGAGCTGGGTGGGAAATGCGTTTCCTGGCCCACAGATACTTTTTAAAGTTTGGAATTTTTCCCATCTTGAATCAGGGCAAAAATTCAAAATCTTGAAACTATTTGCATGCCAAAAACCCAACTTTTTTTTTTTTTAAATTTCAAAGTTTCAGGTCAATTCCAAAATGGTTTATCTCAGTTTTGACTTTTTCTCTCTTTTTTTAAAAACTGGCTTACAGTTTAAAACAAAAAGTCATCTCAAAACAAATGAAATATATTGACAATTTCAAAACTTTTTTTCCTTGACATTTTTGTGAGTTGGGAAATTTGTTGAACCCAACCCTGTCTTGTGAATAGTTTCAGTTTTGATGGATCATTTTTTGACAATTAGACTTGAGTGAAAATTTTGTGATGAACTTTTTTTTTTTTTTTGCCAAAAAATGCAGTATTTTATGCACCAAATTTAGATAATATTCAACAAATTGTTTGTTAGGATAAACATTGACATGTTTTATTTTTGTTTTGATGTCAAATTTGTCCAATAACAAAACAAGAACCTACTTTTAAAAAAGTTGAAAAAACCCCCAAAATGGCCAAATTGAAACAAAAAACTCAGGAAAAAAAATTTTTTTGAGTTGACTTGAACATTTTTGGTCAACTCAAAATGAATTTTTTTTGTGTTTCTCAATTCAACAAAAACAAAACACTGACTGCCCCCAGCACCCACTTTAAATTGAACGTGATTTTTTTTATTTGGCTTCCAAACTGAAAAATCCATTATTTGCTCAGCTCTGCTTACAATAAGTCAAGGAGTTTACGTGTGATGTGCAAGAACTGGGCAGTGGAATTTAGTTAAAACTCTTGAGCATTTAATTCAGAAGGATGTTATCTCTGATCATGCTCCATCCCTTACCACATGCTTTGTTGCATCAAACAGGCTCATGATATCATGCTACATGTTTCATGCTTGCTATGAGTGAGGATAAAGGCTTTGCAATGGAGGCTGCTCAAGAAGAAGGAAATAATTAAGCAGGGCTGGATGAGAAAAGGTCTTTTCCATGAGTGGGCCTGATTGTTATAAAAAGGCAGCCAGTTGTGAACCAGTGGAGCAGCGAATAGCAGAGAGGTAACAGGGGGACTGAGTCATCTATCTGCTGCCCCGACTGGGAAAACCGAGAAGTCTGCTGCTTGCCAGGAGCTAGGGTTCACAATGTGATAGAGAGACTGAGACTCATCAAGCCCTCCAATCACTAACCCTTCCTGCTTCTCTACGTGGGCACCAATGATACTGCCAAGAATGATCTTGAGCAGATCACAGCAGACTACGTGGCTCTGGGAAGAAGGATAAAGGAGTTTGAGGCGCAAGTGGTGTTCTCGTCCATCCTCCCTGTGGAAGGAAAAGGCCCAGGTAGAGACCGTCAAATCATGGAATTCCAACAAATGTCTACATAGGTGGTGTCGGAGAGAAGGCTTTGGATTCTTTGACCATGGGATGGTGTTCCAAGAAGGAGGAGTGCTAGGCAGAGACGGGCTCCACCTAACGAAGAGAGGGAAGAGCATCTTTGCAAGCAGGCTGGCTAACCTAGTGAGGAGGGCTTTAAACTAGGTTCACTGGGGGAAGGAGACCAAAGCCCTGAGGTAAGTGGGGATGTGGGATACTGGGAGGAAACACGAGCAGGAGAACATGAAAGGGGCGGGCTCCTGCCTCATACTGAGCAAGCAGGATGATCAGCGAGTTATCTCAAGGGCCTATACACAAATGCAAGAAGCCTGGGAAACAAGCAGAGAGAACTGGAAGTCCTGGCACAGTCAAGGAATTGTGATGTGATTGGAATAACAGAGACTTGGTGGAATAACTCACATGACTGGAGTATTGTCATGGATGGATATAAACGGTTCAGGAAGGACAGGCAGGGCAGAAAAGGTGGGGGAGTTGCATTGTATGTAAGGGAGCAGTATGACTGCACAGAGCTCAAGTATGAAACTGCAGAAAAACTTGAGAGTCTCTGGATTAAGTTTAGAAGTGTGAGCAACAAGGGTGAGGTCGTGGTGGGAGTCTGCTATAGACCACCGGACGAGGGGGATGTACCGGATGAAGCTTTCTTCCGGCAACTAATGGAAGTTACTAGATCGCAGGCCCTGGTTCTCATGGGGGACTTCAATCACCCTGATATCTGCTGGGAGAGCAATAAAGAAGTGCACAGACAATCCAGGAAGTTTTTGGAGAGTGTAGGGGACAATTTCCTAGTGCAAGTGCTGAAGGAACCAACTGGGGCAGAGCTCTTCTTGACCTGCTGCTCACAAACCAGGAAGAATTAGTAGGGCGAGCAATGTCAAGTTCAGGATTCTGACACAAGGAAGAAAGAAGAGCAGCAGAATAAGGACCCTGGACTTCAGAAAAGCAGACTTTGAGTCCCCCAGGGAACTGATGGGCAGGAACCCCTGGGAGAATAATGTGAGGGGGAAAGGAGTCCAGAAAAGCTGGCTGTATTTTAAAGAATCTTTATTGAGGTTGCAGGAACAAACCATCCTGATGTGTAGAAAGAATAGTAAATATGGCAGGCGACCAGCTTGGCTTCACAGTGAAATCCTTGCTGATCTTAAACACAAAAAAGAAGCTTACAAGAAGTGGAAGATTGGACAAATGATCAGGGAAGAGTATAAAAATATTGCTCAGGCATGCAGGAGTGAAATCAGGAAGGCCAAATCACACTTGGAGTTGCAGCTAGCAAGAGATGTTAAGAGTAACAAGAAGGGATTCTTCAGGTATGTTAGCAACAAGGAGAAGGTCAGGGAAAGTGTGGGCCCTTTACTAAATGGGGGAGGCAACCTAGTGACAGAGAATGTGGAAAAAGCTGAAGTACTCAATGCTTTTTTTGCCTCGGTCTTCATGAACAAGGTCAGCTCCCAGACTGCTGCACTGGGCAGCGCAGTATGGGGAGGAGGTGACCAGCCCTCTGTGGAGAAAGAAGTGGTTCAGGACTATTTAGAAAAGCTGGACGAGCACAAGTCCATGGGGCCAGATGCGCTGCATCTGAGAGTGCTAAAGGGGTTGGCGGATGTGACTGCAGAGCCATTGGCCATTATCTTTGAAAACTCATGGTGATCGGGGGAGGTCCCGGACAACTGGAAAAAGGCTAATGTAGTGCCCATCTTTAAAAAAGGGAAGAAGGAGAAGCCGGGGAACTACAGGCCAGTCAGCCTCACCTCAGTCCCTGGAAAAATCATGGAGCAGGTCCTCAAGGAATCAATTTCGAAGCACTTAGAGGAGAGGAAAGTGATCAGGAACATCAGCATGGATTCTGACTAACCTAATTGCCTTCTATGATGAGATAACTGGCTCTGTGGATGAAGGGAAAGCAGTGGACATGTTATTCCTTGACTTTAGAAAAGCTTTTGATACAGTTTCCCACAGTATTCTTGCCAGCAAGTTAAAGAAGTATGGGTTGGATGAATGGACTATAAGGAGAATAGAAAGCTGGCTAGATCATCCAGTTCAACGGGAAGTGATCAATGGCTCCATGTCTAGTTGGCAGCTGGTCTCAAGCGGAGTGCCCCAAGGGTCGGTTCTGGAGCCGGTTTTATTCAATATCTTCATTAATGACCTGGAGGATGGTGTGGGTTGCACCCTAAGCAAGTTTGCAGATGACACTAAATTGGGAGGAGTGGTCGATATGGTGCAGGGTAGGGATAGGATACAGAGGGACCTAGACAAATTAGAGGATTCGACCAAAAGAAATCTGATGAGGTTCAACAAGGACAAGTGCAGAGTTCTGCGCTTAGGATGGAAGAATCCCATGCACTGCTACAGACTAGGGACCGAGTGGCTAGGCAGCAATTCTGCAGAAAAGGACCTAGGGGTTACAGTGGACGAGAAGCTGGATATGAGTCAACAGTGTGCCACTGTTGCCAAGAAGGCCAATGGCATTTTGGGATGTATAAGTAGGGGCATTGCCAGCAGATCGAGGGATGTGATCATTCCCCTCTATTCGGCATTGGTGAGGCCTCATCTGGAGTATGGTGTCCAGTTTTTGGCCCCACACTATAAGAAGGATGTGGAAAAATTGGAAAGAGTCCAGCTGAGGGCAACAAAAATTATCAGGGGACTGGAACACAAGACTTATGAGGAGAGGCTGAGGGAACTGGAATTATTTAGTCTGCAGAAGAGAAGAATGGGGGGGGGGGGTATTTGATAGCTGCTTTCAACTATCTGAAGGGGGTTCCAAAGAGGATGGATCTAGATTGTTCTCAGTGGTAGCAGATGACAGAATGAGGAGTAATGGTCTCAAGTTGCAGTGGGGGAGGTTTAGGTTGAACATTAGGAAAAAAATTTTCACTAGGAGGGTGGTGAAGCACTGGAATGCGTTACCTAGGGAGGTGGTGGAATCTCCTTCCTTAGAGGTTTTTAAGATCAGGCTTGACAAAGCCCTGGCTGGGATGATTTAGTTGGGGTTGGTCCTGCTTTGAGCAGGGGGTTGGACTAGATGACCTCCTGAGATCTCTTCCAACCCTGATATTCTGTGATTCTATGATTAATTCTGAACAAATGAAAAATTATTTCATTTGAATTTTTTCACTGGATTTTTTTAAGGCAGTGAAACAAAATGAAAATGTTCAGATCATGTTGCGGTTTCAATTTTTTAAGTTTCCCCCCATTTCTCTGTTTGTTTCACTCACATTTTTCTCCAACCAGGAAGCATAAGGAAAGAAAAGCTCCCTGAAAAACCAAAAACTGAAATTTGATTTTTTTTCAAAAGTTTTTAAAAAATGAAATGTGTGAAAATGGCTGATTCAAAAGGAAGCGACAGAACATTGGTCCATTTCAGTTTTCAAAAAATGGAAGCATTTGGTTTCTAGAAAGCTTTTGCTTAGTTTCATGGGAAAATAAAACAGGCTGGATGGAAATGTACTTTTTCTGCAAAAATCTGCGTTTCTTTCCAAAAGCCTTTTTTCTTTTTTGGTGAGGAAAATCATTTTGACAAAAGATTTTAACCAATCTTGTAATCCAGTGACCATGAGAGAGCGCTGTGAATAGGGAGAAACCAATGCAATCACATTTAAGAAGCAAGGAATCAAGGCACCATTTGCAATCTGGACCCTTTCTCCAGCAGGCCAGTTAAAAAAATATTTTTAGTTAGGGAGGGTTCCAAGGAGCATCAGGGAGGTAAGCTGTGATTTACATCAACAGCCTTTCAATCATGGGCAGTTTATTATTTTTAACTATGTCACAGTGCTAAAATTCTATTAGACTAACAGATTTATTTGGACATAAGCTTTCATGGGTAAAAAACCCACTTCTTCAGATGCATCTGAAAGCTTATAAATAAATCTGTTAGTCTTTAAGGTGGCACCAGACTCCTAATTGTTTTTGTGGATACAGACAAACACGGCTACCCCCGATACTTAAAACTGTATTAGGTATCTCATGAGTCATGTAAGAGAATGTGGGCCTCCTGCCCCAAAGAGCTAATATAATCCACTGGCTGTGTGTGTGTGTGTGTGTCCAGCTAATGGATAATTGACAAATAACACTTTTCACATTGCCGCCCTTACTTCTGTGCTGCTGCTGGCATGGCACTGCCCCCAGAGCTGGGCACCCTGAACCACAGCCGCTGCTCTGCGCTCTGCCCTCAGAGCTGGGCGCCCTGAACCACAGCCGCTGCTCTGCGCTCTGCCCTCAGAGCTGGTTGGCGATATATGTACTTGGATGGGGGGCAAAAATGATTAAAGACACAAAGAAGGGGGTCCTAATCAAGCACACTCTAAAGCAGTGCTTCTCAAATGTATCCAAACATCTAAATCTGAGTGATGCAGTGTCAGCCTGAAGAAGGCATTACACTCCCAGGGTGCTTTACAACCAAGGATCTCCAAGCACTTTACAAATGTCAATTTATGTAACTATGCAGCTCCCCTGTGAGTGTGACAATCCCTGATTTCTACAAGGAGGCAGAGAGAGATTCATGTGACTTGAAGGCCACATAAAAAGTGGAGAAAAGAACCCAGGAGTCCTGACTCCCAGCCCCCTGGTCTGCCCACTAGACCTCACTCCCAGTCCCAGTAATCAGCAATACTGCAACACCTCTGATTTGCGTGGGTGCTCCGGACCTTGCAATGCCAGGGAGAGTCGCGGCTGCCATTCCCCTTCTGTTTTGTCCTTTCCCCTCGCTGCTTTTGTTGTGAGCTAATTGCCTGTGGCAGCCCGCTTGGCAGGCACGAGTTCATTAGCACACAGCCAGTACGTGCAGCCACAAGCCTTCCCCTGCAATGTGCCTGACCGATCTACACTGCTTGGGGCTGCCTGGAAAAGCAAGAGACCCCCCCCCCAGAGCCATGAGAAGGCTCAGCCAGAAATGGCATGGAGCACAGCAGCTCATTCACCCTAATTCATTCATGGCGCACAACTCCTCCTCCTTCCCATTACCTAGATATGGGGGGAGCTCATCCCAAGGCAGCACGGGGCTCAAAGCAGGGCTCAAGAGGGACCAGAGCAGCATGTAGGGAGTTGTGCTGTTTTCCCTAGAGATGCATTTCACCCATTCCACCAGACCCCCTGGGAAACTTGAGAGGTCCCGCCACCCACTCCAGCCTTCCTGCTAGCCAGCTGACAGCCCCACGGAGTTCTTGCTGCCTCTCCATCACCACAGATCTTAGTTCTGATGGGACATCGCAGGCTGCGAAATGCAACCCCACCTCCCCCTTTCCTTTCTCCTTTGCAAGACACCTGGTGTCTCTGTGCAGAAGACAGATTCAGGCGCCGGAGTTGTCGGCCCAGCCACAAGGCAGATCTTCAAGCATTTGTGCCGTCCCAGGAGGTAGCAATCTATTTTTAATCCCTCGAACAAGCAGACAATTTTGCACTGAAGCCCGCAGCCTTCCTTCCAGACGTCAGTTTGCACAGATTGGAAATGACTGCTGGGCTATTAAAACCGCCAGCGATCGGGCCTCGAAGCTGTAAGCGCTCCTGCACTTCTGTTCTTATCGCCACAGAGACATGCAGCCTGGTAACTAGAAAGGGAGTATTTCACACTTGGGCCGCACCACAGCATGAGCGGGTCTACTACCATCTCTGCCGACTGGCAGGTCACCCCTTTGCCCTGAAAAGGGCTCACCTGCTGGTCCTTATCTTCCTTTGCTTAGTCTGAGTCTGGAAAGTTGTCAGGCCGACATGGCTGTTTCAACCCAGCCTTCTCCCCGCCACTGCTTTTATGTGGGGAGATGGAAGCGTATGTTTATTTATAGGAACTTTAAAAAGAAATAAAGAAAAATGCAGGCAGCTCCACCAGCTCCCTCTCCAGCCACATAACGCAAAGGAGCCTTGATTAGCATAAGAAAGCGAGGCGCTAGCGAAGGCAAATCTTGGGGGAGCTGAACTTCTGAAACTCTCTTCTCTTCATGGCAGTGCTGGGCTGGGAAGAATGAGACTTTGCTAGTGAGGCCCCTGCAAGATTTTGGCTCTTTGGCGGAGTCACTCTGTTTGGGGGCAAATCAGGAGATGGAAACCAAACAGGACAGGAGAGGTTGTTTCCAGCTTGTAGGGTGGAGGCGAGCTGGCAAACTCAAGCGCAGTACTGAGGCCAGACCCTGCTGCCGATGTGAATCAGTGTAGTTCTTTTGCAGTTAATGGGGCCAGATCGCCAGCTAGAGCAAATCAGGAGTCAATCGGGCCAGACCCCAGTTGATGCAAATCGGCATTGTTCTTTTGGAGTGGCCTGGGTTTTTTCAGATAGCGCAAGCACCCACTCTGTGAAAATCAGGTCCCTTTGAGGTGGCTCAACTTGGGCATCGCCAGTGGCCAAGCACTGATGGAGATCCTGGCCAAGGGGGCCTCCCCTGCAGGCCCCCCCAACTGCATGTAATTAAGAAGCGCATCAACATTGTAGAGACAACCTAGAAGGGAACCAGGAGCTGGCGTGAACCGTATGCCCCTAGACCCTGGCCTTGCTTCTACTGCAGCACCCACCCAAGCTTGGACAGAAGAGAAAAAATCCAGGCCCTATGCTAAGAGTTTGGGGATCCTGATGACCCTACACAAACCTAGGCCCCGCACTTCGATATCACAAGGATTTGCTTCCACATTGCCAAGGAAAACCAGGGCTTTCTTTTATGGCAGTCTGGCAGCCTGCGGACAGTGACAGTCATTTCAGCTGTTGAAGTGTGTGTCAACATCCCTGTGCTGGGGGAGTGCGGGGAGGGGGGACATCTGTCGGAGACTGGGAATCTCACAGAGTTTAAGGCCACTAGATCATCCAATCTGATCTCCTTTCTATCACAGGCCCCCACCGTCATGAAATTATCCCTGGGTTGAGCCCAGTTGCCAACAGGAGGGACTGAGGTGCCTCCAATCCCCAAGGCCCCTGCAATGGCAGGGAAATGATTAGGTGTGATAGGCCCCAATGTGCCCAGCAGGTGAACCACACCCCCAGTTGCAGAGGAAGGTGAAAAACCCCAATGTCTCTGCCTATCAGAGCCAGGGAAAATTCCTTCTAAACCCCCCACATGGCGATTAGCTAGACCCCGGGCATGTGGGCAGGACCCACCAGCCAAGCTCCAGAGAGAGGATTCTTTGTACCCACCCTGAGCCCTGGCCACATTGCCCATCCCATCTCCAGCCATGGCCCTTCCTTGATGCCTTAGGGAAAGGAGAAAAACACACCCAGAATACACTGGGCTGGCGGCCAGTGGGCCATCCTACGTGAAGCCAGTCTGTGGCACTGCCCCGGCCACTAAGCTCTGGTAACTAGCTAACCTCTTCCAGGACCATGGCGATCGCTGGGCTAGAATAAGTGGCTTGCGGGGCCTTGGAAAGCCTGGGGCTCAGGTCCTCTGGTTGGCATAGGCACCACAGCTCAGCAGGGGGGTCACACACTCAAGTACATTAAAGCTCACCCTACAAGACAAAGCCAAGACATCACAGGTGACTTGGGGCGCCCACCTGAGCCCTCCCTGCTGACATCAGGTCCCTGTGGGGTGACTCAGGCTGGGCCCCTGTAATCCCTGGTCCCTGTTGGGAAGCTAGGTCTGGGGGCCTTAAAATTTGGCCCCGAAATATGGACACGTGAGACTGACTTGAGATGGCACCTGTCAGTCAGCTTCCCCTTCAGCCCTCCATAGAGGTAGAGGGGGACTACTGGGGGCAGCTCGTGCTTCTGCGGAGTCATGGTGGCATCTCCTAGGCTCGTGCACCCTGTGTGGAGATTAAGAGCCCATCCTCCATCTCTAAGCTAGGGCCAGCTGACAGCTCCAGCCGTCCTCCTTGCCCTCCATGGTCTCCTATGTTCTGCAGCCCCCGGCCGGTGCGGGGCTCCCCTTGAGTTACTACCCTCAAATGTGCTTCCCCTCTGCCCTGTTCATCACATGCCCTGGAGCGCTTCTTGACCCTCCCCTTCTCCTCAGGCCTCTTAGCGACCGCTGGCTCACTTTGCCTGCTTCTCTTCCTCAACCCCACTCGCCGGTTGGTTCAGGCGTGTGGCCGTGGGCATCCCGGGAGTGCCATGCACAGGGTGACCAGCGAGTGGCTGGGGTCTGCATTGCATAACTTGCACCTTCTGGCTCAGTTGCAGCATGACTGAGAAGCCCTTGGCTATGTGCGAGGAGTCCTCTGAGCCCTCTGGACTGAGCACCCAGCCCCTTAGCCAGGCCCCAGCCTCCATCTCGTGAGGCACTCAACTCCCCAGCACACTCAGGCATGGCTGAGCTCCTACTCTGCAAGTCCCCTGAGCAGCCACGCACGCAGGGCACCCATCTGAGGGACCTGCAGGACACTGGCACTGGTGGGCCTCTCTGCACCTTGGTCTGCCCTTTTAGTAGGACAGCGATAACCATCCTGAGCCACCTCCACTGCTTTGCTCACTGAGGCACGTAAAGTATTTCCGAGCCCCTTGTGCCATCTCAGCACAACCTCCGGCACCTGCTGAGGAAATAACTCCTCATCCAGGACACCCTGCAGAGAGGAATATAATCCGGGCTGGGCTCAAGCCAAGAGACGCCATGAGCAAAGGGCTCCCTGGCCTTTTCTGCTCCTCTGCTGCTGAGAGGCCGAGATCGCTTAGCCAGAGGCCAGGTGACAGGTCAAGCATTGTGGTACCAGCTCACAGCCTATATCGCCACAGATGAGACAGTCTCCAGCTAAGCGGCCAACAGGGCACTGAATGGCATAACAGATGTCAAGGCCAGACCATTTGCTCATCTGGTCTGACCTCCCATGTACCGCAGGCCAGGGAATTTCGTCCAGTGACACCTTTATTAAGCCTTATATCTTCATTCTCCATTCCCTTGAGAAACGTATTGGAAGTGAGTCCAGTTCAGTGTGGTGTGGCCCAGACTGCATTGCCAAGGCAGGGGAAGACTCAGTCCGCTGTGTGACGTAATGCCGAGCAAGCAGAGTTTTGGATCAAGAGATGTCCTGCTGCAGAGCTCACACCCACGGGGGACAACGGCCAGCTGCAAAGTTCAGACAGTTGCTAGACATCCACTCTACTGTGCTCTCACAGGAGTGTTCCTGGGGAGACCCCCGTCAGGGTGGGACTCTGGAGCTGAGTGCTAAGGGATGTACCCCAGACTGCTTGTCTGTTAGGATACGAGAGATAGCCTGCCAGCCCAAGTCATGCTGAGTCGTAACTTACTGTGCAAGAAGGCCCTTTGATTCCAGTGGAGTAAAGAATTACTCACCAGCAGTAAGGATGGCACAATCCGGCCCCATGCAGAGTGTAGTCACAGCTGAGACAAAGAACCATAGAAATGTAGGGCTGGAAGGGACCTCCAGAGATCACCTAGTCCAGGCCCCCGCACTGAGGCAGGGCCAAACCTAGACCAACCCTGACAGCTGTTTGTCCAATCTGTTCTTCAAAACCAGTGATGGGGAATCCACAAGCTCCCGAGCTAAAATGTTCCAGGGCTTAACTAACTTCGAGTTAGAACACTTTCCCAAACCGCTACCATGAATCTCCCTTGCTGCAGATTAAGCCCATTACTTCTTGTCCTACCCCTGTGGGGCTTGGAGAACAATCGATCGCCATCTGCTTTATCACAACCTTTTACATATCTGAAGACACATGCCCTTCCCTGCCATCTCTTCTCTAGACGAAACAGGTCCATTCCTTTTAACCTTTTCTCATAGGTCATGTTGTCCAAACCTCGTATCATTTTGTTGCTCTCCTTGGGACTCTCTCCAAGTCATTCAGATCGTTCGTCAAGAATGATGCTCAGAACTGGACACAATACTGCACCTAAAGCCTAACTATGCTGAACAGAGCAGAACAGCTACCTCCCCGTCTTATGTGCACCACTCCCGTTAATGCATACCACAATGATATTTACCTTTTTTGCAACAGCACCACACTGTTGACTCGTATTCAATTTGTAATCCACTATAACCCCCAGATCCTTTGCAGTGTACTGCCGCCTAGCCAGTTATTCCTCCTTTTGTAGCTCTCCAGTTGATTTTTCCTTCCTAAATGTAGTACTTTGCTCTTGTCTTTATTGAATTGCATCTTGATGATTTCCGACCCATTCTCCAATTTGTCATTTTTAATTCTAATCCTGACCTGCTTGCAACCCTCCCAGCTTGGTGTCAGCTGCAAATATTATAAGCATATGCTCCATTCCATCATCCAACCCATTAATGAAAGGATTGAACAGCACTGTACCTAGGACTGACCCCCCTGGGGCCACTCTAGGTGCCTCCCCGCAGTTTGACAGTGAACCACGAGAACTAGTCTTTCACCTGCAGATTGATTCTCTCTCTAGTCTTCCTCAGTAGATGACTGCATTTTGGATCCTTTTCCTGACCAATCTACTGCTCATTCCAGTGCTCAGTTTAGAGGTCAGTGCCTAAAATCAGAGAGCAATCTGTGAGTGGTAAGAAAGGAGCTCCCTAAACCCAGACTTCCCTTACAATACCGAGGATATAAACCTCATGTCTCAGGAGATGTTACCAAGTATTCCTTGGGTAGTTTTTAATGGTCCATATTTCTCAGCTTTCCCATTTCAGCCCATTCAAGTTTGTTACCCCCTTGTGACTGGTCAGGTTCTTCTCAGGAGTCAAAGAGCAATTTTTTGCTGGAAAAGGTGGGAGTACAGTTCTTGGATGCACCAGGGTACCCCAACCCGAGGATGTCCTTAGCAACCTGAAGATGACCTTAGCAACTGAACATGTCCTTATCTGCTCTTCCCAGCCCCCCAGGACACAGTTTGACATGTCATCCTTTCCTCCTGACATTTCCATGATTATGTGATAATTACGGGAGGGGCCGTGCTAATACTTGTCCTCTGATCCTCCAGCTCCTCAAGATTTAGAAGCATGAAAAAAGGGATTAGGACAAAGAGTGGGGATACGGTGTATGGGAAAGCACTGCCTGGGGTGTTCTTACCGAATAACTTTAAAGGGAGAAATTTACATCCCATGGGGCACAGTTCAGCCAGGGCTCCTTGTATGAAAGGTTTGTGGGTGGGAAAGGAGTGGGTGGGACAGGGGAGGAGTGGCAGGGGGACGCACCATTGGATGGATCCATCAGCAACAGCCATGAGGCTGCCTCCCAGCTTTTGGCCACTGTGGAATCCCCTCGCTATCTGGCTGCCCTAGCTCTGGACTGGGGAAGGGGTTGCCCCTTTCTGTTATCTTTCCAGCCACCCCCCCCCCCCGCCCCCGGAGGGAGATACCGGGGGATTGCATCACTCCCAATGGCCAGTGCTTAGCAGATAATGTTGTAAAACGCTTTTGTTCTGACAGTAATAAAGGCGAAGAGTCCTTCCTGGCAATGCCTCAGCCCTGATCAAGTTATGGGGCCACTTCAGGGAGGGCCGCAGGGAGTGGGAGGCAGAGAGAGCATTAAAAGGAAAAATATCAAGTGCATTAATATGTCACCAGCTGGCACTGAGTCCCCTTTGAGATTCCAGGCAGACCCGCCGGCCTGCGGGCTTCAGAGATTTTCATAACATGGATTAAATACATTTGTGATTTTTTTTTCAAACCCAAAAATGAAGTATTTGAAATATGTTATCTGATAGGCCCTGCATGAGCTTGGAGCCCCCTCGCCAGCCTGGCTCCTGCCACTGCATTCTGCAGCAGCTGCTCCGGGGATGCCTGTACACCAGCCAGGATGGGAATCTTTGCCCCTGGGCAAAGACTGGCTGCTCCCATCCTCCCTCCGCTGCACCCATGGGCTATTCTCTCCTCACCCCCAGGCAAAGCCTCGCTGTAACCCCTTCTCTCCCCCCACCATGCAGTCTTGCTGTTACCGTTCCCACCACCTCATTCCCTGCAGGCTGAGTTAAACCTTTGGCCAGTCATGGCTGGAGCTGAGGTTTCTCCATAAACCTGGCGGCGGTGCCAAGTGAAAGGAGCCTGGCATTTGCAGCACAGTGTGTAGTACAGATAAATCCCAGTCCCGAGCAAAGCCACCTGAACCAGCCCAGGTTGGCTTGATTGGCAGCAGTCAGGCTAAATGGTCCAGCAACAGGCTGAGCAATCATGAGATTGGCTTAAAAATTGTGAGATTTTTTTTTAAAAGCTATAATACATTTGGGGGGTCATTTTCTTTGTTGAGCCTTTACAGGTCACTCAGGGGCTGCACTGTCAAGCTCCTTCCCCGCCCTTTGAGGGTCACAACCTTACGTCAGTGCTAAATGGAAGTTGCAATTCTCATGCGCTCACAGGACTCCAGGAGCTGGGGCTTTGTGACAAACATCAAACCTCACGAGACTTGTGATCAAATCATGAGAGCTGGCAACACCGTGGTCTTCTCTGTCCAAAGCGGTCCAGGAGGGAGAGACCAGGGGCGTTGCAGATCAGGGCTGGGGGGCTCTTGAGGGCTGCAGGGTTAGAGAGCACTGGCTGGGCGGAGCAAGGAGGATGCAGGACTGGAACAGCAGGATGGTTGTGTGTCATTGCCAATTCCTAGCAGCGCTGCAGCCTCCCCAGTGTATTAGTCTACAGCTCGTTCTATTATCCCCTCCCTCACTCTTATGAGCACCAGAATTGATAACACTCACGCGTCAATATTTCTTTGCCTGTTTGATCTGTGGCTGCAAGCTGCCTCCTTCACACTAACTTCTGTTGTTTATTAAAGCAGTTTCTTTGTCTCTTGATGTGGTGAATGCCGAAGGCAGCAGAGTTTGGATTGGGTTTGGGGTGCATAGGCAGAGTGTACATGGGGGAACAGAAGGGAAATGCTGTGGGCCAGGGTAGCACCCCACTGACAAAGCCATGTTGCCATCACATCCATTCACCAGCTTAAACCACAATACGTCTGTCTACTGCTAAACAAGGACACATATGTACAAACCCCCTAGTGGGGACTGAACCTGGAACCTTAAACACTAAAGACACAAGCCTTTCGTATGTGCTAAAGCAAAACTTGTTTGGCCAGCCATTTATAACAAGCTGTGTTAGTCAGTGGTGGGCAACGCAAGGTCAGTTTGTTACATACCCAGCAGGAGGAGAATCCTGTTCTTAGAGTCTGGAGTTAGGGTGCCATTCTGTAATGATTCCATGTTCTGTGAACCAGAGAGTCAAATCACACCCTTGACTGTCTGGTAATAGGCCCTTCATGCTTCAGCCCCTTCAAACTCAGGCTTCTACCTCTATGCTTTGACTGTCCTCAGGTCAGTTGGCTATATGTGTGCACGTATTCATCACCCTTTGCTTTCCCATCGGCATCACTAACTGCTCAAAAATCAGGAATCAGGCCCCAAATGGCAGATTGGCTTAAAACTCAGAATTTTGGGGGTCCTTTTATGTCAGTTTTAGATCCCGTACCCAAGCTTGTCTCCACAATCACAAAGGCAAGAAATATATGTTGCAAAACTAAAGTAAAAGTTGCAAGTCTCACAGAATCACAGGAATCCAGGAGCTAAGGCTTCAAGAAAAACACCAAATAGCATGAGACGGGCAACCAAATCACAAGAGCTTGACCTTCACAGACAAGGTCAGCTCCCACACTGCTGTTCTGGGCAACACAGTGTGGGGAGTAGGTGAGTAGCCCCCAGTGGTGAAAGAACAGGTTAAGGACTATTTAGAAAAGCTGGACATGCACAAGTCCATGGGTCCAGATCTAATGCATCCAAGGGTGCTGAGGAAATTGGCTGATGTGATTGCAGAGCCATTGGTCATTATCTTTGAAAACTCATGCTGATCGGGGGAGGACCCAGACTACTGGAAAAAGGCAAATGTAGTGCCCATCTTTAAAAAAGGGAAGAAGGAGAACGCAGGGAACTACGGGCCAGTCAGCCTCACCTCAGACCCTGGAAAAATCATGGAGCAGGTCCTCAAGAAATCAATTCTGAAGCACGTGGAGGAGAGGAAGGGATCAGGAACAGTCAACATGGATTCACCAAGGGCTAGTCATGCCTGACCAACTTGATTGCCTTCTATGATGAGATAACTGGCTCTATGGATATGGGAAAGTGGTGGACATGATATATCTTGATTTTAGCAAAGCTTTTGATACCATCTCCCATAGTATTCTTGCCAGCAAGTTAAAAACATATGGATTGGATGAATGGACTATAAGGTGAATAGAAAGCTGGCTAGATCATCGGGCTCAATGGGTAGTGATTAATGGCTTGATGTCTAGTTGGCAACCGGTATCAAACGGAGTGCCCAAGGGATCGGTCCTGGGGCTGGTTTTGTTCAACATCTTTATCAATGATCTCGGTGATGGGATGAATTACACCCTCAGCAAGTTCGCAGATAACACTGAGCTCTGGGGAGAGGTAGATATTCTGGGTGGTAGGGATAGGGTCCAGAGTGACCTAGACAAATAGGAGGACTAGGCAAAAAGAAATCTGATGAGGTTCAACAAGGACAAGTGCAGAGTTCTGCATTTAGGATGGAAGAATCCCATGCACTGCTACAGGCTGGGGACATGCTGGCTAAGCAGCAGTTCTGCAGAAAATCTGGGGATTACAGTGGAAGAGAAGTTGGATAATAAGGCTAACGACATATTGGGCTGTATTAGTAGGAGTATTGCCATCAGATCAAGGGAAATGCTTATTCCCCTCTATTCGGCACTGGTGAGGCCACATCTGGAGTATTGCGTTTAGTTTTGGGCCCCCCACTACAGAAGGGATGTGGACAAATTGGAAAGAGTCCAGTGGAGGGCAATGAAAATGATCAGGGGGCTGGGGCATATGACTTACCAGGAGAGGCTGAGGGAACTGGGCTTGTTTAGTCTGCAGAAGAGAAGAGTGAGGGGGGATTTGATAGCAGCCTCCAACAACTTGAAGGGGGGGTTCCAAAGAGGCTGGACCTCGGCTGTTCTCAGTGGTGGCAGATGACAGAACAAGGATCAATGGTCTCAAGTTGCAGTGGGGGAGGTCTAAGATGGATATTAGGAAACACTATTTCTCTAGGAGGGTGGGGAAGCCCTGGAATGGGTTCCCTAGGGAGGTGGTGGAATCTCCATCCTTAGAGGTTTTTAAGGCCCGGGTCGACAGAGCTCTGGCTGGGATGATTTAGTTGGGATTAGTCCTGCTTTGAGCAGGGGGTTGGACTAGATGACCTCCTGAGGTCTCTCCCAACCCTAATCTTCTATGATCTATGATTCTATGAATTGCCAAGAGCACAACTTTGCGTAAATGTCGCCTCCAAAATGTAAAAAAAAAATGCTTCCAAGCCAGCCCCAAATGTTCCCTCACTCGCAACCACCACCCGTGATAGCCAAGGTGGAAATAACACATGCACAGCTGACCACCACCACTCAGCTGAGCGTGAGGTACTTCATGAGACACGTAACATACCCACAGGCCTCTTAGCAATGAAATGGAGTGTGTAAGGAGTAAATATATATATAAGAGCAGCCCAAGCTGGAGGCTGGATGGGGAGACAGCACTTTCTAATGTATTTAATTTATAATTTAAGGCGTAATTTATAATTTATATGATTTATAAT
Organism: Dermochelys coriacea; assembly: GCF_009764565.3. Lineage (NCBI taxonomy): Eukaryota > Metazoa > Chordata > Testudines > Dermochelyidae > Dermochelys > Dermochelys coriacea. Next base: position 21,700,780 of record NC_050084.1, read on the forward strand.
CCCCAATCCATAGAGCAGTGCATTAGCTGTGTGTTCTGCTGTCCTATCGCTGGCTGTTCCCAGCACAAGGTCTCCTCTTTAATGGCTAAGCAGAACTATTGCAGCTTAATAATAATGGCAAAACGATGCCTTCCCATGCAGCCAACCCCACCATGGCTCTGGGCAGCAAGGGCTGCTGTTAATTTCTACAGGGCTGTGGGGATGAGCGGGCTGGGCAGGGGTGGGAGTGGGGCTAGATGCAGTTCAGGACGGTGACAGTAGACCCATGCAAGGGGAAATGACTGGCTCTCTCGCTGGCTGGGCACTGACCACCAGCTGCTGGCAACCCAGGGAGCTGCAGGGAACCAGCCCATTCGTGTGGCTGGGCTATGCAACGGCACAGTGTGAGCTGGAGAGTGGGTCACCTGGCACTCCAGACCCAGACCCTTTCTTCTTCTCCACAGCAGCCCAACTTCTGCTCTCCTTGCCTTGCTCCCATCAGGTCCAGCCCCACTCTGGTCTGTGCTGCTCCCTGTTGGTGTGGCTCAGATAACTGGACGCCTTTAATCTACTCTGTGGGGGGATGTTTTCCAGGGCTCAGCCCCTGGAACTGGGGACTGATTTTCCAAAGAGCTCTGCACCTGGTATCCACCCAATGTGCAGGGCTCTTGGAAAACTGAACAGCTGGCTCAGGATGGCCATGAGCATGAGTGACTTTATTGAATACCTCCTGTTACATGGTAGGTCTGCCTTGGAATATTACTCCAGTGTCCCAGCCATGCAGGCATTAAGGGATCTTCTAAAACCTGGGATGGACCCTTGCGGGGCTTTCTCTGGCTCAGTTGCTCCATGTTCCCTGGACATGACATTAAGGAACTCGGCATTCTGTGTTGGGGAAGCAGTGAGGTCTAGGAGGCAGAGCCCTGAGCAGGAACTGACTACAGCTCGGTGACCTTGGGTAAGCCACGTTTCCTCTCTGTGGCGCAGTTTCCATGCTTGTAATATGCGGGTAATATTGTCCTCTTTTGTAAAGTGCTTTGAGATCTGCAGACAGAAAGCCCTCTATAGGAGCTGCTTTGACTTGGATCGGTCCGTACAGTTTGTGAATTCTGGTCGCTATTATGATGTTGGTTCTATAAAAATTGCTGTACCCTGAATGCCCTTGGTATGTGTATCCACCGCGAGCTGCGGGGTTGTGGCATGTCTCTGCTAGACCAGGATCATTGGAACTCAAGGACCGTTTCATCAAGGGAAAGTACCTGGGGACAATGGGTTTGCTGGAGCTGGGAGAAGATACTTCCTGCTTCTATCTGAAGGGAAGGGGGAAATGGAAAATTACCAAAGCAGGATAAAGGAACGGGTGACCAAAGCAAAAGCCTATAAACGGACTCACAGGGGGAAAACCACAGGACGTTTGGGTAGGAGAGTGTACTCGGGGACAGCCTGGCCAAAGTCAGAGGAATCAGAAGAAAAAAGCTGATCTAGGGCAAAGAGCTCTGTGTTTCAAAAAGGAATTCATGCAGCTGCAGGGGAAGGACCCTGGTTCCCCCAGAACACCCTGCCTAGCCCAGAGAGTGCTCTGGAGTAATAGGAAACTGAGGCACGGGAACATGTGTAGGTGTTATCATTCTTGTATAGATGTGCGTGTTTCTCATGTGATTAAGTAAAGAGCAATGATGTGTTAAAATCCTGTGCAAAGTGTCTGTGCGTCATGTGCTACGCCTGCCACGTGGCCCCTTGAAGAGAGAAACAAGAAGGTTCACACCCTTGGGGTGGAGTTCTGGGACAGGACATATTGAAGTAACTGGGATAGCTTCGGGCTGGTGGGGTCCAGGGCAGGTGGGCTGAGGGACACTGTTTCCATAAAGAGGTAGCAGACTGAGACTCGGTTCTAGGAACTGTGCCAGAGAGGTGAAGGGAGGAATCCGTGTTACAGCTTGCTGAACCCCTGTGAAGCCTAAAGCACAGGACGCTCCTCACAGCAATCTGGTGAGCTGTCAGCCCCAGGATCACCACCGGATCTGTGACGTGAGTATTATTACTCTCGGCGGGATATGCAAGTCACATGTGCCAGATAATAAGATGCGTAGAGTTTAATGCCAGAAATGACCATTTGGTCATCTAGTCAGACCTCCCATATAGCACAGGCTGGAAAACTCACCCAAATACCCCGGTCTTGAGCCCAAGAACTTGTGTTTGGCTAAAACTCTCCAGCCTGGATCTGAAGCCATCAAGAGATGGAGAACCCCCCCACTTCCCTTGGGAGTTTGTTGCAATAGTGAATTGCCCCCCCAGTGAACAAAGTGGGCCTGATTTCTAAAGTGAATGGTCTGCTTCAGCCTCCAGCCATTAGTTCTTGTGATACCTTTCTGTGCTAGATTAAAGAGCCCTTAAACTCAACATCTACTTAGAGACCATAGATTACTTAGACGGGAACTCTTTGGGGTAGGGACCAACTGGTTTATATCCACTGTGCCCAGCCAGTGGGGCCCTGCTCCATGTCTAGCTGCTAGGGCAATACAATGATATAATCAGCACAGCAACAGACTGCTCTCACTTCTTCACGCAGATGCACGGGGGAGGGATAGCTCAGTGGTTTGAGCACTGGCCTCCTAAACCCAGGGTTGTGAGTTCAGCCCTTGAGGGGGCCATTTAGGGATCTGGAGTTGGTAATCAAAAATTGGGTGTTGGTCCTGCTTTGAGCAGCGGGTTGGACTAGATGACATCCTGAGGTCTCTTCCAACCCTGATATTCTATGATACTGCAGGGACCACAGGTTCAAACCTTTATTCAGCACAAGAGGTCCTTGGGAATGTAGCCATTGCACCAATATAGCAGGGCAAGTCCCAGAGCACACGCAACAGCAACCAACAATTAACACACTGGTCATCTGGAGATCACAAAGCTAGACCATTCTCATGAAGGCTATTTTCTAGCCAGGACAAACTGAGAGAGAAAGCAGAAACAATTCAACAGATCATCAGTGATGGAACCCAGGAGTTCTGGGGTCAGTTTATCAGGGTTAATTCCTTCCTCAATCATACCTGTATGGGCCTTGCCAAACCTTCCCATGCACTTATAGAGGTTGCAGCCTAATTCACCCTGGTGAATGTGATGCAGGGCGCTCTGAAGAGTCCGTTGTGTTTGCAGAACACTCCCCCGGGACTCTGCAGTGCGCCTTTCCCCAATGGATAATTTGGCTAATAATAAAGTCTTGGTGTTTAATGACCGATATCCGTCTCTCTGCATTCTCATTGGGGCCCATCTCACCCACACAGCAAAGTGGCTTTGAATATCACAATAGATTGCAGTGGAAGAGGAAACAGAGAAAGGAAACTGCTTAATGACTGAATAAAATCCCCTAAGAATCTTTCACTTACTCAACCACAAATGCCTGCAGTTGTTAAAGGCAGACCTGTGCTTCCATGTAAGTGCTTGTGTTCTAGTAGACAGGGTGTCAGGACTCCTGGGTTCTACTTCTGGCTCTGGGTGAGGAGTGGGGTCTACTGGTTAGAGCAGCGGGAGGCTGGGAGTCAGGACTCCTGGGTCCTAACCCTAAGTCTACCACTGACCTGCTAAGTGACCTTGGACAAGTCACTTCCCTTCTCCGGGCCTAAGTTCCCTTTCTGCCCTATGTCTGTCTTGTATCTCTAGACTGGAAGCTCTTTCAGGCAGGGACAGTCTCTTGCTCTGTGTCTGTGCATGTAGTCCCGAGCTCAGGTGGGGACTCAGGGCACGGCCAGACTAGAAATGCCGAATAATGGTAATAAAAGCTGGCAGAATTGAATGCAAGTCTCCTCTGAGACAATGATCACCTCGCTGGGCACTCCAACTCCGAACTCAGCACTTACTTCCCCACCGTGGCCACAAGTATCACATCTGAGCACATGAGCTGCCCCCTCCTCTTCCCCCTTGTGGTGTGAGCCACCCAACGATGGGCCATGGTCCTGCCCTCCCTCCGGACTGGCTGGCTGGGCACAGAGAGGAGCCCTTGCTGCCCTATGCTAAGGGATGATGCATTGGCCATGCCCCACAGCATGCCTGGGAGCTCTAAGAGGGGTGTTGGCTCAGAGTGTCTGGTTGCTTAGGCTATTGCTATGGAGGCCATGTTCAATAGCCTCAGTCCCTGGGTCCGTCCATGGTGGAATGCCATTATTACGCTCCCCCAACCTCATCCAGGGGCCAGTGGGACCAAGCAGCCCACTAGCCACAAACCTGGCACCTGCACCTCTCCCCAACGTGCCCTCTAGGCTATGCCCATTGTGCGCTAACAAGAGGGTCCCCCTCTGCCCACTTCACACACCTCCATGCCAGCTGAGGATCCCTGTGTGTTGTACCCATTCCCCTCAATTGCTCTGTGCTGCGTCTAAGAGAGAACATTGTTATTTTTCTTCGTTGAATCTGACATAAAAATATCTTCTGGGGAGACAGAGTGAGTATGGTGGACACGGGGCACGTCCGGGCCCACCTCTTCTCTGCCATCCAGCCCAATGCCAGGGAGTCATCGGGGTGAGTGAGAGGGGAAGTAATGCTCAGAATGTCTGACATCCCAAGCCACTGGGGGGCGGGACTTCCTCCTTTGCCATCCCTGCTGGCTCGAGCTGGGCGGGTAACAGACTTGTCGGTTTGCAGGCAGTTCTGAAAAATCGGTTTGGGCCACACCTTGTCCATATTTTTTTTTAATCAAAAAAGTCGACAAGATGGGATTTGTGAAGCATAAGCTTGAAGCGGGAGCCCTGCTAGCCCCCCCCCCTTTTCACTAGTCTTCCGAAGGTTTTTTAAGTTTTTAAGGCCTGACTTGACAAAGCCCTGGCTGGGATGATTTAGTTGGGGATTGGTCCTGCTTTGAGCAGGGGGTTGGACTAGACGACCTCCTGAGATCCCTTCTAACCCTGATATTCTATGATTCTATGAAAGCGTTGCTTCCAATGTTCGCTAGCTGCGAGTGCTGTAGAATCATGCTTCGCTTTATCTGATTCTCGTTGAGATTCGGAGACTCTTAAGGCCACTTCTCTAGAAGAAAATATTTAAAAAAAAAACTGGGGGATTTCAAAAGAAAGAAACAACGCTAATGAATGATAAACGCAATCTGATAGTGCGGGAGCCCTTACAGGTGGGCTGATCAGAGATACCACCTACACTGCCGAAAAAGAGAGGCTCTTGAGAAGAATATTAAACCTCCCACCAGGAGGATCTGGGGTTTATCGGAGTACTTAGGTGGTAATAGCTTTTCATAATAACTTTCCTTTATTACTGGAAACAATATGTGAACATGAAGTGTCTTTGCAGATTGTCAAAGCATTTCCCATCCCTTTTAAATTCCCACTTCCAGTCTGAGAGCTCCTCTCGCTTCAATAATGGATAAAGAAGGGTTATGACTAGTTACGGGGAAACGAAGGGAACTTGTCACAGCCAAGTAAAAAACATGAGATATTCCCAGCTGCAGTGAGCCCAACGCAGACACGCAGCAGAGAGGGGGGAAAATAACCAAAACCTGCTGATGCTTAAATTGAGTTGACATCTATTGGAATAATGGATTGTGTGCTTTTGTCCAGGGAAACACAGCTTGTTTGCAGAAGGGAAGGGGATTGGGTTTGCTTGTTGTTCTGGTGGTGCAAAAGCAGCATCTGGGCGGCAAGGAGGAGGGGACGGGAAGACCTGTGGGTGGCCTCATGGAAGGATCGATTCTTCCTGGCTCGGCAGAGCTCATCGCAACATGCTGTGGAGTTCTCTTTGATGCTAACGGGAGAGCTTTTTAGAGCTAATCTGCACAGGATTTGCTTTGCGTTTCCCACCCATGTCGGTGGAGGGGTTTGGAATCCTTGACTACTGGGATTTTTGTTTTTATGGATGTAGCCTGAGGACTCAAGCCAGACAAATTCTCTCTTTGTGAATCTTTTCTTCCATCTTGTTGTCACTCCGCCGCTGAGAAATTCCGGAGGATTGAATGATCAGCACTGGAAATAAAGGGGCCCATTCACTCTGTTACTACAGAGCTGCTGCTGCTATTGGTTATATGATAATGAAGAGGCCCCACTGCGCTAGGCGCTGGACGTTCACACCATGAGAGGCAGTCCCTGCCCCACAGAGCTCACAGTCGAAATAAATCCAAGGTGGGAGGAGAAACAGAGCTGCAGGGAGGGAAAGGCATGAGTCAAAACAGGTCTGGGGCAGAGCTAGAATTAGATCACATGTCTCCTGAGTTCCAGCCCAGGCCAGAAAGTTACCACAAGATGAGGCTGGAAATCTCTGTCCATTATGGGCTGCCACATCCTTCCCCTGTTCATTGGCCTTCCTCCTCGGAGTCTGTGGTCCAGACTGTAGAGCTCTCTCAGCTCTCTCAGACTGCTCTCACCAGGACTCAAGTGGAGAAGCAGGAGCATTTGCCTCCTCCAGTGTCTTCTCCAGCCCCCAGCACATTCTGAACAGGGTCAGTGTCATCCAGGATTTCCCCGTGACTCATGCTCAGGCAATGTGGCTCTCTGTCCCCCGCTAGAGGCCAGGGCATGCATGGAGGCATATATTATGTAAGCGGGGGAATAGTCCCGCTATTGTGGGGAACTTTCCTGGCTTCTGCACTACCCCAGTGAAGTGGGCTAGCGAAAGGATCTGAGTTCTCGCTCCCACTTCCTTTACCCAGTGGCCTCCCTGCCCTGGAGGACTCCCCTTCCACTCTCCTGTCTGGCCGAGACCTCGTAACCCCAACAAGGCTGGGCCCAGGATTCCAGGACAGGGGCTAGGGTGTCCCCCCTCCAGGGTACTCTCTCTGCACTGGACACTTCTCTGACCCACTGACCATTACATACAATTTAAAGCAAATGCAAGTTATTTAATCAACAATTAGTTTTAAAAAGAATCAGGAAACATGGGAAAGGTTAAAGGAAACACATCACTCCGTTCTGTGGCAGGGAACATCACAAACAGTGTCTCTGGAACGTCAGGACAGTTCACAGTCTGTTCCTTGTAAGTCCCAGGCCCCTTCTCCAGCCCTGGCTGTGCTGCAGGGATGCTGTGGGTTGGACACTTGCTCTGGTGGTGGCCACACGCTCTCAGGCTCTAAGTGGCAGGACCCTTCTGCCCAGTTTCACTCCCGCCCTGTCGGGGTTACGATCCAAGACTGGCCTGTGGAGCCCCTTGGCTGAGACATCTCCCTGTGCTGGGCCTGCTGCCCAGGGTCCCCCTCGGTCTCCCCAGCTGATCACCGCACCCAGCTCTGGACTGCTCCAGCACCAGCTCCACCACTCGGTCTCAGCACTGCTGCTGCTCTGCCTCCAGCTCCCTGGGCTGCTTCTTTGACCCCTCTGGCTCTGGTTGCTGCAGCTCTGCTCCCAGGATAGGGTCTGCTCTCTCTGGGCTGCTTTTCTGGCCCCTCTGGATCTGGCCCAGCTCTGCTCCCCAGCTAAGCTCGGGTCCTTAGCTTTCTCCTGACTCCCTGATTAGCCTGCCCGCCCTGTCATTCAGGCTGACCTGGATCATTGGCCTCTCCCCATTGTTCCTGGGGACTATCAGTCTCAGGGTCCTGATTCCCCATCGATCCTTCTCCCCTTTTAGTACTGGGAGCTAGCAACCAAAACACCCCCACTGAATGTTAGTAAGGGGGCAACAGTCTCCCCTTACACATAGAATCATAGACTATCAGGGTTGCAAGGGACCTCAGGAGTCATCTAGTCCAACCCCCTGCTCAAAGCAGGACCAATCCCCACCTAAATCATTTCTTATGAGTCCCTGCAGCCTCTAGGCTAGCAGAGCTGGGTCTGGTGCTTCTATCACGAGTCTGGTAGTATTTGGGGGTTTGCTTAAAAGCCCAGCTCCTGCGATTTGATGAGAACCTCAGCTTCCATTTTAAAGAAAAGTATGTGCTACAGTTGTGGAGAAAACCTTGAAAAGGTAACCCCTGGTGCTCAAAGAATGAATCCTGGATCTTCCCTGCCCCAAAGCTCAGGATTTTTAAGCCAATCGTGGGATTTGGGGAGGGGGGTGGGGCTGGTGGTTTTTGAACAGCTGGCGTTTGCCATGCTACTTTCGTCTCTCATCTCTCTAGTTCTGTGCGCATTGGCCAGCCCCCCTGCCTCCCTCAGCCGCCATCCTGCCTCCCTCAGCCGCCGTCCTGCCTCCCTCAGCCGCCGTCCTGCCTCCCTCAGCCCCCTGCCTCCCTCAGCCGCCGTCCTGCCTCCCTCAGCCCCCTGCCTCCCTCAGCCGCCGTCCTGCCTCCCTCAGCCCCCTGCCTCCCTCAGCCGCCGTCCTGCCTCCCTCAGCCCCCTGCCTGCCTCCCTCAGCCGCTATCCTGCCTCCCTCAGCCGCCGTCCTGCCTCCCTCAGCCCCCTGCCTCCCTCAGTCGCTGTCCTGCCTCCCTCAGCCGCTATCCTGCCTCCCTCAGCCGCCGTCCTGCCTCCCTCAGCCCCCTGCCTCCCTCAGCCGCCGTCCTGCCTCCCTCAGCCCCCTGCCTCCCTCAGCCGCCGTCCTGCCTCCCTCAGCCCCCTGCCTCCCTCAGCCGCCGTCCTGCCTCCCTCAGCCCCCTGCCTCCCTCAGCCGCCGTCCTGCCTCCCTCAGCCCCCTGCCTGCCTTAGCCGCCGTCCTGCCTCCCTCAGCCGCTGTCCTGCCTCCCTCAGCCGCCGTCCTGCCTCCCTCAGCCCCCTGCCTCCCTCAGCCGCCGTCCTGCCTCCCTCAGCCCGCTGCCTCCCTCAGCCGCTGTCCTGCCTCCCTCAGCGGCTATCCTGCCTCCCTCAGCCGCTGTCCTGCCTCCCTCAGCCCCCTGCCTCCCTCAGCCGCCGTCCTGCCTCCCTCAGCCCCCTGCCTGCCTTAGCCGCCGTCCTGCCTCCCTCAGCCGCTGTCCTGCCTCCCTCAGCCGCCGTCCTGCCTCCCTCAGCCACCTTCCTGCCTCCCTCAGCCGCTGTCCTGCCTCCCTCAGCCACCTGCCTCCCTCAGCCACCGTCCTGCCTCCCTCAGCCGCCTGCCTCCCTCAGCCGCTGTCCTGCCTCCCTCAGCCGCTATCCTGCCTCCCTCAGCCACCTGCCTCCCTCAGCCGCCTGCCTCCCTCAGCCGCCGTCCTGCCTCCCTCAGCCACCGTCCTGCCTCCCTCAGCCACCTTCCTGCCTCCCTCAGCCGCTGTCCTGCCTCCCTCAGCCACCTGCCTCCCTCAGCCACCGTCCTGCCTCCCTCAGCCACCTGCCTCCCTCAGCCGCCTGCCTCCCTCAGCCGCCGTCCTGCCTCCCTCAGCCGCCGTCCTGCCTCCCTCAGCCCCCTGCCTCCCTCAGCCGCCGTCCTGCCTCCCTCAGCCGCCGTCCTGCCTCCCTCAGCCCCCTGCCTCCCTCAGCCGCCGTCCTGCCTCCCTCAGCCCCCTGCCTCCCTCAGCCGCCGTCCTGCCTCCCTCAGCCACCGTCCTGCCTCCCTCAGCCCCCTGCCTGCCTCAGCCGCCGTCCTGCCTCCCTCAGCCGCTGTCCTGCCTCCCTCAGCCACCGTCCTGCCTCCCTCAGCCACCTGCCTCCCTCAGCCGCCGTCCTGCCTCCCTCAGCCACCGTCCTGCCTCCCTCAGCCACCTGCCTCCCTCAGCCGCCTGCCTCCCTCAGCCGCCGTCCTGCTTCCCTCAGCCCCCTGCCTCCCTCAGCCGCCGTCCTGCCTCCCTCAGCCCCCTGCCTCCCTCAGCCGCCTGCCTCCCTCAGCCGCCGTCCTGCCTCCCTCAGCCACCTTCCTGCCTCCCTCAGCCACCGTCCTGCCTCCCTCAGCCACCTGCCTCCCTCAACCCCCTGCCTCCCTCAGCTGCCATCCTGCCTGCCTCAGCCACCTGCCTCCCTCAGCCACCATTCTGCCTCCCTCAGCCGCCGTCCTGCCTCCCTCAGCCACCTGCCTCCCTCAGCCACCGTCCTGCCTCCCTCAGCCGCCGTCCTGCCTCCCTCAGCCGCTGTCCTGCCTCCCTCAGCCACCGTCCTGCCTCCCTCAGCCACCTGCCTCCCTCAGCCGCCGTCCTGCCTCCCTCAGCCACCGTCCTGCCTCCCTCAGCCGCCTGCCTCCCTCAGCCGCCGTCCTGCTTCCCTCAGCCCCCTGCCTCCCTCAGCCGCCGTCCTGCCTCCCTCAGCCCCCTGCCTCCCTCAGCCGCCTGCCTCCCTCAGCCGCCGTCCTGCCTCCCTCAGCCACCTTCCTGCCTCCCTCAGCCACCGTCCTGCCTCCCTCAGCCACCTGCCTCCCTCAGCCCCCTGCCTCCCTCAGCTGCCATCCTGCCTGCCTCAGCCACCTGCCTCCCTCAGCCACCATTCTGCCTCCCTCAGCCGCCGTCCTGCCTCCCTCAGCCACCTGCCTCCCTCAGCCACCGTCCTGCCTCCCTCAGCCGCCGTCCTGCCTCCCTCAGCCACCTGCCTCCCTCAGCCCCCTGCCTCCCTCAGCCGCCATCCTGCCTGCCTCAGCCCCCTGCCTCCCTCAGCTGCCATCCTGCCTGCCTCAGCCCCCTGCCTCCCTCAGCCGCCATCCTGCCTGCCTCAGCCACCTGCCTCCCTCAGCCACCGTCCTGCCTCCCTCAGCCGCCGTCCTGCCTCCCTCAGCCACCGTCCTGCCTCCCTCAGCCGCCGTCCTGCCTCCCTCAGCTGCTGTCCTGCCTCCCTCAGCCACCGTCCTGCCTCCCTCAGCCGCCATCCTGCCTGCCTCAGCTGCCGTCCTGCCTCCCTCAGCCACCTGCCTCCCTCAGCCCCCTGCCTCCCTCAGCTGCCATTCTGCCTTCCTCAGCCACCGTCCTGCCTCCCTCAGCCGCCGTCCTGCCTCCCTCAGCCGCCATCCTGCCTGCCTCAGCTGCCGTCCTGCCTCCCTCAGCCACCTGCCTCCCTCAGCCACCGTCCTGCCTCCCTCAGCCACCTTCCTGCCTCCCTCAGCCGCTGTCCTGCCTCCCTCAGCTGCCATCCTGCCTGCCTCAGCCACCTGCCTCCCTCAGCCACCGTCCTGCCTCCCTCAGCCGCCGTCCTGCCTCCCTCAGCCCCCTGCCTCCCTCAGCCACCGTCCTGCCTCCCTCAGCCACCTGCCTCCCTCAGCCGCCTGCCTCCCTCAGCCGCTGCCCTGCCTCCCTCAGCCACCGTCCTGCCTCCCTCAGCCGCCGTCCTGCCTCCCTCAGCCACCTGCCTCCCTCAGCCACCGTCCTGCCTCCCTTAGCCACCTGCCTCCCTCAGCCGCCATCCTGCCTGCCTCAGCCGCCGTCCTGCCTCCCTCAGCCACCGTCCTGCCTCCCTCAGCCCCCTGCCTCCCTCAGCCGCCGTCCTGCCTCCCTCAGCCGCTGTCCTGCCTCCCTCAGCCGCTATCCTGCCTCCCTCAGCCGCCGTCCTGCCTCCCTCAGCCCCCTGCCTCCCTCAGTCGCTGTCCTGCCTCCCTCAGCCGCTATCCTGCCTCCCTCAGCCGCCGTCCTGCCTCCCTCAGCCCCCTGCCTCCCTCAGCCGCCGTCCTGCCTCCCTCAGCCCCCTGCCTGCCTTAGCCGCCGTCCTGCCTCCCTCAGCCCCCTGCCTCCCTCAGCCGCCGTCCTGCCTCCCTCAGCCCCCTGCCTCCCTCAGCCGCCGTCCTGCCTCCCTCAGCCCCCTGCCTCCCTCAGCCGCCGTCCTGCCTCCCTCAGCCCCCTGCCTCCCTCAGCCGCCGTCCTGCCTCCCTCAGCCCCCTGCCTGCCTCCCTCAGCCGCTATCCTGCCTCCCTCAGCCGCCGTCCTGCCTCCCTCAGCCCCCTGCCTCCCTCAGTCGCTGTCCTGCCTCCCTCAGCCGCTATCCTGCCTCCCTCAGCCGCCGTCCTGCCTCCCTCAGCCCCCTGCCTCCCTCAGCCGCCGTCCTGCCTCCCTCAGCCACCTGCCTCCCTCAGCCGCCTGCCTCCCTCAGCCGCTGCCCTGCCTCCCTCAGCCACCGTCCTGCCTCCCTCAGCCGCCGTCCTGCCTCCCTCAGCCACCTGCCTCCCTCAGCCACCGTCCTGCCTCCCTCAGCCACCTGCCTCCCTCAGCCGCCATCCTGCCTGCCTCAGCCGCTGTCCTGCCTCCCTCAGCCGCCGTCCTGCCTCCCTCAGCCCCCTGCCTCCCTCAGCCGCCGTCCTGCCTCCCTCAGCCCGCTGCCTCCCTCAGCCGCTGTCCTGCCTCCCTCAGCGGCTATCCTGCCTCCCTCAGCCGCTGTCCTGCCTCCCTCAGCCCCCTGCCTCCCTCAGCCGCCGTCCTGCCTCCCTCAGCCCCCTGCCTGCCTTAGCCGCCGTCCTGCCTCCCTCAGCCGCTGTCCTGCCTCCCTCAGCCGCCGTCCTGCCTCCCTCAGCCACCTTCCTGCCTCCCTCAGCCGCTGTCCTGCCTCCCTCAGCCACCTGCCTCCCTCAGCCACCGTCCTGCCTCCCTCAGCCGCCTGCCTCCCTCAGCCGCTGTCCTCCCTCCCTCAGCCGCTATCCTGCCTCCCTCAGCCACCTGCCTCCCTCAGCCGCCTGCCTCCCTCAGCCGCCGTCCTGCCTCCCTCAGCCACCGTCCTGCCTCCCTCAGCCACCTTCCTGCCTCCCTCAGCCGCTGTCCTGCCTCCCTCAGCCACCTGCCTCCCTCAGCCACCGTCCTGCCTCCCTCAGCCACCTGCCTCCCTCAGCCGCCTGCCTCCCTCAGCCGCCGTCCTGCCTCCCTCAGCCGCCGTCCTGCCTCCCTCAGCCCCCTGCCTCCCTCAGCCGCCGTCCTGCCTCCCTCAGCCGCCGTCCTGCCTCCCTCAGCCCCCTGCCTCCCTCAGCCGCCGTCCTGCCTCCCTCAGCCGCCGTCCTGCCTCCCTCAGCCCCCTGCCTCCCTCAGCCGCCGTCCTGCCTCCCTCAGCCCCCTGCCTCCCTCAGCCGCCGTCCTGCCTCCCTCAGCCACCGTCCTGCCTCCCTCAGCCCCCTGCCTGCCTCAGCCGCCGTCCTGCCTCCCTCAGCCGCTGTCCTGCCTCCCTCAGCCACCGTCCTGCCTCCCTCAGCCACCTGCCTCCCTCAGCCGCCGTCCTGCCTCCCTCAGCCACCGTCCTGCCTCCCTCAGCCACCTGCCTCCCTCAGCCGCCTGCCTCCCTCAGCCGCCGTCCTGCTTCCCTCAGCCCCCTGCCTCCCTCAGCCGCCGTCCTGCCTCCCTCAGCCCCCTGCCTCCCTCAGCCGCCTGCCTCCCTCAGCCGCCGTCCTGCCTCCCTCAGCCACCTTCCTGCCTCCCTCAGCCACCGTCCTGCCTCCCTCAGCCACCTGCCTCCCTCAACCCCCTGCCTCCCTCCGCTGCCATCCTGCCTGCCTCAGCCACCTGCCTCCCTCAGCCACCATTCTGCCTCCCTCAGCCGCCGTCCTGCCTCCCTCAGCCACCTGCCTCCCTCAGCCACCGTCCTGCCTCCCTCAGCCGCCGTCCTGCCTCCCTCAGCCGCTGTCCTGCCTGCCTCAGCTGCCGTCCTGCCTCCCTCAGCCACCTGCCTCCCTCAGCCGCCGTCCTGCCTCCCTCAGCCACCGTCCTGCCTCCCTCAGCCGCCTGCCTCCCTCAGCCGCCGTCCTGCTTCCCTCAGCCCCCTGCCTCCCTCAGCCACCGTCCTGCCTCCCTCAGCCGCCGTCCTGCCTCCCTCAGCCACCTGCCTCCCTCAGCCACCGTCCTGCCTCCCTCAGCCACCTGCCTCCCTCAGCCGCCATCCTGCCTGCCTCAGCCCCCTGCCTCCCTCAGCCACCGTCCTGCCTCCCACAGCCACCGTCCTCCCTGCCTCAGCCACCTGCCTCCCTCAGCCGCCATCCTGCCTGCCTCAGCCACCTGCCTCCCTCAGCCGCCGTCCTGCCTCCCTCAGCCGCCGTCCTGCCTGCCTCAGCCCCCTGCCTGCCTCAGCCGCCGTCCTGCCTCCCTCAGCCGCCGTCCTGCCTCCCTCAGCCCCCTGCCTCCCTCAGCCGCCTGCCTGCCTCAGCCGCCGTCCTGCCTCCCTCAGCCACCTTCCTGCCTCCCTCAGCCACCGTCCTGCCTCCCTCAGCCACCTGCCTCCCTCAGCCCCCTGCCTCCCTCAGCTGCCATCCTGCCTGCCTCAGCCACCTGCCTCCCTCAGCCACCATTCTGCCTCCCTCAGCCGCCGTCCTGCCTCCCTCAGCCACCTGCCTCCCTCAGCCACCCGTCCTGCCTCCCTCAGCCCCGTCCTGCCTCCCTCAGCCACCTGCCTCCCTCAGCCCCCTGCCCTCCGCTCAGCCTCCACCTGCCTGCCTCAGCCCCCTGCCTCCCTCAGCTGCCATCCTGGCCTGCCTCGCCCCCTGCCTCCCTCAGCCGCCATCCTGCCTCCCTCAGCCACCTGCCTCCCTCAGCCCCGTCCTGCCTCCCTAGCCACCGTCCTGCCTCCCTCAGCTGCTGTCCCTCCTCCTCAGCCACGTCCTGCCTCCCTCAGCCGCCATCCTGCTTCAGCTGCCGTCCTGCCTCCCTCCACCTGCCTCCCTCAGCCCCCTGCCTCCTCATCTGCAATTCTGCCTTCCTCAGCCACCGTCCTGCCTCCCTCAGCCGCCGTCCTGCCTCCCTCAGTCGCCATCCTGCCTGCCTCAGCTGCCGTCCTGCCTCCCTCAGCCACCTGCCTCCCTCAGCCACCGTCCTGCCCCTCAGCCCCCCTCCCCCTCAGCCACCTCCTGCCTCCCTCAGCCGCTGTCCTTCCTCCCCTCACCTGCCATCCTGCCCCTGCCTCAGCCCCTGCCTCCCTCAGCCACCGTCCTGCCTCCCTCATCCGCCGTCCTGCCTCCCTCAGCCCCTGCCTCCCTCAGCCACCGTCCTGCCTCCCTCACCACCTGCCTCCCTCAGCCGCCTCCTCCCTCAGCCGCTGCCCTGCCTCCCAGCCACCGTCCTTCCTCCTCAGCCACCGTCCTGCCTCCCCAGCCCCCTGCCTCCTCACCACCGTCCTGCCCTCCCTCAGCACCTGCCTCCCTCAGCCCCATCCTGCCTGCCTCAGCCCCCCTCCCTCCCCTCGCACTGCCTCCTCCTCAGCCACCGTTCCTGCCTCCCAGCAGCCCGTCCTGCCTGCCCAGCCACCTGCCTCCCTCAGCCGCCTCCTGCCTCCTCAGCCACCTGCCTCCCGAGCCGCCGTCCTGCCTGCCCTCAGCCCCCTGCCTCCTGCCTCGCCGCCGTCCTGCCTCCCTCAGCCTCCGCCTGCTCCCTCCTCAGCCGCCGTCCTGCCTGCCTCAGCTGCCGTCCTGCCTCCCTCAGCCACCTGCCTCCCTCAGCTGCCATTCTGCCTCCCTCAGCCGCCGTCCTGCCTCCCTCAGCCGCCGTCCTGCCTCCCTCAGCCGCCATCCTGCCTGCCTCAGCTGCCGTCCTGCCTCCCTCAGCCACCTGCCTCCCTCAGCCACCGTCCTGCCTCCCTCAGCCACCTTCCTGCCTCCCTCAGCCGCTGTCCTGCCTCCCTCAGCCACCGTCCTGCCTCCCTCAGCCACCGTCCTGCCTCCCTCAGCCCCCTGCCTCCCTCAGCCACCGTCCTGCCTCCCTCAGCCACCTGCCTCCCTCAGCCGCCTGCCTCCCTCAGCCACTGCCCTGCCTCCCTCAGCCACCGTCCTGCCTCCCTCAGCCGCTGTCCTGCCTCCCTCAGCCACCTGCCTCCCTCAGCCACCGTCCTGCCTCCCTCAGCCACCTGCCTCCCTCAGCCCCCTGCCTCCCTCAGCCGCCATCCTGCCTGCCTCAGCCCCCTGCGTCCCTCAGCCACCGTCCTGCCTCCCTCAGCCACCGTCCTGCCTCCCTCAGCCGCCATCCTGCCTGCCTCAGCTGCCGTCCTGCCTCCCTCAGCCACCGTCCTGCCTCCCTCAGCCACCTTCCTGCCTCCCTCAGCCGCTGTCCTGCCTCCCTCAGCTGCCATCCTGCCTGCCTCAGCCACCTGCCTCCCTCAGCCACCGTCCTGCCTCCCTCAGCCGCCGTCCTGCCTCCCTCAGCCCCCTGCCTCCCTCAGCCACCGTCCTGCCTCCCTCAGCCACCTGCCTCCCTCAGCCGCCTGCCTCCCTCAGCCGCTGCCCTGCCTCCCTCAGCCACCGTCCTGCCTCCCTCAGCCGCCGTCCTGCCTCCCTCAGCCACCTGCCTCCCTCAGCCACCGTCCTGCCTCCCTCAGCCACCTGCCTCCCTCAGCCGCCATCCTGCCTGCCTCAGCCCCCTGCCTCCCTCAGCCACCGTCCTGCCTCCCTCAGCCACCGTCCTGCCTGCCTCAGCCACCTGCCTCCCTCAGCCGCCATCCTGCCTGCCTCAGCCACCTGCCTCCCTCAGCCGCCGTCCTGCCTCCCTCAGCTGCCGTCCTGCCTGCCTCAGCCCCCTGCCTGCCTCAGCCGCCGTCCTGCCTCCCTCAGCCGCCGTCCTGCCTGCCTCAGCCACCGTCCTGCCTGCCTCAGCCCCCTGCCTCCCTCAGCCGCCGTCCTGCCTCCCTCAGCCGCCATCCTGCCTGCCTCAGCTGCCGTCCTGCCTCCCTCAGCCACCTGCCTCCCTCAGCCCCCTGCCTCCCTCAGCTGCCATTCTGCCTCCCTCAGCCACCGTCCTGCCTCCCTCAGCCGCCGTCCTGCCTCCCTCAGCCGCCATCCTGCCTGCCTCAGCTGCCGTCCTGCCTCCCTCAGCCACCTGCCTCCCTCAGCCACCGTCCTGCCTCCCTCAGCCACCTGCCTCCCTCAGCCGCCTGCCTCCTTCAGCCGCTGCCCTGCCTCCCTCAGCCACCGTCCTGCCTCCCTCAGCCGCTGTCCTGCCTCCCTCAGCCACCTGCCTCCCTCAGCCACCGTCCTGCCTCCCTCAGCCACCTGCCTCCCTCAGCCGCCTGCCTCCTTCAGCCGCTGCCCTGCCTCCCTCAGCCACCGTCCTGCCTCCCTCAGCCGCTGTCCTGCCTCCCTCAGCCACCTGCCTCCCTCAGCCACCGTCCTGCCTCCCTCAGCCACCTGCCTCCCTCAGCCCCCTGCCTCCCTCAGCCGCCATCCTGCCTGCCTCAGCCCCCTGCGTCCCTCAGCCACCGTCCTGCCTCCCTCAGCCGCCGTCCTGCCTCCCTCAGCCACCTGCCTCCCTCAGCCACCGTCCTGCCTCCCTCAGCCACCTGCCTCCCTCAGCCGCCATCCTGCCTGCCTCAGCCCCCTGCCTCCCTCAGCCACCGTCCTGCCTCCCTCAGCCACCGTCCTGCCTCCCACAGCCACCGTCCTGCCTGCCTCAGCCACCTGCCTCCCTCAGCCGCCATCCTGCCTGCCTCAGCCACCTGCCTCCCTCAGCCGCCGTCCTGCCTCCCTCAGCCGCCGTCCTGCCTGCCTCAGCCCCCTGCCTGCCTCAGCCGCCGTCCTGCCTCCCTCAGCCACCTGCCTCCCTCAGCACCGTCCATGCCTCCTCAGCCCCTTCCTGCCTCCTCAGCCGCCGCTGTCCTGCCTCCCTCACTGCCATCCTGCCTGCCTCAGCCACCTGCCTCCCTCAGCCCCGTCCTGCCTCCTCAGCCGCCGTCCTCCCCCTCAGCCCCCTGCCTCCCTCAGCCACCGTCCTGCCTCCTCAGCCCCGTCCTGCCTCCCTCAGCCGCTGTCCTGCCTCCTCCCTCAGCCACCTGCCTCCCTCACACCATCCTGCCTCCCTCAGCCCCTCCTCCCTCAGCCGCCATCCTGCCTGCCTCAGCCCCCTGCGTCCCTCAGCCACCGTCCTCCCTCCCTCAGCCACCGTCCTGCCTGCCTCAGCCACCTGCCTCCCTCAGCCGCCGTCCTGCCTCCCTCAGCCGCCGTCCTGCCTGCCTCAGCCACCGTCCTGCCTCCCTCAGCCCCCTGCCTCCCTCAGCCACCGTCCTGCCTCCCTCAGCCCCCTGCCTCCCTCAGCCGCCGTCCTGCCTCCCTCAGCTGCACTCCAGGGCACTGAGACAGCCATTTCCCAGTCCAAAGTGTTTCGCTCTTTCCTCTCCTCCCCACCACGCGTGGCCTGCAGCTCCTGGGGCTGCTGTTATTTAAAACCACAGCGTAGTCCGGAGACAGACCACAGATCATCAACCCAGGGCTCGGCAACGCGGCTGGAGAATAAACACAACCCAGGGTTCTGAGAATGAATATTTAGGAATGCAACTCTACTACCAAGCCCTGTGAGGCCTCTGGAGACTGGCCTCTGCACAGTAGGGGATAGACTGGTCTTCTGACTTGAGTATGTCTGCATAGCAAAAGCTGTGCACAAACGAGGCGACCGGAGCTAGCCTGAATCCAGGTAGTGTGGGTAACAACAGCAGTGAAAACAGCGCAGCCTGGAGCACAGCTAGTGTACGCACAGCCCGGCCCCTGAGACCAGCTTGAGTGTCCGTACCAGCAGCTATTCCAAACTAGCTACTCTGGTCAATTTCTCCATGTGAAAAGCCCTTAGTTCAGCTCCAGGCAGGATGATTCCTTTCCAGAAATCTCTATTCCATTGGCACCCATTGTATCAACCATTGTCTTATACTGCACATCTGGAAGGCTCTGTAATACACTCTCCTAGGCTCTGTAGCACATCTGGAAGACTCTGTTCCATACCGGCAGGGCTCTTAAGGAAGTGTCTTACAAGAGTCAAAGCCCCATTCCGGTATCCCACAAGACAAGGTGAGGGTGGTCATGTCCATCATTGGACCAGCCTCTGTTGGTGACAGAGACAAGCCTTCTGGGAAATCTACTCAGAATGTCACAGCTAAATACAAGGTGGAACAGCTTGTTTAGCATAAGTTGTTAACACAGATTCCAAGGCACCATTCAAGGTGAAGTGGCCTTTCAACAGCTCTCCAGTCATAAGGGGAAAAAGAAAAAGGAAAAGAAAAAAGCCGGAGGGGCAGAGGGGGGTTGTTAGTGGGTTGCAGATTGTTATAATAAGCCGTAAATCCAGTGTCTTTGTTGCATCCATGATACTGAGTGGGTACAACAATGCTGCATAGCCCAATAGCTGTGCTTTCCCTATGGAAAAGGCCTGTAGAACTGAATAGGTACAAAACTAACAGGGTTCACATAGAAACGACTCTAAATGCCAACAGAATGTAATAGGGACTGATATTCTTCCTATAGCTTTTTGGGCCCTAGCCAGTAGAATTCTCTAGCCTACACATAGGGATATAGTTCACTATTAAATCCTATGGGATGCTTTTTAAAAAAGAAAACACCTGTCAAATGGGTGTCACTCTCTATGAAGTTCTATAGGGTGGGGATTCATAAGGGGTCTTAGAGTCCTGCATGGGGTCTGCTAATAATGGTGCATGGGGATGACTCCCCTACTAGCGCAGATATCACTGGCTGGCATAATAACAACTTGCATCCCGCCTTGGAGCTCTAAGCGCTCCACAGCTGCTAATCAAATCTCCCAAGGGAAGCATCAGAATGTCTCAAAAAAGAAAAGGAGTACTTGTGGCACAAGTACTCCTTTTCTTTTTTGCGAATACAGACTAACACGGCTGCTACTCTGAAACCTGTCAGAATGTCTGTCACTGGAGACATTTACAGCCACACTGAGTGATGCACTGAGACTTTGGGCCATTCGGAAAGTTTCCATCAAAACATTTTTCCAATGCAAAATTGGGTCTTAGAACATTTTCATAGAAACATTTTCCTCAGGAATGTTTGATTTTTCATGAAAGAAAGAAAGAAAGAAAGAAAGAAAGAAAGAAAGAAAGAAATAAATGCTAATTTTGGAGGGTGGAGGTTGTGACTTTCAGCAGTTAACAGGTGAATATTTTTTAGTTTTTTGGCAGATTTCAGCTGAAAAAATGTTGTTTTTTCAACAGTCACAATTTTCCGCTGCCAATTGTGACGAAAATGAAATAATGTTCCTTTCTGCCCGAGTTTTCCATAGAACTCCCCCCACCCTCTCTCCCCATTTTCTGAGCAGCACGATTGAGAGCGGGACCGGTCCTGCATGATGTGGAGAGGTTGGGAACCTGGTGGAGTCTTTGCCACCTCTACCGCTGTGCATTAGAGTAGGGTTTGACTCCGGACTCCGACACGCTGCAAAAGTGTTGGTGAGGGCTCCAGGTGGATTGAGTCCCAGCGACCCAGGGCAGACGTGCTCAGGGCCCAAGGAATCAGATGGTTTTTCTAACTGCCAGCCCTGCAGATGCAGCCAGTGTGTGCCAAGGAATCATCCCGGCCGCACTCCCATTGTGTGCAAATCAATAGAGAGGGGTGTTACTCAGGGTGGTATCTGGCCCTGCATTGGGAACCAATACTGTGGCCACCACCCGAATGCCCCCTCGTGGCCAGTGGTCACCCTGCAGAACCCTGCCTTTGTTCCCCCCTCTTCACTGGGCACCAAAGACCCACCTCACTCTCCGCAGGGATCGGGGCCGATTGACATGCCTGCATGCCACCCGACAGGGCTGTCTCCTGACCCCTTGCCCCAGGGCCTCCCCGCACACAGAGTTTGCCCCCGTCACTCCCCCTCCTGCCCTCGGACAGGGATTTACAGATCCCAGGATAGCCCTGCCCTCTTTTCCTGGGCTCAGTTGGACTCACCTGCTCTGAAGCAGGGGAAATGGGCCTGGTCTGCTCATAGGGACCAGCTCCCGGGAGACAGGAGCCTACAGCCCAACTGCCCCCCAGCTCCATTCATGGAAGGCAGCCCGGGTGGGATCTAGGGGAAGGAATCTTCCACCCAAGGCAGCTCTCCAAATGGCTGCATTTCTCAAGGGATTGTCCCTTCCTGACCTCTCCTGCCTGCAGGCCACATGAGCCATGCCAGTGCAAGGGCTGAGGGGGCATTTGGCCAGGTCTCTCTGGCACCATGCTAATGCTGCTCCGGATCACAGTCTGCACTAGCCCCCTCCGGGTGGCCTCCACACAGTGGAGGGTCTCAATCTGCGGGTCTCTGCTCTGTCTGCTCCCCTGGGTCCTGGGCCCTCCGGGCCAGGGCCTGCCTTGGTGCTGTCTGTCTCTACAATGGGGTCCCGACCCATGACTGGGGTCCCTGGCCCTTGCTGCAATCATCACCCTCAGACTTAAGGACCAGGGCTCCAGGGGAGAGCAGCTATTGTCTTGAGTGCTATTGTCACTGCGGGATGGAGCGGGCCGCACACCAGAGATGGGTGGGAGCTGGGCCTTGGAAAGTCCTAGCTGCACGGTACCGGGGAGTTCCCCCCAGAACAGAGCACAGAGAGGGAGCAGGGGGCCTGCATGCTGCTCATTCAGGCCACCTCCATACTGCAAAATTATGTCAATCTAACTTAGGTTGGCACATATGCAAGTGAATTCCCAGTGGGTTTGACTTATCCTGCTTAATTTACATCAGAGATCGAGACAAACAGGTCAATCAGCTTTCTTTTGTCTGGGAGAAACTGGTGGCCTGGTTGAAACCTATTTTTCATACATGCACACAACTTCTTGAACAACACCCTTGCATACGTCTTGCCATGCTCATGATCACCGGTGTGCTGTAAGCTTTCATATGCTACCTCACGCGACATTTATAGATAAATGCTAGGGCAGTGCTGTGTTAGGTGTAGTGAGGTTGTTAGGCCTGACAAGAGATGATGGTGACACAGAGCAGTAGACCAGCAGTGGGGTTCTGTGTTATGTCCCTCATGCTGGAGGCAGGGGACTCGCAGACCCGGTGCCCTAAGAAGCATCACAAGCCTACTGGAGGCTAATCCCCTCAGAGACACCTGAGTGCCCTCCTCAATGGGTCCCTCATATGGGTGACAGGAGCGGGGAGTTTATTTCTCATCCCCATGCTGGGGGCAGAGGCAATTCTGGAGTCAGAAATCACTGCTCCAAAGATCAGGAGATGGGTGTAAAAATCATGAGATTTTTCCAAATACAAAAAGTGGGGTTCTGGTTATTTGCCTTTTGGCGTTTTGGATTCACATTTTCTAGCTTTTCTCTGAAGCTACATGGGCTAGAAAGTTCCTGTTTTACAAAACTGAAGCACAGAACCTCTCATAATCACAGGACTCTTGGAGCTGGGGCTTTAAGAACAAGACCGAAGATCACGAGACTCATGCGAAAGTCATGAAAGTTGGCGGCACAGTAACTGCCTGGCTTGTGCCAGCGGTGTGCGTCCTCACCAGCAGTGCTTGTCTTGATGGTACTGCCCGTGTGGGGCATTGTGGGATGGCTCCTGAAAGCCAGTAACAGTTGGCGTAAGGCAACGCACGGTCTACGCTGACAATGGGTCGACCTAGCTATGTTGGCCAGGACTCAACGCCACTCTTGGCGGTGGAGTCATTAAGCCGGCATAGGGGGCGGCTACATTAATGGGAGTGAAACCGAAGTGCAGCCACTTCTGTGGTTAGGTCAACATAAGCTGCCTTGCCTCGACCTAACCCCGTGGTGCAGACCAGGCCTGAGTGCCCCAGGAGAAGGTGATTGGGGTTAATTATCTGAGCAAGCCTGTGGGTTGGGTGGGGAAAAAACTCAGTCGGTCCCATCAACCCAGGGCTGATAAAAGAGGCCCAGGAAGGAAGTGCAGGGAGAGAGGAACAGGACCAGCTAGGGCTTGTCATACAGGGGCCCCTGTCCCCCTCAGGTCCTGCTGAGCGGGCCCAATGCTCAGCAGAGCTTGTCAGTAGTTGGGAGCACAGAGGAGAGGGGGTGATATGGGTGAAGGGAGAGCACACCAGGTGGTGTCCATGTGGTTTCTGCAGGGCCCTTGTTACACACCCTAAGAGCTCTGGACCATCATGCCCTGGGGTGAGGCCTGAGCTGGCCGAACTTGGGAGCATGCATGTTATTGACATGTTATTAGTGACTCCCACACCGGCTGCAACGGGACCGCAGACCTTCACTCCCAGACTCGGAAATACTGATGCCTTTGTTTTAGTTACTGATCCTTTCCTGTGGGGTGCAATCAGATGGGGGGCGGGAGAGGGGGAAAAAACGGGGGGGGGGGGCGGAAAGATAGTGAGGCCCTGGAGAAAATTAATAAGATGAATTGACGTCTTGGCTCCCTTCCTGCCTCCCACTGCGATCTGCTCTCACCAATATAAAAGCTGTTCTTTGCATATGTGCCTCCCTATTGAATATTTATTTCCAAGGCAGCTTGGGGAACCCCCTCTTTCCCCCCCCCCCACCAGGACACCTGCTGAGCAGTGCTGCTGTCCCTCACTTCTCTGCCTTTCAGCAGCATCTCTCTTGGGCCAGGGAAAGGCTGTGCCACAGGGGGGCCAACTGGCAAAGAGTTCACCCATTTTTGCAAAAAATTCCTGTCTCAGACCTGACAAACTCCCTACAGCTAATGCACCGCTTTCACGGTATTTATCCAGACTGGGCAGCATGTGAGGTGTCTGCTGAATGCTGGTAATGTCTCAATCCTCGTAATCAGTGCAAGAAGGGTGGCTGGGTGAGACCGAAAGAATAATGTAACCATATTGAAAATTATGCCCTTAGGGGCTTAGCGTGAAAGTGAGTCACAATATGTCTTCCAAGCAGCAAGGGCCCTGTTCTCCAAGCATGTGCCATTGTCATCACAGACACGGGCGCGTTCTCAGCCAGGATGTGAAATGGCCGTAAGGGGAAGTGAGCGGGGAAGGAGCAAAAGCGGGTGCACTCCGGGGGTGGAATCAGATAAAACAAGAGTAAAACATGCTTCGAAGAGACTAAGCTGAACTTCTAACAGGTTGCAATCTTCGTCTAGATGCATCTCTCACATAAAGGAACTGCTCAGTGTCACCGGCCCCCAAGGCCAGGGTCCCAGAAGCACTGTCCTTTTTGTTCCCTCAATGTTCCCTCCCCTTTGTTCTTCCTTTTGTAGGCCAGCAAACCTTTGAAATATAGCCTTTTTTGAAGTGCACCCGCAGGTAAGATCCTTCTTCCCCACTACTTTGTGCCCCGGTGTGCTGGCACCATGCTATCTCTCATCCTCCCGTTAGTTTGCGCTTCCTGTTGACCACAGATGCAAATGAATTCCCAGTGGGTTTGACTTATCCTGCTTAATTTACATCAGAGATTGAGGCAAACAGGTCAATCAGCTTTCTTTTGTCTGGGAGAAACTGGTGGCCTGATTGAAACATATTTTTTGTACATGCACACAACTTCTTGAACAACACTCATGCATATGTCTTACCATGCTCATGATGATGGGCGTGCTGTAAGCTTTCATATGCTACCTCATGTGACATTTATAGATAAATGCTACGGAAGTGCTGTGTTAGGTGTAGTGAGGTTGTCAGGCCTGATGAGAGACAATGGTAACACAGAGCAGTAGACTGGCAGTGGGCTTCTGTGTTATGTCCCTCATGCTGGAGGCAGGGGACTCGCAGACCCGGTGCCCTGAGAAGCTAATCCCCTCAGAGACACCTGAGTGCCCTCCTCAATGGGCCCCTCATATGGGTGACAGGAGCGGGGGTTCATTTCTCATCCCCATGCTGGGGGCAGAGGCAAAGCATGTGACTACATTTCTGACTAGATTCTGGAGTCAGAAATCACAGTCCCAAAGATCAGGAGATGGTATAAAAATCATAAGATTTTTCCAAATACAAAAAGTGGGGTTCTGGTTATTTGCCTTCTGGCCTTTTGGACTCACATTTTCTAGCTTTTCTCTGAAGCTACAAGGGCTAGAAAGTTCCTGTTTTACAAAATGAAGCACAGAACCTCTCATAATCACAGGACTCTTGGAGCTGGGGCTTTAAGAACAAGACTGAAGATCATGAGACTCATTCGAAAGTCATGAAAGTTGGCAGCACTGGACTTTTTCAGAGACACAAAAATATGGCAAGTGTCCAGGATCAGTGTGGTTTGCCAGGCATAGCCGTCTGCTGCGATGCACAAGGGAGGCCCATTGACATGAGCTCTGAAGACTCATCTCTAGAGTGATCAGGAAAATGGGGAACATTTGGAGTTTTGATGGAAAACTCAAAATAAAAAATTCCCTGGGATTTTTCATAGAAGCTTCCCCCTGTGCTTTGACTCATCTGCTAAGGGGAAGAATTGGCCCCAGGAGGGTCAGATAAAGTTTGGAGATGCCAACATGCAACCTACTGGTTCAGGCTGTGTCCTGACCCCCCCTAGTGGCTGGGCCACATAAGAGGATAACAGTCTACTGCTGTTGTCAGGCAGAGAAGTTACTCCATTAGTTCAGTTGGGAGAGGGCCACACTTTGGCCCCCTACGATGACCCATCATGGGAGAGGGGCTCATTACATGAATGTTGGATTCCTTCTGCCAATGTGTGAGGTTCTCCCACCCCTGCGGAGAGCCTCCTCCATTTCTAGTAGGACAGGGGATAGATCTATCCTTCCACTGGATTCCAATGATTCACAGATTTTAAGGCTAAAAGGTCCCATTATGATCATCTCATCTGAGTTCCTGCATAAAACAGGCCAGAGAACCTCACCCTCTCATCTGTGCATTAAGTCCACAACTTTTGGTTAAGGTTGGGCATGTCTCTTAAAAAGACATTATCTTGAGTTAACGACTCCAAGCAGTGCAACCTGGGTAAGTTATTCCAGTGGTTAATTACTACCTTGCTTAAAAATTTGCACCATATTGCTAGTCTGAATTAGCCTAGCTTCATCTTCCAGCCATTGGATCCTGCTATGCCAATGCTGTGAAGAGATTCCCTTGTCATTTGAATTACCTGAAGAATGTTAGTTGAATTTCCACTCTCCTATAATAAAGTATTTATTGCATGTTAATAAATTATAATCTGGCTGATTAAAGATCACTCGCAGAAAAGGAATTATCCACTGAGCAGCCTGTATCCGGAGTTCCAGGCGCTGTCATTAATGTATCGGGTAAAAGTTTATTAAGATATTAAGTGCTTATTAAATGGATTGCAATGGGGAAGGCACCGGGAAGCGTAATGGAACATTCTGTTCACAAGCAGTCCCTGCTCTGCGCCATCAGCTCTGAGACACGTCTGGGAAGCTGCGAGGGGAATGGCAGAGATAAGAGGGTCCTGTGGAATCAGGGAGAGGAGTGGGACAGCAGGCCCCACAAAGGGAGAGCGGACGGGAACCCAGGATCCTGCCCCTGTTGGCCTGTCACCCCCATCTCCCACTGAGGTTAAGGGGGAACGACTGGATGTCCAGCAAGCACAAGCAGCAAAGCCTGGGGGAGTCTGGGGTCCCAGCTCTGGGGCTGATCTCAAATCTTAATGAGATTGTTTCTCCAATACTACCTTCTGGAGATGGGTGTCAGGAAGTAGCCCTATGGCCCCATGCAACAGTCATCAATAAGACATTGCCATGTCTCCTTAGGTCAGCTCCCTGCCTAGTTCAGAGAGAAACTCAGATTTGCTCTGAGCACACACCATACATGGCCTGGGGTATGTGGTCGTGTCTCCCTCTAGTGGCTGGCCCCAGTAACAACTGCACAAGAATCATAGAATCATAGAATCATAGAATATCAGGGTTGGAAGGGACCCCAGAAGGTCATCTAGTCCAACCCCCTGCTCAAAGCAGGACCAAGTCCCAGTTAAATCATCCCAGCTAGGGCTTTGTCAAGCCTGACCTTAAAAACCTCTAAGGAAGGAGATTCTACCACCTCCCTAGGTAACGCATTCCAGTGTTTCACCACCCTCTTAGTGAAAAAGTTTTTCCTAATATCCAATCTAAACCTCCCCCATTGCAACTTGAGACCATTACTCCTCGTTCTGTCATCTGCTACCATTGAGAACAGTCTAGAGCCATCCTCTTTGAAACCCCCTTTCAGGTAGTTGAAAGCAGCTATCAAATCCCCCCTCATTCTTCTCTTCTGCAGACTAAACAATCCCAGCTCCCTCAGCCTCTCCTCATAAGTCATGTGCTCTAGACCCCTAATCATTTTCGTTGCCCTTCGTTGTACTCTTTCCAATTTATCCACATCCTTCCTGTAGTGTGGGGCCCAAAACTGGACACAGTACTCCAGATGAGGCCTCACCAGTGTCGAATAGAGGGGAACGATCACGTCCCTCGATCTGCTCGCTATGCCCCTACTTATACAACCCAAAATGCCATTGGCCTTCTTGGCAACAAGGGCACACTGCTGACTCATATCCAGCTTCTCGTCCACTGTCACCCCTAGGTCCTTTTCCGCAGAACTGCTGCCGAGCCATTCGGTCCCTAGTCTGTAGCGGTGCATTGGATTCTTCCATCCTAAGTGCAGGACCCTGCATTTATCCTTATTGAACCTCATTAGTTTTCTTTTGGCCCAATCCTCCAATTTGTCTAGGTCCTTCTGTATCCTATCCCTCCCCTCCAGCGTATCTACCACTCCTCCCAGTTTAGTATCATCCGCAAATTTAGGAGAGCCTGCAGCTCACTCTCAGTGACTAGCGCTCACAAGGGAAGGCCTGGTGCTGTCGGTGATGGGCTCAATCCATGCTGCTGGCCCCTGGGGCCTGTGTGTATCGACCCGGGCTCCTAGCACCTGTTCTCCAGGAGATGGAAAAATAACAGCCCTGCACTCTGCGGTTCCCTTCATTCCAGGGTCTCCATGTGCTTCACACACACTAGTTCCTGTTGTCAGTGTTGATACCCCTCAATCCCGACCTGCAGCCCCACTGCAGCCCCACTGCTGTTCCAGTCCTAGAATTCCCACACAAACAGCCCTGCTCGTGTCGCTCAGCCCAGACACTAGGCTCCTTGTTAGTCCAGTTTGGGGCTGCCCGAATCCCCGTCCTCCCGTAGGCTGGGCAAATGCTCAACCACCCAGAGAAAGCGAGCGATGAAGTGCCCAAAGTTAAGCGGCAAGACAGTGTCGGAGCTGCGAGTAGGACCTAGAAGTCATAGAACCATAGGAGATTAGGGTTGGAAGAGACCGCAGGAGGTCATTTAGCCCAACCCCCTGCTCAAAGCAGGACCAACCCCAACTAAATCATCCCAGCCAGGGCTTAGAGTCCTGACACTCAAGCGTCATGGCTGAAAACGACATGATGCTGCATTGCTACCAAGGCTCGACTTGCTTCTCATCAGTGGAAGCAATAGGCAGAGCTCTGGGGTGGGGAGCCCAGGACTGGCATGGCATAGGGGCTGTGGGTAGGGTTGCCACCCATCTGGTTTTCACCCAGGCAGTCCAGGTTTCGGAGTGTGTGTCCCCGGGTGCCATTTGACAAGCCCTGATGTTTGGTTTTTTTGATCTGGGGAGGGGAAGACTTAGAGCCAGGATGGGACCTTGGGGGAGAAGGGGCAGAGAAGGGGCGTGGCCTGGAGAAGAGATGGAGAAGGGGGCAGGATCTCAAGTGACGAGGTGGAGAACGGGCAGGGCCTTGGGGAAGAGGTGAGCAGGGGAGGAGCCTCGAGGGAATAGATGCAGCAGGGCAGGGCCTTGGGGAGAAGAGGGGCGGGGACTTGGGGGTCTGGTTAGGTTGAGGGGCATCGGCAAAGTGGAGGGGCCAGCCCAGGGGGGATGCGGTGAGGACTGGGATGAAAGGGCTTCGGCAGAGATAGAAGCGGGAATCTCAGGCAGCCGCTGTCTGCACTACGGAGAACTTGGCTCCGGTCCCGTCTGTAATAGAGAAGGACATTGGCTGTTGTAAACTACTTCTCTTCTGCTGTCCCCGGGGTCCTGCCTGTGACCCTCATCAGTCCCCCTGCCCCTGCTGCTGCTGCTGGGCTTCTCTGTGCACCTCCCCCCCATCCCCCCGCCTGCTGGACCCTCACTGGGTGACCACAAGGAGTGGGATTATAGCTCAATGCACCACAACCTGTGCTGGAAACGCTGAGCCAGACCTGAGGGGCAGAGTGCCAGGGCCGGAGGGGCCAAGCAGGCGGGCGAGCTTTTCCAGTGCAAGAAGCCGCTCCTTCTGTGCTCCCAGGGCCCAGCCCAGCCTCAGCGCTGCACTGGTCCTGTGGCAAGGGCTGGATGTGATGCTGACTGAGGGCTGGGGGGGTCTTATACTGTAGCCGGTATCTGTGAGCCGCCCACCGCCCAGCCCCAGCCCTCCTGCAGATCTTGTCCTCTGCTGGAAAAGGGGCCTGCCCCAGGAGGAGCTCCCATTGACTCTGGAGCAGCCTGCGCGGGTGACCCATCCCCAAAGCATCTGGGCCAGGGCTGGAATCTCTTTGTACTTTATTGCTGACCAGGACCCTCCGGTTTGCTCCTCCTGTGCATGCAGCTCTGCTACCCCATGCTAATGGAGGCATGATCTCTTTAGCACCAGGCCTGTCGTCAGTTTCTTTCAGGGTTCCCTCCCCATTTTGAACTCTGGGGTACAGATGTGGGGACCCGCATGAAAGACCCCCTAAGCTTATTTCTACCAGCTTAAGTTAAAAACTTCCCCAAGGCACAAAGCCTTCCCTTGTCCTTGGATGGTATTTCTGCCACCACCAAGTGATTTAGATAAAGATTCAGGAAAAGGACCACTTGGAGTTCCTATTTCCCCAAAATATCCCCCCAAACCCCTTCACCCCGTTTCCTGGGGAGGCTTGAGAATAATATACCGACAAATTGCCTTTAATAAAAGTACAGACCAGACCCTTTATGTTTAGGACACTAAAATCAATCAGGTTCTTAAAAGAAGAACTTTATTATAAAGAAAAAAGTAAAAGAAGCCCCTCTGTAAAATCAGGATGGAAGGAAATTTTACAGGGTAATAAAAAGACTTAAAACACAGAGGATTCCCCTCTAGGCTCAACTTCAAAGTTACAAAAACAGGAATAAACCTCCCTATTAGCATAGGGAAAATTCACAAGCTAAACCAAAATATAATCTAATGCATTTCCTTGCTATTACTTACTATTTCTGTAATATTAGATGTATCATTTCATTAGGAGCTGGGTTACCTGCTTGGTCTCTCTCTTTGCCCGGAGAGGAACAAAACAAAGAGCACAAACAAAACCTCCTCCCCCCACAGATTTGAAAGTATCTTCTTTCCCCATTGGTCCTTCTGGTCAGGTGTCAGCTAGATTAATTGAACTGATTAACCCCTTACAGGTAAGTGATTCTGTACCTCTGGCCAGGAGGGATGTTATGTTACTGCATACATAAAGGTTGTTACCCTTCCCTTTATATTTATGACAGCTTATTGCAGGCACTTACTGTTATTATATGTATTCTTGTAGTACCTACGGGGCCAGCCAGGTCCAGTGCCCCATCACGCCAAGCACTGCACATACCCTGACCAGGATCAGGACCCCCTGCCATGCTGGGCACTGCACAGACATCTACTGGGATTGGAGCCCCCATTGTGCCAGGCATTGCACAGACTCTGACTGGGATCAGGGCCCTTGTCATGCCAGGCACTGTCCAGACACAAGGGGAGACGGAGTCTCTCACAGTTTGAAGAGGCAAGACAGAGGAAGAGTTCACAGATGGGAAGCTAAGGCCAGAGAGATGAGGTGATTGGTGAAGAATTATGCAGAACAGGGAACTGAATCTGCACTTCTTGCCTCCCAGGGTCGTGCACTAACCACTAGGCCACCCTTCCCCTTTGCTTTCAAGGCCAGCTGCCTCCCTCAACCAGGTGCAATGCCCTTTGCAGCACAGAGGGAACATCTCTCCCCTGCTATCAGACCTGGCCTCGGACTGGCAGCGTTTCCACTCTCTCTGAAGCTGTGAGGGGCTAATCCCTGCGATTCCCGGGGCTCTGTCCCCCACAGCAAACTCTAAGTGGCCCCGGCTGAGGTCAGAGGGATCCTAATCAGATCCTGTGGTGGGTGACACTAGAAAAAGGGACTCCCACATTGGAGACCCCAGGGGAAGCCAATCGCCAGGCTCTGGATAGTTGCCCTGTCCCCTGTGCCCTGCCTGGAGGATGCCCCATTGCAGTGATGTGGGGATGGGTCTGGCCCCTTTTGGCAGCAGGTCCCCAGGGATCGGGAGAGCCCCCAGAGCTGCCCCAGCTTGTTCCACAGAGCGAGCCAATGGTGCTTGCTTCACCCAGCCCTCTTTGCAACAGCCAGGACTGGCTACAGGATGCTCTGAGGCCCCAAATCCCAGAGCACGTAGCAGTGCCGGGACACCCTAACATCCACTCTGCCACTGGCCTGGCCCCTAGGACACCCCCGAGCAGCTCTAACCGGACCAGGCTGGAGGACCCCTTCCCCAGTGGAATGGCCAGAGCCCCAGGGTCTTGGGGTCTGGCTGCGGAAGGCTATTTCCCTCTCACCTGGAGCTTTCCCCCTAGCAAGCTGTCTGCACAGGGCTCGGGGCAGTCCTGGCGAATGCCTGCCTTTTGTTCCCAGGAGCGTGGGAAGATCGCCTCCTAAATTCCCTTCTTCAAGGCGCCAGTGGTTGAGAAAGGAGCAGCTCCGCTCTGGTTGCCTCCCGGTCCTTTTGTTCTCCCCGCTTGCCTTCCACAGCACTTGCTGGGCAGGGGAGTTGCTGGGCAGCCAGCCCCCTTGATATGAAATCAGAGTTGAGCCCTAGGAGTGGCAGTCAGCCCTCCTGCTGATGTGGGGAGAAGCTCACCAGGAGGTGGCAGGGAGCTCATCTGGCTCCTGGAGACCTTTGGGGGATTCTCTCCCCCGATCAGGTTCACGCAAGCATTGGTATTTCTATGCTAGCGCTGGCAGCAAAAGGGGGGCGGCTCTTGAGAGCCCAAGTTTTGGGGAATTTAAGCTCCTGTCACACATTGAGGCTGTTCAATAATTAATGGGGGAGAGGTGAAGCTCTCAAGCAAACGGAACGGCCACGGTGGGAGGCTCTGCCCAGGGCTGCTTGACCGTCAGGGCCTGCAGGTGACTGTGGAATCTCTGCTCCCAAACCACCCTCACCCTTGCGGTGACGTGGCTGATGCACTGGAGACAGGGGTTGGCGTCCCTGGGAGGATGCGGGGGATGCAGCCAAGCGGGACTTGGTTTGTTCTGGGGAGATGGGCAGTGCCACTGGTATCGCTTTGAACCACAGTAGCACCTGGCGGCCCCGACGGACCGATGTGGGGTGCAAGACAGTCCCTGCTCAGCCAGTGTGGAGTCCAAACGGAGAGAGACAAAGGGATGGTTATTATCATCCCAGCTATAAATGGGGGATCAGGCCACCTGCCCAAGGCGAGAAGGGACAATTATTTCACCTAGTCTGCCCTGCATTGCAGAGGCTGTTACATGACACCCAGTTACCACTGTAGCGAGCCCAGAAACTCCAGTTAACCCGAAGTACTTCTGTCGTCAGGAGACTGAACTGCCGTGCGGTACAGGAGAGAACAGGAAGGAGCAAGGAACCAGATTAACTCAGATCTCCTGAGTCCTCATCGAGTGCCTTGCCCACAGACCCGTCCATGCTGGTTTCGCACGCCCACGGCGCTAACACTGCTTCGGCCAAACTGCGTTTGAACGGGCGCATGGAACATGGCGACTCCCCTGCCACGGACGTGGCCACAGGCTCTACAATGAGCACCCGTGTGTTGCACCGTGGTGTCAGGTCTCATCCAACAGACGCGCATCTCTCCTACTTCTCCATGTGGGCACCAATGATACTGCCAAGAATGACCTTGAGCAGGTCACTGCAGACTACATGGGTTTGGGAAGAAGGATAAAGGAGTTTGAGGCACAAGTCATGTTCTCGTCCATCCTCTCTGTTGAAGGAAAAGGCCCAGGTAGGGACCATCGAGTTGTGGAGGTAAATGCGTGGTTATGCAGGTGGTGTCGGAGAGAGGGCTTTGGATTCTTTGATCACGGGATGTTGTTCTGGAAGAAGGATTGCTAGAAAGAGTTGGGATCCACCTAACGAAGAGAGGGAAGAGCATCTTTACAGACAGGCTTGCTAACCTAGTGAGGAGGGCTTTAAACTAGGTTCACCAGGTGACCTAAGCCCAGAGGTAAGTGGGAAAGTGGGATACCGGGAGGAAACACAAAGAGGAGGGTGCAACAGGGGAGGCCTCCTGATTCATACTGAGAAAGTAGGGCAATCGGCTAGTTATCTTAGGTGCCTATACATGAATGCAAGAAGCCTGGGAAACAAGCAGGAAGAATTGAAAGTCCTGGCACAGTCAAGGAATTATGATGTGATTGGAATAGTAGGGACTTGGTGGGGTAACTCACACGACTGGAGCACGGTTATGGATGTGTATAAATTGTTCAGGAAGGACAGGCAGGGGAGAAAAGATGGGGGAATTGCACTGTATGTAAGAGAGCGGTATAATTGCTCAGAGCTCCAGTATGAAACTAGAAAAGCCCATTGAGAGTCTCTGGGTCAAGTTTAGAGGCGAGAGAAACAAGGGTGATGTCGTGTTGGGCGTCTGCTATAGACCACCAGACCAGGAGGATGAGGTAGACAAAGCGTTCTTCAGACAACTAACAGAAGTTTCCAGATCACAGTCCCTGGTTCTCATGAGGGACTTCAATCACTCTGGCATCTGCTGGGAGAGCAATACAGCAGTGCACAGACAATCCAGTTTCTGGAGAGTGTTGGGAACAACTTCCTGGTGCAAGTGCTGGAGGAACCAACTAGGGACTGTGCTCTTCTTGACTGGGCTTATTTAGTCTGCAGAAGATACAAGTAAGGGGGGATTTAATAGCAACCTTCAGCTACCTGAAGGGGGGTTCCAAAGAGGAGGGAGCTCGGCTGTTCTCAGTGGTGGCAGATGACAGAACAAGGAGTAATGGTCTCAAGTTGCAGTGGGGGAGGTCTAGGTTGGATATTAGGAAACACTATTTCACTAGGAGGGTGGGGAAGCACTGGAATGGGTTACCTAGGGACGTGGTGGAATCTTCATCCTTAGAGGTTTTTAAGGCTCGGCTTGACAAAGCCCTGGCTGGGATGATTTAGTTGGGGATTGGTCCTGCTTTGAGCAGGGGGTTTGACTAGATGCCCTCCTGATGTCCCTTCCAACCCTGATCTTCTATGATTCTATGATCTCCACCGCCATGTTGCCCCCTGGCTGGGGTGCCAGAAATTCAGCCACCTGCCCCACTAGGATTTTCTTCAGAGGTCTCCTATCCAAATACTGACTTGGCCTCACTCTGATTAGCTTTGCTAGATGCTTCCAAGTTGCATCCGCTCTGCTATGGGCACTACCCTGCTGCATCACCCGGACGTGCTGCCATGCTGTGCCACTCTGCTGTTTGGTTGTGCCATACCCCCCCTTAGCAGTGCCACATCGCCTGGCTGGGATGCCAGGCAATGCCATTCTGCAGGGCTGCCATGCTGCTGGGTCACTATGTCATGCCACACTGCTGCAGTGCCATACTGTGCTCCTCCCAGCCCACCACAGCACCTGCGTGCTGTGCTGCCGACATGTCCTCTCTGTCCCTAGACTTGGGCTCCCCACCTGGCCATGTGGGGAATCACTCCGGTACCAAAAGGCTGCTCTCAGTTGGTTCACCGCTCTGTCCAGCCCCTGTCCTCTCGGACTGCAGCCCCAT
This sequence comes from Dermochelys coriacea, assembly GCF_009764565.3. NCBI lineage: Eukaryota > Metazoa > Chordata > Testudines > Dermochelyidae > Dermochelys > Dermochelys coriacea. The sequence continues at coordinate 21,734,822 of NC_050084.1, forward strand.
GCACTCAATGGCCGAGGTGGTATTTCAGGGCTGGGTTCCCAGGTGCAACGTGGAGCTGAGAGAGAACTACTGCTTCCCACTCTAACAAGCTTCCTAAAGCGACTGGTGCTTATTAGGGACCATTATTTATTCATAGAATGAGCAGCACTAAATATCAGCGGCTGCATCTGTTCCCTTAAGAAAACATTATGGCTAGTTGTCAAGGGCCTCGCGGGCTATAAACGGCCTCCCTTTACTTCCATCTCCCATGCTGGAGACAAATAGGGCCAGTGCGGTGAACATCTCCATCTTAATGGCTGCATTAGATCCTGAGTATGGTCCTCCTGGGGAGTTGGCAGCCAGACACTTCCCCCTTTGATTAACCCAAAGGCTGCTTACGTTTGGCTAGTGTCCATCTCAGCTTTAAGACTCTGAGCCTGTCCCAGCCTGCTCCCTGCACTATGTACAGACCAGACTTCTGGGGTTTGAGTCTTTCTTGACAAAGAGCTCGCCAATCAGATGACAAAGCTCATCTCAGATGTTTGCCATGGGCATAGCCGGTTCCAGGAGTCCTCCTTCAGCACTGCTCAGCCCACACCCTAGATCCTCTGGCCTCTAAGAGCCACTCCCACCTTCCACTCCCTGCATCTCGGTTTCCCCATCTGTAAAATGGGGATAATGATGCTGGCCTTACCTTGACATCTCTGGATGATAAGAGCTTAGTATCATTAGTCCAGTGGCACCTTAAAGACTAACAGATTTATTTGGGCATAAGCTTTTGTAGGTAAAAAACCCACTTCTTCAAATGCATGGAGTGAAAATTACAGATGCAGGCATAAATATACTGACACATGAAGAGAAGGGAGTTACCTTACAAGTGGAGAACCAGTGTTGACAGGGCCAATTGAATCAGGGTGGATGTGGTCCACTCCCAATAATTGATGAGGAGGTGACAATACCAAGAGAGGGAAAATTGCTTTTGTAGTGAGCCAGCCACTCCCAATCCCTATTCAAGCCCAAATTAATTATGTTAAATTTGCAAATGAATTGTAGCTCTGCAGTTTGTCTCTGTCTGAGGGATTGGTACCCATAGCAGACCCCTCAGTATGCCAACATTTTTATGGCTGACTTAGAACAATGCTTCCTCAGCTCTCGTACACCAGCGCCCCTCCTCTGTTTGTGCTACATTGATGACATTTGCATCATATGGACCCACAGGAAGGAGGCCCTTGAAGAATTCCACCTGGATTTCAACCCCACCATCAACCTCAGCCTGGAGCAGTCAGCACAAGACTGGACACTACCGTGCAAATAAGCGATGGTCAAATAAACACCATCCTATATCAGAAACCTACTGACCACTATACTTACCTACATAGAATCATAGAATATCAGGGTTGGAAGAGACCTCAAGAGGTCATCTATTCTAACCCCCTGCTCAAAGCAGGACCAATTCCCAATTTCTGCCCCAGATCCCTAATGGCCTCCTCAAGGATTGAACTCACAACCATGGGTTTAGCACACCAGTGCTCAAACCACCCAACTATCCCTCCAGCTTCCATCCAGGACACATCACACGATCCATTGTCTGCAGCCAAGCCCTAAGATACAACCGAATTTGCTCCAATCCCTCAGACAGAGACAAACACCTACAAGATCTTTATCAAGCATAAAACTGCTCACTCTGAGGAAGTGAGGAAACAGATTGACAGAGTGAGATGGGTACCCAGAAGTCACCCATTGCAAGATAGGCCCAACAAGGAAAATAACAGAACACCACTGGCCATCACCTTCAGCCCCCAACTAAAACCTCTTCAACACATCATCAACAATCTTCAACCCTGGAAAATGATCCTCACTCTCACAGACCTTGGGAGACAGGCTGGTCCTCGCTTACAGACAGCCCCCTAACCTGAAGCAAATACTCACCAGCAACTACACACCACACCACAGAAACACTAATCCAGGAACCAATCCCTGTAACAAACCCCGCTGCCTACTCTGTCCCCATATCTACTCTTGCCACACCATCATAGGGCCTAATCACATCAGCCACACCATTAGGAGCTCATTCACCTGCACATCTACCAATGTGATATATGCCATCATGTGCTAGCAATGCCCCTCTGCCATGTACATCGGCCAAACTGGACAGTCTCTACGTAAAAGAATAAATGGACACAAATCCGACATCAGGAATGGTAACATACAAAAGCCAGTAGGAGAACACTTCAATCTTCCTGGACATTCTATAACAGATTTAAAAGTAGCCATCCTTCAACAAAAACCCTTCAAAAACAGACTTCAAAGAGAAACTGCTGAGCAACAATTCATTTGCAAATTTAACACCATTAATTTGTGCTTGAATAGGGACTGGGAATGGCTGGCTCACTACAAAAGCAATTCTCCCTCTCTTGGTGTTGACACCACCTCATCAGTTATTGGGAGTGGATCACATCCATCCCGACTGAATTGGCCTTGTCAGCACTGGCTCTCCCCTTGTAAGGTAACTCCCTTCTCTTCATGTGTCAGCATTTATACCTCTGCATCTGTAATTTTCACTCCATGCATTTGAAGAAGTGGGTTTTTTACCAACGAAAGTTTATGCCCAAATAAATCTGTTAGTCTTTAAGGTGCCACCGGACTCCTTGTTGTTTTTGTGGATACAGATGAACATGGCTACCCTCTGATACTTAGTATTACTACTATTTCCCAGTAGGTTCAACACCTGCTACGATGGTGGGCTGCCTGAGCCAAGCCCTGTCAGACTGTTATAAAAAAGTCCAATGCTCATAATGCACGGAGCACCCTAAGCAACAGACTGAGGATTCATAGTGGGCTTGGTCTACTGGTCTCCCTTCCACAGCACCACGCCTCTGACCTCGGCGGATCTGCTCCCAAGAGGGACCACACACTCCTTCCGCTCATTCAGTGAACCCCAGTGGCCAGCCCTGCCCCCAAAGGACCCCTCTCCTTTGAGGTAGGGCAGAGAGTCCCACCTCAGTGCTCATTCAATGGCCACTACCCCTGCCCTGCCCCAGCTAATGCAATCTGTTCTGCGGGGGTGGGACAGGAATTCACCCCCCCCACCTTTGCTCACTCATGGCTGGCTTCCCACCCACATGACTGCCCTCCCTCCCCCTGCTTTGCTCTGGGGAATTCATTCTCCAGAGTCCTGGTGCCGGGAGATCCTTATGGTTCCCTTTCTCTGGCCGCCCGACACAACAGTGCCCAACCATACCCAGCCACAGCCCATTCAGTGCCCAGCAGAACGGCCCTTGCTCATGGCCCCCAGTTGGCCAGTGCATAGCAGAAAGTCTAGTATCGCCCACTGGCAGCACACTGTGCTAGTGCCCAGGGGCAGCGAGCTCCCAGCACCCGGTATCGGTCCCAGCCCTGACACTCCACACTTCATGATGGGTGCTTCGGGCCATGCCCACCTCCCGTGCTCTAGCCTGTTACAGACGTTGGCCTGCACTCATGCTCATTAGATAGAGAATGGGCGCATCTCAGGCTCTGGGGCAGGCGAGGGCACTGGCTGTTGGCTGGGGCTGGAAGTGGGCGCTGATGCCCAAGGAGGAGGGGCCGGCAGCTGCAGAGAGCAAGAAATGCTGGGGACAGCTCTTCATGGGGCTCAGACGAATGAACTGGCACTTTTCCCAGCACAGCGGCCTTCCCGGAGCACCCCGCCCTGCCTGCTGTCCCCACAATGTGTCCGTCGTGGCGAGCAGAGAGAACCGCTCTGGACAGCTCGTCCCTCCAAGGGAAATTGCCTGCCTCTCGTGGGCTTTGCTCATTAACACCAGACCCGGGGCAGGCGGGGGGGGGGGGAGGCGTGTCTCATTCCTGAAGCCTTTCGTGCCAAATCAGCCCAGCCACCTCTGCAGCAGGAAATGAACGATGCTCCCCAGCCCAGCGGCCTGCATGTCTGCGCATAACTGCTGCTACCGCCGGCCTGTAACGTCACAGGCTAATTTCTTCAGCACCTGGGAACGGGCTGCGTCAGAGGCAGAGGTGAAAGTAAGCCAGTCCGGACCGGTCCGGAGTACCCGTAAAAGCCGGTACACAGTTGACTGTACCGGCAGGGCCGCTGAGGGGGGCCAAAAGGGGCAGCTTCACCGGGGCCCGGCAATTTAAAAGGGCCCGGGGCTCCGCCGGCGTTTTAAAGGGCCTGGACTTCTGGCTGTGGTAGCAGCAGCCAGGAGCCCGGGGCCCTTTAAATCACCGCCGGGCTGCGCTTAAGGACTGGCTGGGGGAGTCTGGTCCCAGCCCCGCCCCTTCCGCCCGAGGTCCCGCCCCTTTCCGTTGAGCTCCCCCCCTTTGCTCAGGATCCCAGCCGCTCTACGTACTGGTAAGTCCCCTAAGTTACTTTCACCCCTGGTCATGGGCTCTGGCGAGAGCTGCCGGCCATCCCAGCGCCGGGACGTTTGGCTAACTCGGCACGGGAGCCCTAACTGGCTGGTTGCCGGCTGCCAACTGGGTGGGGATCGGTCCTGCACTCCTGGGGAGTGACTCACGCTCATATAGCTTGAATCTAGCCAGCTCGGGGCCCGAAGCAGGCACGGGGCAGCAGGGCGACTTACCCAGGATTTTGAATGGGCCAGCTGGGTGAGGAATAGCAAAGTGCAAGCCTTCCTTGGGGCATCAGGGCTAGTCCTCTTCTGGCTACCACTAGGAAGGGGACAGGGTAAGGAAATAAAATAACTCTCCCATCTCAAAAATACTCCAGGGGAGGGTACGTTCTGCTGTGTGGGACCTTCTCACTGTACCCGGACAGCTCACTCCCCTGATAGTGTTGGCCTGGAGATAAACTCCAGAGAGGTCACTGCACCCATCCATCCAGGTCGGGGTGGGCAAACGTTTTGGGCCGAGGGCCACATCTGGGTGGGGAAATTGTATGCAGGGCTGGGGCAGGGGTTGGGGGTGGGAGGGAGTGCGGGGTGTAGAAGGGGGTGCAGTGTGCAGGAACAGGCTCAGGGCAAGGGATTGGGGCAGAGGAGGGGTGCGGGGTGTATGAGTGGGCTCAGGGAAGGGGGTTGGGGTGCAGGAGCGGTGCAGAGTGCAGGAGGGGGCTCAGGGAAGGGGGTTGGAGTGCAGGAGGGGGCTCAGGGCAGGGATGCAGGAGGGGTGTGCACTGCGGGAAGGAGCTCAGGGCAGGGGGTTGGGGTGCATGGGGCTGCAAGGTGCAGCAGGGGGCTCAGGGCAGGTAGTTGGGGGGTGGAGTGCAGGAGGGGTTTGGGCTCCAGCACAGCGCTGCTTACCTAAAGCGGCTCCAGGGTGGCAGCGGTGCGCACCGGGGCCAGGGAAGGCTCCCTGCCTGCCTGCCCTGGCTCCAGGCGGTGCTGCTCTGGGAAGTGTCCGGCACCACGTCCCTGCACGATCCCTAGGGGTGGGGGGCAGAAGGTTTCACGCACTGCCCTTGCCATGTCTCCAGGTACCTCCCCCAAAGCTTCCATTGGCCACGGTTCCCCTTTCCCAGACAATGGGAGCTGCGGGGGGCAGTGCCTTGAGGCAGGGCAACGCATGGAGCCCTCTGTCCCCCCATCCCCCCCAGGGCCCCAGGGACGTAGTGCCGGCCGCTTCTGAGGGTTGAGCGGGGCCTGCAGCACCATGGGGGGCAATCCCACGGGCAGGATCCAAAGCCCTGAGGGGCCGGATCCAGCCCACGGGCCTAGTTTGTTCACCCCGATCCAGGTATTTATATGGCCCTCTTCACCCTAGTTTTGGAGGTCACTCCACTGCCTGGGGCCAGACTGTGGCCAGCCCTTCCACAGGTATGCATGGGAGGAAATTCAAGGAGCCCCTCAGCATGTCTCCTGGGAAGAGTCAGGCTGGAATCCTGAACCTGAGAGCAGATGGATTCTTCTGTGTTTCCCATGGCATTACACACAGGACTAAGGAGTGCCTGTGGGAGTAAGGGATTGCAGGGTCAGGCAGTGAGTATCCCAAGACACTCTGCTCTTGCAGCTCTGCTACCCTTTCCATGGCCTAGCTGAGCTGCTCTTTCCTCTGGCTGGGGGCAGGACATGCTGTTCCTTAGCACCAGATTCCCCCCTCATCTGCAGAACACGCTGCTCGGCTCTTGCCAGCTCACCATGAAGTTAGGTCCTGTCCTGGGTTTGCTACACCTGCACTTTTGGGGTGCTCTGCAAATGTGATCCTGGTTGAAACCTACCCTGCTGCCAAAACAAGCCCTAAAGCCAGCACACTAGCTTCAGAGAGGGGCCGGGCTTGCCCGAGCTGAGGTGGCCAAAGTAGCCTCTGGAAACCTCACGGGGCCTGGACTGAGATGCAACCAGCAGGAAGCATTTGGACTTGAAAACTGACAGGTGAGACAGAGGCAGCTCCACAGAGCAATCAGCAGCCCCCTCCCATCCCCGTCTGAGCACCAGGCCTGCGATAGCACGGGGACAGGGGCTAGGGAGGAGACAGACGATAGTTAGCCAGCTAGCCGGGTGACAGCGAGCGATCCTAGAGAGCTACAATAGAAGGACCAACTCAAAGTAGCTGGTTCCAATTTTCATTATAGCCACACATGCTGGTGAATCTTGAATCCTGGATACATGGTGGGATGATGGCAAAGACCTGATCCCATAGGCATCTCCTGGTGTCATGAGGCCGAGCAGGACTCTCCCCCATTTGGTAGTAAGGGCGGAGCTGGTCTAGATCTGCACCTGGGGGTTCAGCCACCTACAGCCTGATTATGCCCTTCAGGCAGCCCCCTGAGAATCCCCCCTGCACAGGGGCCATCTCAAGCCAGTGTAGAGTGGGGGGAGGGGCTCCTTGCTGCTCCTGCCCCTGGTGGGCAGGAAGCTTTCTGGTGGTGAGAAGTTTTCTGCTTCTCAGGGCCTATAGGGGAGCGCGGGAAGCCAAGTGTGAGTTAGAATAGCCCATAGGCTGCTCTAACTTAAACTGGGCTGGGCAGACCTAGAATACAGGGTAGCACAAAATGTCTTGAAGGCAACCTTCCCCCGATCCCCGCTGTTCCTGTCCCATGCGCGGGGATGGAGGAATTGAGAATTGGGGCAGTCACGGCCAGCCCATCTCCAGTGTGGAGTTTACTGGATGGGACTGTGCATACATGACGGGTGTTTTTACCCAGCTGCTGCTGCGAACGATGCTTGAGAGGCATTCCAGCCACATCCTTGGCCTTTGCCGAAGCTCCTGTCAGTTTGCATATTGCTCTCGGACTGCAGCTCGGGCTGGCTATAAATACTGCTGCGAGCCAGCGAGGAATATATGCTGACTAATAATTTAATTCCATTTCCTCTTGACTGAATCACTTTCAGCACATGGGTTATGTGCCTGACGGGTGGGTAATAGTCGCGCCTTGTTTGGGGAGTAAACGACAGAGCTGGCATTAATGAAGCCTCTCATTGGAGGCCGGGCTTTCCGACTGGAGATTGGTTTAACACCGAGTGAAATGCTGGCAGAGGGAAGGGGTGAAATGTGGAGCTGGTGCCAGCCACAGGCCAGGGCTGTCCCCGTGGGGGGCTCTGGGCATCTATCTGGTGCCTCTGATCCAGCAGCAGTGTCAGGGAGCGAGCTCCGTCTGCCGCCAGGTGGCTCCGGGTTCGGGGGAAAGATAAGAACTAGGTGTGTGTGTGGGGTGTGTGTGTGTGTGAATCTCACTTGGGGCAACATTGTGGGGGGATCAGAGACCTACATAGGCCCCCTCATGTGTGTTCTCCCCTCTCCCCACAAAACACTCCCTCCTTCCCAAGGCTCCCCCAGCTCTGTGTCCCCCCCATAGCTCCTCTCCACCAACGTGACTCTAAGAGACCATCTGGCCCAGCTCCCCTGCCTACCCCAGATCTGAATGCCCATCCTGGGAGAAGGGAGGAGGAGCTGGGGGGGCAGAGGCCCAGTGCTCCTCTCGACTTGCTGCCCAGGCAGGCCCCGAGCTCTATACTCAGCGCTAGGTAAAGCCGGGCAGGGAGGGAGCTGGACTGGCTCCAGAAGCAGCCTCTGGCTGGCCCAGAAAGGAGCAGAGTGGCCCCTTGCTGCAGGTGGCCGCACGTTTGTCTGTCTGCTCCTTGCCCAGCCCATCAGCACAGGATGTGGGAGGGAAATGCCCTTTCCTTCAGCACACCATGTATTTTTCTCTCACGGGTACATTTCTACTGCCCTCATGTATACAATGCAACTAAATACATCTCAGAAACAAGGGACGAGGGGTCACCATAAGGGACAAATCCATGAAGTAAAGGACAATTCCTTAAAAGAAGGGCCAGATGGTCACTCTAGGTGGGGTGGGGCTCAGAAGAGGGTGCAGTTTGTCGTGAGCAGAGGAGCGGGGAGTTCTGAGAGTGGTCATCAGTCAAGAGAGGAGGAATTTAAAGGAGCCTTGCACAGAGGATGTACGAGAGCACAGATGCTTCTTGTTACCCCAGAAATAATTATCCTGGGCTAGCAATTTTTATCCCTTTAACTAATGTGATTGCTCTTTGGGGCAGGGTCATCCTGTGATTGTACAGCACCTAGCACAAACGGGTGCTGCTCCATAACCTCATGCTAGTGGGGGTGCTACTATGATGGCCGCCATCTTGGGTGATCCATGGAGAATTGAACTGGAGACCTCCAGAGTTAAAGTGGCTATAACTTGAGCTAAAGAGCCAAACAACTAGCGCTACTGGGTATAAACAACTTATAACCTCCAAAGACTGACATAGAGTGGGCCCTGTAACACACACTCCCCCGTGCCCTACCATGAAATAAATAATAATAATAATTCCAAAGACCTTGAGAATTGCTAGCCCCTGGTATGATTATTACCTTGCAAACAGGGAGTACAACAGAGTTATAATTTCATTCATTCACTGCCACTTATCATTTGTTCTCTGTGCATCTCATACAAGTGTAGCTGTAATTCCTCAGGGTGAGACCGGTATTGTGAATCACTAAAATAAACAAGAGCTAATAGTTAATAAGAGTAACAATCTGCAATCTCCAGCACTGTTGATCTTCACAATGCAACACATCAATTTATTATGCCTTACAATGCCTCTTTGAGGTGGATTCGTAAGAGATATAACGAATTCATGTCACCCACCACAAAACGTAACCACTTCTGTTGAACGCAGCTGTTTAACATGAACAGTTTAGGACAGGAAGTGAAGTAGGATGCCATAGCCACTTGAAATTGCTGAGATAACTTGGGCAACTGGTGTTGTGCCAGCTGGAACTGGGGAAGGGGTTAATGCCTCAGTTCTTGCAACATTTGGCGTCGGCCAGTGTCATGTTGCCATGTGCAGCGAGCAGATCATAAACATTCAGCCTCAGATGGCTTTTGTTTTAGATGAAGGGAAATAAGAAAGAACGAAAGTAAAGTCTGTATGTGACATTGCAGCGTGGATCTCTTCTGAAGCATCTCAGAACCAAAATGGTTGCTGTCTCTGCAGAGAGGCAAAGTTCTTACATTGTAAGGCAAGGCAGCGCCAGTCTTTTCCTTCTGTGTCTGAACAGCCCCTGGAACAATGGGGTTCTAGTCTGCTCCTGGAGCTGATAGGTGCTACTGCAGTACAAATAAATAAATAGAATAATAATATATGTAAAGGGTGCAAGGGCACCTCCGTCTCCTGCTCTATACCTTAGGATCAGGACCTTGGCTTTACAACCCATGCAAAAGATGCCATCTCCAGCACTGGGCTCAGTACTGACTCAGAGACAAGAGGTCCCCCCCCATGGAGCGATCATCCCCCCATCCGGTAGCACGTACATGTCCTGTGAAGGCTGCCAGGGCAAACACTGAACCAGCTTGACCCTGTTATAATGTAAGATCAGACATGGTGTGATGGGGCATCTGCTCCACACTGGCATGCAAGGGGTTAATAGAACCCTAGGGAGGCTGTGCAGAGGGACTGCGAGGAACAGCCAATCAAGGCCCAGCAGCCCCATATAAGAAGAGCCGCAGGGCAAAGCAGGGTCAGTTAACCCCTGGAGCTCAAGGAGGGAGCACTGGGTGCTTGGCAGGCAGAAGGAAGCACCCTAGACAGAACAGTGCAGCTAGCAAGGATTTGCAGGCTGAGGCCCTGAGGCAAGGGTGAAGAGGGTGCTAGGGCCACGGGGAAGTGGCCGGACAATTGGCTGCAGTCACCACTGGAGAAGTCGAGGGACAGTTAGACTGAAACACTCGCCCCCGGTGCGGGAGAGCACAGATAATGACACGGCCGGAGAGCTGTGTTGTGAAGAGAACACTGTGGTCCTTGAAATGAAGAGGGGCCAGAGCAGAAGTGACAGTGGGAGAAGCACTGCTGGGAGTAGGTGTACCGACCTGCAGAGCCAATCCCCAAGATGGCCTGCAGGAGGCACCAAGTGGTGAATGGAGACCTGTCACACATGGCCGTGACACCAGGCACTGGGCCATTATGGCATAAAGTCAGGGCAAGGGAGAAAGTCATCCAGGCTTTGCAGTGCAGCCGTGCAGCTGCAGGAGGGATGCAGGATGAATTTACGCCATTACACAGCACCAGCAAACAGTGCAGCGCTTTGATTAGTGCTCACCCTTTCCTTAGTCTAGTCCTCTAGCTCTGAAGGGCTGCTCAGGCTGCCGAAGGAACCCCAGCCTCAGTGTACCTTTCGTGGAACCCCAGCCTGGTACCAGCACATGCATAATGGACTGTGGCCGTTTGCAGGAGTTTTCTATCCAGATCCATTTATTTTCAAGCATCTAAACTTCTGTGACCAAGCTCCCCATCTCGAATATTGTAATATCTGCCTGTGACCTGGACTTTGGACCCAGTACTGTACCACCCAGCTGTCTGCAATCTGTGTAGCTGTCTCAGATTATGACTCACATGTGATTGAAACTAGGTTGTCCCTCTGGGGTTATAAATAAGGATTCTGACTTGTAACCCGGAAATCCATCTTTAATTCTAAATGGTGTGACGGATTGTAAGTCAGGAGCACCTGGCATTCCGCTGATGTACTCAGACATGCTTGTGGATGGAAGGTACAGTATTTCTGCCCCGTCCCCTCCTCCGTTCCCAAATTTGCTCCACCAGCTTCTTTAAAAAAAGTATTATTTCTTCCCTTGACACTGAAATGATAGTGAGGCAGCATAAGAAACTAGAACAATAGGAAATCAACATGGGCCATATTAAATGGCTTAAAAACTGGCTAGCTGATAGGTCTCAAAATGTAATTGTGAATGGGGAATCATCACTGAGCAGATGTGCTAGTAGTGGGGTCTTGCAGGGATCGGTTCTTGGCCCTACACTATTTAACATTTTTATCTATGACCTGGAAGAAAACACAAAATCATCCCGATAAAGTCTGCAGCTGACACAAACATTGGGGGAGTGGTAAATAACAAAGAGGACAGGTCACTGAGACAGAGCGATCTGGACTGCTTGGTAAGCTGGGTGCAAGCAAACCATATGCATTAGAATTCAGCTAATTGTAAATGCATCCATCTAGGAACAAAGGCTTTAGGCCATGCTGACAGGATGGGGGACTCTATCTGGGGAAGCAGCAACTTAAAAGATATGTGGTGTTGTGGTGGATAATCAGCTGAGCATGAGCTCTCAGTGCGACACTGTGGCCAAAAGGACTAATGCCATCCTCAGGTGTTTAGCCAAAGGAATCTCAAGTAGGGGCAGAGGAGTCATTTTACCTCCATATTTGGCACTGGTGCAGCCGCTGCTGGAATCCTGCATCCAGTTCTGGTGTCCACAATTCAAGAACGACGTTGATAAATTGGAAAGGCTTCAGAAGGAGGATATTTAGAGGATTAGAAAACCTGCCTGATAGTGACAGACTCAAGGAGCTCAGACTCTTTAGCTTAACAAAGAGCAGGTTAAGAGGTGACTTGATCCCAATCTGTAAGTACCTACCTGGGGAGCCAATATTTATTAATGCTCTTCAATCCAGCAGAAGAAGGTCTAACCTGATCCAAGGGGTGGAAGTTGGAGCTAGACAAATTTAGAGTGGAAATAAATTGTACATTTTAAGCAGTGAGAGTAATTAATAATTGGAACAAGTTAACCAGGGTCATGGTGGAGTTTCTACCCCCAGCAAATTTTAAATCAAGATGGGACGTTTTCCAGAAAGCTCTGCTCTAGTTCACACAGGAATTAATTCAGGGAAGTTCTCTGGCCTGTGTGATGCAGGACATCAGACTGAAGGAACACAGCGGTCCCTTCTGGCTCTCCCATCTATGAATAGTCTGAGGCAGGCAGCGTTGCCCAATGGATAGGCCACTGGATTGGGAGCCAGGAGGTCTGGGTGCTGGTCTCAGCACTGTTGCTGCTAGGCCACTTTGCCTCTAGTTCCCTGTTGCATTTAGATTAGAAGGTCTTTGGGGTAGGGACTGTGTCAAAGTGTATATGCACTATGGAGCCCTGCCCTCAGCTGGGACCTTCGGGGTATGATCAAGTCTCCCATCCTGGTTCTAACACTAGCTGTGTAGATGTTGCAGCTTGGCCTCCCCTAGATTTGAGAACCTGAGCGCCAGCCCGAGGCTTGACATTTAGTGGGGTAGCGCAAGCCCTGTAACACAAGTCTGTGGCCCCAGGCTGGAAGCCTCCCTCCCAGCTGAGATAAGAACACAAGCTAAATTCTCATCCTCCACAAAATGACACACGTAGACACAAATGGTTATAAGAATTATACATTATATAACCATCCGTGTGTGTGTATGTATATATATATATATCTATATATATCTATACATATATATATATCCATATCCTCACCGGTCAATAATAGTGCATATATATATATATATAGGTCTGTATGTAATGAGATCCAGAATCATATATAATCCCCTTTCAGGGCCCTTCTCCCAGTGTAATACCTGCACCTAAACTCGCTTCTCTTTCTTCCTGACATTGTGTACAGTGAAACCCTTCTACCCTATTTTACATTGCACTTAAATATCTATTATTTTCCCTATAAAGCTTAAAAGGCCCCTGATGTTATTAAATGGGTCCATTTCCTCCTTTGCTCCATCAATTACTTTTTCCACACGAAGCTGCAAGACCAGTTAGAAATTCCTCTCTGGGCTCCTTATTTCTCTCTTTCGAATGGCTGTTTGCAATCATTAAACTGTTAGGGAGCCACTGAATGTCAAAGTAGGGATTCCATCAATTCCTAAACCAGCAGAAAGGATGCAAACATCTGAGTCTAAACTTATTTTGAATCTGGCTATTTTTTTCTCATCATTTGATGATATTTTGCTCCAGATCATTTAAACCTCTTTGCATTCGCAAGACACATGGCACCTGAGACTTTCTGACAGCTCCTCAGCGGGACACAGTATGGTTTAAGGAAGATTTAGCTGCAGCTCCTGTGGATGTTCAAGTTTAGATTTTTCTCTCTCTCCTCTAGATTTTGACACATCCCTGCTCCTGAAACCTGCTCTTTTTTGGTGTCAAAACAATGTATTTTAGTGGGTCTCTGTGACAGAGTTTCAGGGCCTGAGATCTCCTTTGCAAGTTTTGTGTGGGCAGGTTTTCTGCCTCCTCTGAGTTTTTAGCCACCCATTTAGCTGCACCAGTATAGTTGCACTAGTGCAAATGCCTTGTGTAGACACACTGTAGTAATGCAATTCCCTGGTGCAAACCCCTAGACAACACACTCTATACTAAGGCAAATACCTATGGTAGATGTGCTGCACTGGTGCATATCTCTAATGTAGATATGTTACATTAGTGCTGATGCACTTTGAAACTCAGGGTAAACAACACTCATGCCAATCCCAGTTTACACCAGTACAGTAATATCCCTTCCAGGGGGTTGTACTGGTGCATTTACACTAAGGACTAAAAACCCCAGAGTAGGCAAGGTGCAGACTTCGAATCTATCCCAACTGTGCAAAAAAAATCCTCTCCAGAATTTGCCTATGACCATCTCACCTAGAAAGTGTTAATCCGGTCTGCATTTGCCAGCCAAACCAAAGACACCCTCAAGCTGATCAAGAAAAGTAAGAGTAGGAACTGGATCTCAGTGTCCACTTGGAATGGACTCTGGGCATAGCCTCTAGCGGGAGAAGAATGGGAACGGGATTTCTATGCCCAGGCAGTGGATTTGAGCTCTGGAATCTGGGAAGGAAAGAATCCAAACCGGATTTCTGAGCCCACTTGGAATGGATCCTGGGTACAGCCACTTGGTGGAGGAGAACCTAAACTGGAGTTCTGTGCCCACCTGGAATGGACTCTGGTGCAGGCAGTTTAACATTAGATGTCCTTTTTTGAACAGGTTCTGTCTGCATGAGCAGGGAGGAGTAAAGGCCTTTAAGGTGAGTTCGGTTCTGACACTCCAGTGGCAGGTGTGAGCTGCCCCTCAGACAAGGCATGTGTCTGGCTGGTGGACTCTGATGAATTCAGAGTGGGGGAGACCTTTTGCTCTCGAACTCATTGCAGGACTCTAGATGGGGCTTTACCACAAAAATTCACCAAGAACGCTAAAGGGGAAGCTTTCTCTATAGAACAAATTCCGAATATGAGAGGGAAGCTTTCCCTCCAGAGCTCCTCTAGAGCCCAGAAGTGGATTTCCTCTTCAGACCTCAAAAGAGTTTTTCTCTCTAGAACTCCTCTGAGATGCTACAGAAGAGAAATTGTCTCTAGAATTCCTCTTGTATGTTTCAAGACACAGCTGCACTTAGCATGAGAGGCAACTTTTCTTCAAGAACTCATCTGGAATGTTATAGTTGTCCACCGCTCCAGATGTTTTCTAGACCATTAATTACAAGCTTCTCCTACTGAACACATCCCAAATAGTCCAGTAGGTTTTCTCGCTTGAACACATCCAGAAGGTTTTCTCTCTAGACATTATCTAGAACACTACAGGAAGCTTCCTCTCTAGAATGCTTCAGGAGTGTTGAAGGGGAAGAGTTCACTCTAGAACTCATCTAGAACAGTGCAGACAAGGGGTTACCTTCTGGAATCCATGTGTAATATCCAGAATACAGGAAGTTCACATTATTTCTATGTAAAAAACTGGTAGCTAAAAAAAAATGAAATTGAGGAATTCCGCAGGCCCATGGTCTCTCTCTCTACCCTCCCTTGCTAGCTGATTTTAATGGCTGAAAACTCCAGCCTGGTAAAAACACAGCCAGCCTATCTTTACATATTGAGCATGAAGTGGATATAAAGTGCGTTATCTGGACGGCTTGCTTGCCCAGCACAGCCTCCGATTTACCATACTAATGACTTTTTACACTCCAGGTAAAATCAGAACAAGACAAGAAGGTTTTAGAAAGCTCATTCTGACAAATTCCTCACTGTAATTACTGGAGCAGAAAGAACTCATCAGCAGTACATGCCATTGCTAGGGGCACTAAAAGTCTCGAGTGGTGAATGGCCCAGATACGGAGACTGCAGCCGTCACCACGTCGCCGCGCAGCAGAGAGGGCCTAGCAGGCCTCCATTCACCACCGCTGAGGAGCTGGGAATGGCTGATTGCAGATTCCCCTGCTTCTGGGCTCCTCTCTGTACGAGAAGCAATTTTATACATGAGTTCCCCTGCATAATCCCCTCTGCCAGGGAGCGGGCTGGCTGAGAGGTCCGGGCAGGTCTGACTTCCAAGTAGCCGCAAGGCCCCGGGTCAGAGGCGTGGGAATTGCCCATCTCTCTGCTGGAGCAGAGACCCTGGCCTCCATTTAAAGGTGCAGGCCTGCCCTTTCCGGATCCAACTCTCCTGGCACAGAACCAGGAAGAGGCATGGAATCGGTGCCACTGAGGCTTTGAGCCTGCACATCCTTGTGTGGAAGGTGTGCCCGGCTGCTCGGCTCCAGCCTGGTGCATGGGAGGGTGGTGGCTCCCCAGCCATGCTTGCAAGGACAAGCTCTAGGCATGCTCCCAGCCCCCCTGCACAACCTCTCCTCCAGCTGCAAGTGTGCAGGGTGAAACAGGGGTAGGGAACGGGCGTATGCAAGAGAGCGTGGGCCTCCTTGAGCTGAGTAGCTGCCTGCTCCCACCCTGACAGGGGGCAGGAGGAACTTGGAGCCCAGGCAGCAACATCTGAGCGCAGGGTCTGGGTCCCCTGGGGGTCACGTCTATCTGCCACTAACTGAGCAGCAGTCCTCAGCCGCACTGCAGCAGGGTCACACCCCAAGCTCCCCCTCACTTCCGCCTTGGTCCCTTTCTTCTGTTCTCTGGTCTCTCGGGGCACATGCCGTCTGCCTAGAACAGCTCCTGCAGGCTGTGTCGCATCCCCCTACACCCTGCTGGTTTCACAAAGGCTCCCTATGTCAAACTCTTCTTCACACGGGAATTGCCAGCCTGGATCAGACCAGATCAGTCCTGGACCCCATCTCCAGCACCACATGTGTCATAAGTGCCCTGCAGTAGCAAATGGGGGATAATCTGCTGCCCCCATTAGGTCTCACCCTGCTCTCTAATAGCTAGAGATCGGCTTAAACCCTGAGGCATGAAGCCGTATATCCCCTAGCATTGACTAGACTAACTCAGGATATTCCTGCAATCCATATAAGTATCTATTCCTCTTTGAATCTTGTGAAGTTCTTAGCCTCAGTCTTCCCGTGGCAATAAGTTCCACTGTCCAATTACACTTTGAGTGTGTGGGGGAAACTTCTGACAGTTATTAGGTAAGAGATTGGGTCCCCATTATTCTCAGTGCTGTATAAGCACATAGTAAATGTCCCAGCTCTGAAGAGCTTGTAATCTACATAGACAAGGCAAGGTAGATGATATCTCTGCGCCTCCTTACGGCTGATCTCAGCAAGTCTTTTAGAGCCTTATTTTTTCACATGTCTATAAAGAGGAATGCTTTGTGCTTCAGCCCGCACCCCTGTACAGCTATGGACTGACATATTTTGCACCTGCATGGGAGTGCGGCTGGGGATGAAATGGGGTCATTTCATGATTACCTGGGTACAAAAGGCATGGTGACTCGCACTACTGCCATGACATCATGGCTTGATGATTCCCCTCCCCCTTGGTAGGACAGAAACAGTGGGGACTGACTCTGGGAACTATGGATCGTAAAGCATGAGCTGTTACTGCCTGCACTAAAAGACAGCAAAGTATCTCCAGCAGCAGTGATGAAAAGCTGTATATAAGAGCTAGGTATTATTGTGCTACTGATCAACAGCATCACTTTATACCAGTAAAACTACAAAAATAAGGCACCTGAGTTTTGATTCATAGATTCTAGAGCCAGCAGGCACCACTGTGAACATGCAGTCTGATGTCCTGCATAACACCGGCCATAGGACTTCCCTGGTGGAGTTTCCTGTCCCGTGGAAATCACACACCTGTTATTTGAAATGGCCCATGATGCTTTGCAGAGATCAGGGAGAGACAGCAGCAGGACCTCATACTTCCTGCCTGGAGTTGCCAGCATCTACCTTTCCATTGGTTGGAATCACCCGATCCCAAATCACTGTGCCTAGCAACCCAAATAGTGGGGGAAATCCGGGTCAGAACTTTGTGGCTCGAATCTGCCTTACCTTGGAATCACTCCTCCTTGCTCTGTGTCTTGGCAAGGGTGAATTGTTCTTACGGGACATGGCGGTGAGAGGGGGGATAGAGGAGCTCAAATTCTGTCCAGAGACGAGGCAGGCTGCAAAGTTTCCTCTAATCTTTGTCTTGTCCCCAGACATCAAAAAAAGCAAAGTGCCTGAAGTCTGTGAAATGAAGAGCCTGATGTTCTCCTATTCTGTTCGCAATTCCATTGAAGCCAGAGTTTGGCTCCCGGAATTTGAGTCTCCCCTGGGATCTGTTTGGATCTTCCAGGCCCCGCAGGCTCATCCGGGGAAGGGGCTTGTACTTACAAAACCCACACCGCTTCCCCTTGGCGTCCTTCTCTGCTGTGTTAGCACTCAGCATGAGCTAGGAGCTGTACAAACACACAGGCCCTGCTCTGAAGAGCTGACCCCAGCTATCTCTCGCTGTCTGGGTTTGTGCGGTTGGGTGGGAAGGGAGCGGTGGCTTTTTTTGAAAGACCTCTAAAACCAACAAAGGAAAATAAAGCTCCCTGCCTGTGTGAAAGTGACTGGCTCATCAATTCGCTGGGTCAATATGCTTTTGTGCTTCTAGTGCTCACTAGCGCACCCGAGAGAGCGCTCCATGGAGCAAGATTCACAGCCTCTGTTCAGGTGACGCCCAGGACTGGACAAGCCTGTCTACATCACAAAACCATCATGTCCTGGATAAGTTGGTACAGCTGGCAGCCCCTGCTCCAGAAAAGCCCAGCTGCAGAGGCCACAGTGTGCTCGCAGAGCTGGGAGGGGAGCCCAGGAAATGAGCCACATGAGGTGGGGGAAGGACAGATGGCAGGTGGCCAGGCACCTACTGAGTCAGGGCTTCCATTGATCCTCATGTCCAGAATTCATGGGGGACTCCTGGCTCAGACTGGCAGTGCCCGGTCCTCCTCCCTCAGACCTGTGGATGGGTGAGGCTTTTAGAGCAGTGGGGCGCTATAAATGGGGCAGCGTTTCTATTGGCACGGCCGGATCCCCTGGTTTGCTAGATATACATTGAGATCCAGCAAAGCAGAGTTTATGTGGGGTTGCCTGAGACAGCAGGGGCTGGGCTCATGGCCCTTCCAGTCCTAAGGCTGGCTCTACCTTTCCCACAGTGTGTCATGGAGATGGCTGGTTTCAGACGCTCGCCCTTTGCTCTTTCCAGCTCCTACAGAGCCAGGAGCCGGAGCAGCGCTAACCTCTGACACAACTTCGCTGCAGGATGTGTGCCCATCTCACGCCCGGTACCCTGGCTAGGGCAGCTCATTTGCACAACAGCGCTCTAACTGGAGCACGGAGCAACAGGACCAGGGGCTGAAATGGACTCATAGTAGGGTTACCATATTTGAACATTCAAAAAAAGAGGACTCTCTACGGGGGTGGTATTTGCTCGTTCCCCCCAGCCCCGCCCCTTCCCTGCCCCCATTCCAACCTCTTCCCCAAAGTCCCAGCCCCAACTCCGCCCCCTCCCTGCCCCATTGGACCCCTTCCCCAAATCCCCACCCTGCCCCTCCTCCTCCCCTGAGCACGCCGCGTTCCCCCTCCCAGCTGTGAGAAACAGCTGTTTCGCGGTGCAAGTGCTGGGAGCTACGGGGGAAAAGTGGGCACTCTCTCAAGTGATCCACATTCACTCTCTTTCTTGAATGATCAACTCTTCTTAGGGGAAAAATAATAATGGCAAAATCCCAGATGGTTTTAGATGTTTAAAAATTCCTCCCGGACGATGATTTAAGAACCAAAAAGTCGGACGTGTCCGGGAAAATACAAATGTATGGTAACCCTACTTGTAGCAATTTTTGGCTGCAACAAATTAGATCAAATCTATCTTCAAATTCCCCCACCCGGCACTTGCAACAGCAGCTCTGAAGGTGGCCTGGTGAATGCATGATCGTGGTACACATTCAAAAGCTTGTTTCTCTCACAAATAGACGTGGATCCAGTAAAAGATATTACCTCCCTCTCCCTGTCTCTCTAATATCCCGGGACCCACATGGCAACGACCACGCTGCATGATCCTGGCTTGGCTTTTATTGCCCTCTGCAGGTGTATTTATTTATTTATTGCCAGTGCAACTACTCTAAAGAGGCAACCAAACCCAGGCAAAGAAACTCAATCCCATGCATGGGGGAGTCCAGAAAAAGGGGGTTTGAGACACTGCAGGCTATTTCATTGCACAGACTAAGGCACCAGGAGGCAGTTCACCAGGGCTCAGCTGTCTCTGAGCTGGGCAGATTTGCCTTCAGCAGCACTGCCCCTCTCGGGTGGAGCTGCGTGAATGTTTGGCCTGTGAACCCCAGAAGGGTCCTGCTGTTCCCAGGGTGGGATCCCCGAACTGTCACTCCCTGGATTGTTTTATCTGAGTCTCTGGATTGGGACAGAGTCCAAAACTACAAGCAAACCTCAGCCAAAACCACCACACCTGACTTGGTTTTGTGTCACTTAGTTACATAAATTGACCCTGCGTGGCTCCAGCACCCAGGCCCCCGGGCTGCCTAATTTGCATTGTTGCAAATTAATGAATGCACTAATCTGCATACAGTGTTTGCAAATGGCCACAAACTGTGGCTTTAAAAGAATGGCATGGGGTTCAGTGCTGGCGACCAGCGTCAGGGGTCGTGGCCTTCACTGAAGTGTTAACAGCAAGCAGTGGAAAAGCTCCTGGACTCCTGGCTTGCAAGTCAGGGGGTGTCCTTCTAAGGGAAGAGGTATTAGGAAGGCAGGGTGACTTGGCCAGTCCATGCCTCAGTTTCTCCATGGGTTAATGATATTGCCCCCCTTTATAAAGCCTTTTGAGATCTGTGGATGACAAAGCATTCGATGGGACCGAGGTGTTTTCATTGTTATTATGCATGGCCGCTATGCTGGGCTGACTACCCGAGTGGTGAGCACCCCTGTGAAGAATAAACAAACGTTCATAAAGTGTCACAATCACTTATCACAACAAATGGTGCTGGGAAAAGTTGCAAAAGGGAGACTGAATTTGTGCAAACAGAAAGGCCTCCTTGTATAATTCAAGGACTGTGTTACGATCATGCCTGGCAACTAAGAAAATGTGGAACTGGAAATGAGCCAAAATTGGTGTGTCAGAAATTAGCCCTGTGTGGTGGACAGAATAATGAAGGGATGGGCTATCCTGCCCATCATTCCCTTGGGAATCCTTAATGAAAGAGACTTTGGGAGAAAACTCTTTAATCTGTATCTTTAATAAAAGGTTCAAAGGCTGTTTAATGGTGAGGTTGCCATGGGACTAAGCAGGCTGAGGTCTCTGTGGACCACACCCCGAACCATATTTAAAACTGTTTAATGTTGGACAGTGACTGGGTTATGGCCCATATATTCCATCTAAATGAATACAACAGATGCTACATACTGTCTCTGTGACCTGGTTTTCAGGACTTTAAGGGTTCCTTTTCTTCTCCTTTAACAGGACAGGATCAAGATGAACTCTACGTTTCCACTTTATGCTTTTGGAATGAAACAAAACTGCCTTCACCTTCTTTTATGCACCACTGTTGTAGCCGTGTTGGTCCCAGGATGTTGGAGAGACGAGGTGGGGGAGGTAATGTCTTTTATTGGACCAGCTTCTGTTGGTGAGAGAGATTAGCTTTCCAGCTTTTGAGCTCTGTAGAAGATCAAAAGCTTGTCTCTTTCACCTTCTTTTGAAGTTAGAAGATCTGTAACTCATCAGTCATTTTGCCTTATGGATCATCTTGCTGCACTCAGCTAACGGCATCTCTGTAGTCTCCTATTGGGATACGGCTCTTGGAATGACGATGTTGAAATGATTGACACTCTCATTAGATCTTGACAAACTCTTTCCAGGGAACAATTTATTCATTGAATTTAGCCTTTTCTCTCCTCCTGGCTAGCAAATTGTCTGGGAACAGATCACAGTCTCCAAAAATAGTTCATTGCTCAACATTACTTGATAGAAGTTTTGAATGCATCTCAGCCTATAGCTTTCATCTGGAGGTATTTGGTAGCCTCAGTTTGAGCTTTGAATGGTTCGGTTGCTCCCACAAGTCACATGGCATTTCTTCTGTTCCCATATTCAGTTCTCTTCTCTACAGGTACTCTTATCACTGTAGTATCTGAACAGCTTTTTGCTGTGCATGAAGTGATGGGACTAACATCTGATTTGTTCCTTGTGTCTCTCACTCTCACACACACATACTCAGACTTACACACCAACAGTATGCTAATGAACACACCCACACCACTGCACACTCGGGCACACAAATACACTCACACATACATACAGCCAGACTCACTAACATGGAGCAAATAATCAAACAATCAATTTGTTAAGCACCTAGAAGAAAATAAGGTGATAAGTGATAGTCAACATGGATTTGTCAAGAACAAATCATGTCAAACCAAACAAATATCCTTCTTTGACAGGGTAACAAGCATTGTGAGAAGCAGGAGATGTTGTATATCTTGACCTTAGTAAGGCTTTTGATACTGTCTTACATGACCATCCCATAAACAAACTAGAGAAATGTAGCCTAGATGAACCTACTATAAGGTGGGTGCATAACTGGTTGGAAAACCATACCCAGAGAGCATTTATCAATGGTTCACAATTGAGCTGGAAGGACATATTAAGTGGGGTCCTGCAGGAATTTGTCCTGGGTCCAGTTCTATTCAGTATCTTCATAAATGATTTGGATAATGGCATAGAAAGTACACTTACAAAGTTTGTGGACAATACCAAGCTGGGAGGGAGTTGCAAGTCCTTTGGAGGATAGAATTAAAATTCAAAATTATCTGGACAAACTGGAGAAATGGTCTAAAATAAATAGGATGAAATTCAATAAGGACAAATGCAAAGTGCTCCACTTAGGAAGGAATAATCAATTGCATAAATACAAAATGGGAAATGACTGCCTAGGAAGGAGTACTCCAGGAAAGGATCTGGGGGTTTTAGTGGACCACAAACTAAAGATGAGTCAACAATGTAACACTGTTGCAAAAAAAGCAAACGTCATTCTTTGATGTATTAGCAGGAGTGTCGTAAGCAAGACACAAGAATTAATTCTTCCGCTCTACTCCTGCCTCAGCTGGAGCACTGTTTCCAGTTTTGGGCACCACACTTTGGGAGAGATGTGGACAAATTGGAGAAAGTCCAGAGGAGAGCAACAAAAATGATTAAATGTCTTGAAAACATGACCTATGACGGAAGATTGAAAAAACTGGGTTTGTTTAGTCTGGAGAAAACAAGACTGCCTTGAAGTATGTAAAAGGTTGTTATAAAGAGAAGAGTGATACATTGTTCTCTTCAACCACTGAGGACAGGACAAGAAGAAATGGGTTTAAATTGCAGCAAGGGAGATTTCATCTCGACATTAGAAATAACTTCTTAACTGTCAGGGTAGTTAAGCTCTGGAACAAGTTACCTAGGGAGGCTGTGGAATCTCCATCACTCAGTTTATTAAGAGCAGGTTAGACAAACACCTGTCAAGGATGATCTAGATAATACTTAGTCCTGCCGCAGTGCGGAGACTGGATTAGATGACCCCTCAACATCCCATTTAGTCCTCCATTTCTATGATTCTACGATACCCATTTATGCTCATGCACTGTGACACACTTAGTGCTTTGGGAAGCCTGGAAGATTGAGCGAAGACAGTTCCAGCTAGAAGATGCTCAACAGTATCAGCCTAGGATTATTTTAATTAAAATGGTTTGCTTCCTTAGCTCTTAATTTTTAAAATGATTTTACATGTATGGTTATTAGCAAAAAAATCACAGAAGCAAACGCTATAAATCTTAGTGGAGACAGCTAAGGACAAGAATAACCAAAGGGAGACTGTGCAATCTCTGGGCTGATCCACTCCCAGCTTCACCCAGCAGGGGGGTCTGTAGGAAAAGGGGCAGGAGAATTGTCTGTGGAGTTCTCACAGCTTATCAGGATTGGAAGGGACCTCGGGAGGTCATCTAGTCCAACCCTCTGCTCAAAGCAGGACCAATCCCCAATTTGGGCCCCAAATTCCTAAATGGTCCCCTCGAGGATTGAGCTCACAACCCTGGGTTTAGCAGGCCAATGCTCAAACCACTGAGCTATCCTTCCCCCTCTCTGTAGTCCCAGCTTTTTCCAGCAGGAGGTGCGGCAGGCAATGCGGTAGGAATACCCACTGTGGGATCCCTCCAGTCCCAACCTCTCCCAGCAGGAGGTGCTATAAGGCAAGGTGCTTGGGGGCACATTTCTGCACGCAGGTAGGAGATGGGCTCCTTACAGCAGGTGATGGAGGCAGTGGCTTCTTGCATACGTAGCCACAACTGGGGCGTAACTATTTCTGCTCTGCCTCATTCCTGTCTGTGGTGGTGTATTACCCCAGACTCAGGCTCCGGAGCTAATCAATAGCAGCCCTGGGGGATAGCATTGCATTCCCAGTCACAGCTCGCACAGCTCGCAGAGCTCCAGCCAGCGGACAAGTAAGCATCTAGCTCACACAGGGGAGGGCCCTGCAGTGGGGGGAAGGGAGAGCTATGAGGTAGGGAAAGATATTTAAAGCCAAGTGTCTTAAGGGATTTAATTCAGCAGTTGAAAACACCCCTACGCTGGGCGGATCCTTAGCGAGTGAGATGCGTCTGCTTCCCATCCCCATCACATCGCCAGAGCGTCACAAAGGGGCCAGGTCCCTCCCCAGGATCTAGCCCCTGATGCTTGGTGGCCATAGAAAATGCCTGCATTGGGAAGGAGCCTAAAGAGCACCAGTAGTGAGAAGAGAGTGGAGAGGGGTCTGGACTAGTTTTGTGGGCCTGGGGATCGGCAAAATCAGCCTGGAGGATAGAAATAGAGAAACAGCTTGGAGAATATGAGAGAAATAGAGAGCAGAATTGGCTGTGTCTTTGGGTTAATGCTGCCATTCTGTGCAGAGCCCCTAGGATCAATAATGCCAGAGAGAGCCAGGGCCATGGAAATGGGCAGAGAGAGGGAGTCCATATTCACAGTACAAACTTTGGTCAGTATACAGCCACCAAGGTTAGTATATCGCTCATGTGCGTGCACACTTGGCTCCTTGCATCGGCACTGTGCACACTCATCAGGCATGCATGGGTCGATGCAAATGAGGGTTGCCAATTTTGGCTGGATGTATTCCTGGAGGTTTCATCACATGACATCATCTTTGATTAAAGATTAATTAAAGACTCCAGGACAATCCCAGAGGGTTAGCAACCCTAATGTGAAGTGTGGTGCCCATGGGTAAGTATCCCAATCAGCCATGCACCACCATCAGGCACAATGCCTTTTGGGAAATGTTTGCAATCTGTTATGGGGTAGATTGCACAGAAAACTCTGGGAGCTTGGGGTCAAGTTCCCAAGATCATAGAATCATAGAATATCAGGGTTGGAAGGGACCTCAGGAGGTCATCTAGTCCAACCCCCTGCTCAAAGCAGGATCAATCCCCAATTAAATCATCCCGGCCAGGGCTTTGTCAAGCCTGACCTTAAAAACTTCTAAGGAAGGAGATTCCACCACCTCCCTAGGTAACGCATTCCAGTGTTTCACCACCCTCCTAGTGAAAAAGTTTTTCCTAATATCCAACCTAAACCTCCCCCACTGCAACTTGAGACCATTACTCCTCTTCTGTCATCTTCTACCACTGAGAACAGTCTAGATCCCCCTAGATCCCCCCATCCCCCTTGGAACCCCCTTTCAAGTAGTTGAAAGCAGCTATCAAATCCCCCCTCATTGTTCTCTTCTGCAGACTAAACAATCCCAGTTTCCTCAGCCTCTCCTCATAAGTCAGGTGTTCCAGTACCCTAATTATTTTTGTTGCTCTCCACTGGACGTTTTCCAATTTTTCCACATCCTTCTTGTAGTGTGGGGCCCAAAACTGGACACAATACTCCAGATGAGGCCTCACCAATGTCAAATAGAGGGGAACGATCACATCCCTCGATCTGCTGGCAATGCCCCTACTTATACATCCCAAAATGCCATTGGCCTTCTTGGCAACAAGGGCACACTGTTGACTCATATCCAGCTTCTCGTCCACTGTAACCCCTAGGTCCTTTCCTGCAGAACTGCTGCCGAGCCATTCGGTCCCTCGTCTGTAGCGGTGCATGGGATTCTTCCATCCTAAGTGCAGGACTCTGCACTTGTCCTTGTTGAACCTCATCAGATTTCTTTTGGCCCAATGTTCCAATTTGTCTAGGGCCCCCTGTATCCTATCCCTACCCTCCAGCATATCTACCTCTCCTTCCAGTTTAGTGTAATCTGCAAACTTGCTGAGGGTGCAACCCACACCATCCTCCAGATCATTAATGAAGATATTGAACAAAACCGGCCCGAGGACCGACCCTTGGGGAACTCAACTTGATACCGGCTGCCAACTAGACATGGAGCCATTGATCACTACCCATTGAGCCTCACAATCTAGCCAGCTTTCTGTCCACCTTATTGTCCATTCATCCAGCCCATACTTCTTTAACTTACTGGCAAGAATACTGTGGGAGACCGTGTCAAAAGCTTTGCTAAAGTCAAGGAACAACAGGTCCACTGCTTTCCCCTCATCCACAGAGCCAGTTATCTCATCATAGAAGGCAATTAGATTAGTCAGACAGGACTTTCCCTTGGTGAATCCATGCTGGCTGTTCCTGATCACTTTCCTCTCCTCTAAGTGTTTCAGAATTGATTCCTTGAGGACCTGCTCCATGATTTTTCTAGGGACTGAGGTGAGGCTGACTGGCCTGTAGTTCCCAGGATCATCCTCCTTCTTCCCTTTTTTAAAGATGGGCACTACATTAGCCTTTTTCCAGATGCAATGTTCTCTATCCCATAATGCAACCATATCCCATAATTTTCATGCCTTTTCTTAAAATCCTACAACCCGCCTGGCACTTATCTTTGGTGTCATAAAATCATAGAATCATAGAAGATTAGGGTTGGAAGAGACCTCAGGAGATCATCTAGTCCAACCCCCTGCTCAAAGCAGGACCAACACCAGCTAAATCATCCCAGCCAGGGCTTTGTCAAGCCTGACCTTAAAAACCTCTAAGGATGGAGATTCCATCACCTCCTTAGGGATCCCATTCCAGTGCTTCACCACCCTCCTAGTGAAATAGTGTTTCTTAATATCCAACCTAGACCTCCCCCACTGCAACTTGAGACCATTGCTCCTTGTTCTGTCATTTGCCAGCACTGAGATCAGCCAAGCTCCATCCCTTTTGGAACCCCACTTCAAGTAGTTGAAGGCTGCTATCAAATCCGCCTCACTCTTCTCTTCTGCAGACTAAATAAGCCCAGTTCCCTCAGCCTCTCCTCATAAGTGATGTACTCCAGCCCCCTAATCATTTTCGTTGCCCTCTGCTGGACTCTCTCCAATTAGTTCACATCCTTTCTGAAGTGGGGGGGGAGTCCCAAAACTGGATGCAATACTCCAGAAGTGGCCTCACCAGTGCCAAATAGAGGTGAATAATCACTTCCCTCTATCTGCTGGCAATGCTTCTACTAATGCAGCGCAATATGTCATTAGCCTTCTTGTCAGCAAGGCCACACTGTTGACTTATATCCAGCTTCTCATCCACTGTACTCCCCAGGTCCTTTTCTGCAGAACTGCCGCCATTCGAAATATGGAGCCAGCAGAGCTCTGTACTTTTTGCGTGAATGTAAAAACAAGTCATGTGATCCTCCTGGGTTTGCTGACCCACAGGAAGAATCGTGACTGTTAGGGGCTCATTCCTTCACCCGCTCACTGCTGTGGTCCTTCTCGCATGAACAGAGAACAACAATATCCGAAGTCCAAAGGTGTAAACAATTCGATGTTTATTGGGGTGAACTTCCAGTGAGCAATGATTCCAATTTCCTTCCCCTTAGTGTCCCCTTTCCCAGCTCTGACACCGCAGAGCCTTGCCTGTGACCATTCCCCCCTTTAGCAAAACATGACTCCAATTCCCTCACCCCCATTCCCAGTTCCCATTCCCCCCCTTCTTCCTGATTGACTGCAGACTATATAGTAAAACTTGAGTTCTGCTTAGCTATACCGTAACCTTTTACTGAAATTTAACTAACCAATCCTAACATATTGTAACATGATTATTTAACCAATTATATCCCACCACCTTAATTAGTTTACACCCAGTAAAATTAATTATACGTCAGACAGAAAAAATCACAGAACCAGACAGAGATTATACAGACAAACAATAGCAAAGTGACAGGTTTCAGAGTAGCAGCCATGTTAGTCTGTATTCGCAAAAAGAAAAGGAGGACTTGTGGCACCTTAGAGACTAACAAATTTATGTGAGCAAAAGCTTTCGTGAGCTACAGCTCACTTCATCGGATGCATTTAATATAGCAAAGTGGGAACTATAATGACAAAACAATACAGAAATGTGGATTTCACATCCCAGCTATTGATAAGTGAGTTCTTGCCAGACAGGATGCTGTCAAACTAAATTTCTTTTTACATCTTCTAGGCACTTCCCTTTCTCTGGAGGCGATGGGCACTATCAGGACAGGATTGTATCCTAACAGCCCAATAGCATCTTCTTTCAATGTGACTAGTTTGGGATGTGAGGAGGTGACCAGTCACTTCCCAGCTTATGGCTGCCTCTGTTGCTTAGCCAGAGGCCTTAGCCTACGAACAGGCCCCAGACTGTCACAGTAAGAAAGCCCTTATACCGGCAGACAGTGATTTTGATTCTTTTATACCTCTGTGACGTTATTGACATAATCTGGGACCATATAGATCATTGTTGCAACCAAGGTCCTGTAGTGGCACCAAATCTTGTATAAAGGGAGTCAAATGAGGTGTCTAAGACAAGGTTATGGTTTGCTGGCTATGATTATGCTGTCTATATGTGTGTATCATTTTGTAGTTAAAGTTATGAATATTGGCTCTATATTGTCTGTATTTCAAACCTGTGCTATGCTTCTGGGGAACACTCCAGACAGGTTGGTGTCAGCTCTGCCTAGCCTGCTTGGTGGCCCATTAAGGACCATCAGCTATACAAGTGACCCATTGAGAGAAGACAGACATGCCTTGGGACTCAGCAAGGTGTGCAGGGACCTGCCTATGGACAGAACTCTGAGGTTTTTCCAGGCCATGTGATGGACAGCTTGTTCTTGGGACAAAGAAAGCAGAGACCACATGGCAAGAGAATATAAAAAGCTGCTGCAGCTCCTCCATCTTCTCTTCAATCCTGCTTCTTACCTCTGGAGGAACTTTGCTACACTGAAGCTTTGAACAAAGGACTAAAGAACCATCCCAACTGTGGATGTTCTCCAGAGACTTGATTTGAACCTGCAGTTTATTCTGTCACTGCTGCAAGCCTGAACCAAGAACTTGACCATTACTGTATGTCATTGATTCCATTTAACCAATTCTAGCTCTCATCTATATCTTTTTCCTTTTATGAATAAACTTTTAGATTTTAGATTCTAAAGGATTGGCAACAGCGTGATTTGTGGATAAGATCTGATTTGTATGTTAACCTGGGTCTAGGGCTTGGTCCTTTGGGATCAAGAGAACCTTTTTTCTTTTACTGGGGTATTGGTTTTCATAACCATTTGTTCCCATAACGAGTGGCACTGGTGGTGATACTGGGAAACTGGAGTGTCTAAGGGAAATGTTTGTGTGACTTGTGCTTAGCCAGTGTGGTAAAATCAAAGTCTTCTCTGTTTGGCTGGCTTGGTTTGCCTTGGTGTGCATAGAAATCACAGCCTTGGTCTGTAACTGCCCTGCTTTAAGCAATTTGTCCTGAATTGGCACTCTCAGTTGGGTCCCGTCAGAACCAGCATCGTTACAACCTCTGTAACTACCTAAGTGATAAGAATACATCTAAATTCTTAGAGAAAAGGCCTTTACAGACAGGCCTGAATATCTATATCCTACAGTGACAACGGGGGACACGGTGATTTCTTGGAGGACAGATTGCTAAGAGACATAGCAAAAAACACTTCCAGGCTGCTGGAATTCACTGAGCAGCTGCAGATGATGGAACACTGCTTCTGGGCCTGAGAAACAACCCCTGCCCGATGGGATTGCACGGTAATGCAGGTTTGGGATGACGAGCAGTGGCTGCAGAACTTTGAGATGCCAAAGGCCATATTGCTGGATCTGTGTACTGAGCTCACCCCAGCCCTCCTATGTAGGGATACCAGAATGAGAGTTGCACTGACAGTGGAGAAGCAAGTGGGAGCCACCACTGGCTTTGTGGTGCACCTGCCGCAGTCCCTTTGAATGCATGCGGAACCCGGTTGCCCCTCTTCTCTTGCATGCCCCGTGCAATCTGTTCACAGATGTCCATGTTCCTACGGCTGGTCCAGAGCTGGGTCTCCACAGCTTTCCCCCCCATGGGCCCAGGAGGTGCAATACTGCCCGTCCCCTCCCAGCAGGGGGGCGTTTAGAGAGTGCAGTCGGCCTGGGCGGCTGGGCAGTTGCACAAAGCAAGGGAGATCTGGAAGGTGTGCCCGCCACGGTGGACAATCAGGAAAAGGCATTTCAAAAATACCCAGGAGTATTTTTTTAAGGGCGGGGGTGGCTTCTGGTCTCCATGACTCCTGGGCAATGGAGTTCACAATTGAGATATGGTGACCTGTTGCAGGGCATTGTGGGAGAGCTGCTGGAGGGCTGTTGGGTTGACACAGGTCATGTAGTGTCTACACTTGTGCTGCGTCGACCTCAGCAGGACATCTATCGCTCAGTGCTGCTCAAAGAGATGGTTTTACTGCATCGATGTACGGGACAATTTTGTTGTTCGGAGACAAATTTTAGTGTGGACACATGCACAACTGGGTTGACGCAAGGTGACTTAGGTTGACCTAATTTTGTAGCATAGACCAGGCTGGAAAGAAAGTGGAAGGGGGGACTGGGAACCCCACAGTTCTTCCAGAACATCATTCACATCCTTGCAATGTCACATGCTCTGCCAGTGCCCCTCAGATCCCCTGGGCAGAGATACCCAGAACGGCATTGGCCATAGGGCAAGATTGAGACAATCCAGTTCTGTTTAGTTGGGACCAGTTCTCCAAAGGCAAATGCCTCCATATAAAATCTCCCTCAGTCGCCGAGGCCTTTGATTAGAAAGGAAACTTGGCTGCTGACTGCTTGTTAGCAAGTGAGCCCAGACAAGACAGGCTCATCTCAGCAGTGCCAAACCAAGCAATCTGAACAGCCTGCCGGGTCAGGCTTGCTATGCCACCGCGAAGCTCTGGCGTCTCCAGTTTAATTGCTTTCCATCGCCAGCAGTCAGGCAGCCGTCACTTGGAACTGTGGGCTAGGCCTGGCATGAGCAGACAGAGGGCATGTGACCGCTTCTCATAACATCCACTTAAGGGGAAAGATATTGATGCTTCTGATCAGCCCAATCCTGTTAGCGAAGGCCACCTTTAACTTGTATCCCCAGCTCCGTAAACGCACAAGAGATGGAATTGGCCACTCAAATTAACCCTTCATTTGCTGGCCCTTGGCTACCCCCAGCAGGGCGATCTCAGCTGTTTTTTTGCTGGCTATTAAAATTGCCACCGTTCTTTGGAAGGCTGTTGTTATCTATGTCACAAACTGAGGGTGGGGGGCGAGTGGCAGAGCCAGGATTAGAAACCAGCTCTCCTAAATCCCAACCCAGTGTTCTGTTCACTTGGTGATGCTGTCTTTCTGGGCCTGCCTCCACCAGCAGGAAGTATGGTTGCAATAGCTTGTCTGGTTCTGAGACGGGGTTTCAAGGGGAGCGTGTGTGCAGGTTACAGGCCCCAGCACAGCTGGCACTTCTCTATGTCATAAAGCTCTCCCGGCGCTGCATAGCTCTTGGAAAAACTAATCCAGTGACTCGATCTCCTGAGACAAGCCCAAATTCCCCTGCTTGGTAGACGGTGGCAGGCTGCTAACTTGCTTCATCCTTTATTGGTCTCCAATACTGGCTTGCCAGGACATGGATGCCAGGCGTAGTGGGAAGAGAGCCTGAGACATAAGCCCTTGTATTAGAGGCCTGGTATGAAGCCTAAGTCCTGAACTAAAGTAGTGGTTAAAACTTTGCTGATATGAAGCAAAGTCAGGCTGTAAGCAACAGGCAGGCCCTGCTTAGCGAATTTGGCAAGCACAGGGCTGATATTGCAAAAACACATGTTCCTAAGAGGTGCTGGGCAAAGAGCGCTCCAGCAAGCACATTCCAGAAGGGTGTTACCAGAACACCTTACTATTGGGGCACATTGCTCCAAAATAACAGGAACACACTGACCCATGTGCTAAAAATAAAGTCAGAATGACAGCATGATAAATAAAAATGTTTTAATAAACCAACCGGTACAAGGCAATAGGAGACGCCCTAATATGTCAGAGGGTGGCACCCCGATCCGTCAGGGGTGATACATCACTTGTTGGTACTGGTGTATAAAGATATATCTCAGAGGGAGTGTCTTTGGCCAGCCTAGGGAGCAGTGAAAAGTCCCACCACTGACTGAGCTGTGTCCATTGTCACGAGCATCCATGTCTTAGTATCCTCGTAGAGTCTGCCAGGTGCTATTCCCCTGCTTCACCGGCAATAAACCTGGCCTGGCGCCTTCGCTGAAAACCGAGTCTGTGGATTTATTGGGCAGTTTAATTGAGGTTTGCTATCTCCACTACCTGCACAGAGCTGAGACAGCACACTGAATAAACACACACGCAGCCAACATCTGACCTCAGTGGTGACCCCGAGCACTGATCTGGCAAGTAAGCGAGCTGTCCTCTGTAGGAATCGCAATCTAACATGGATGTATCCACATGTGGTTACGATGAGTCAGACTCTCCGGATCATCTTCATTAAAACTGTGTCACTGGGACAATGGCTTCCGTGACCCAGCCAGGCAGGGAGCCTATGGCCCCAGGCACCCCTCTATTCACACCCTACACACTGCTGCCATGGCGTTTGGATGTGCAAGGTAGCATTTGATAACTAATAGCACACGGGTCAACAATATCATTGTGAAATGTATGGGACAAGGCTGCACGTGGAGTTATGGATGCTCTGATATTATGCTACAAAGTCTGTGGCTAAACCATGTTTAAACCGGGCATGTCAGTTTTCTTCAGACACTGGGAAGAGGCCAACACTTCTGTCAGGGTTCCCTCCCCACTCTGAACTCTGGGGTACAGATGTGGGGACCCGCATGAAAGACACCCTAAGCATATTTCTACCAGCTTAGGATAAAAATTTCCCCAAGGCACAAATCCTTCCTTGTCCTTGGATGAGTACTGCTGCCACCGCCAAGTGAGTTAGACAAAGATTCAAGGAAAGAACCACTTGGAATTCCTGTTCCCCCAAAATATCCCCCCCATGCCCCTTCACCCCCTTTCCTGGGGAGGCTTGAGAATACTCTACCAACCAAATAGGTTAACAAGGTGCACACAGACCAGCCCCTGGGGTTTTTAGGACAGTAAAAACCAATCAGGTTCTTAAAAGCAGAACTTTATTATAAAGAAAAAAGTAAAAGAAGCCCCTCTGTAAAATCAGGATGGAAGGTAATTTTACAGGGTAATCAGATTCAAAACACAGAGGATTCCCCTCTAGGCAAAACTTTAAAGTTACAAAAAAAGAGGAATAAACCTCCCTCTTAGCATAGGGAAAATTCCCAAGCTAAACCAAAAGATAATCTAACGCATTTCCTTGCTATTACTTACTATTTCTGTAATATTAGATGTATCATTCCAGAAGGAGCTGGATTACTTGCTTGGTCTCTCCCTTTGTCTCCCGAGAGAACACCCACAGAGCACAAAACAAAGTCTTCCTCCCCCACATAGATTTGAAATATCTTCTTTCCCCACTGGACACCCACAGAGCACAAAACAAAACCTCCCCCCACCCCACCCCCCATTTGAAAGTATCTTCTTTCCCCATTGGTCCTTCTCCTCAGGTGCCAACTAAGTTAATTGAACTGATTAACCCCTTTCAGATAAGGGAGGGATTTTATGCTACCCAGACGGTGCTGGACAGCCTACTCCACACTGACTGTGATTTATTCCTGGAGCTCTAGGAGAAAACAGAGTTAATAAGACACATGGACTTCTAGATATTCTACGGATTATATAAAAACTAACAATATTTCCCACATTTCAAGGATGATTTTAATCAGTTGATTTTGGGAAACTTTCACGGGAGAGTGCAACAGCCACTTTGTTAGAAGCTCCCGAAATGTGTTGTATTTCAAAATTAAAACCTTGGAGAGCTAAACTCCACCAAAGAAGTTTTTTTGTTATTGTCCCTGACGGTATGAAGCCACTGTAGCACAGAATGGTCAGTTTGCAGGTGGAAACGCCGTCCCCAAATGTATGGGCGTAGCTTTTCCAGAGCGTACACAATGGCGTAACATTCCTTTTCACTGATTGACCAGTGGCTTTCCCTCTCAGATAGTTTTGTGCTGAGAAACACGACAGGGTGGAATTCTTGATCCGGTCCTTCCTGCATTAAAACTGTTCCCACACCACACTTGGATGCATCTGTGGTTACTAGGAAAGGTTTGTCAAAGTCTGGGGCCCTTAGCACAGAGTCAGACATGAGTGTTGCTTTAAGCTGGTTAAAGGCCTTCTGACACTCTTCAGTCCACTGAATGGCATTTGGCTGTTTCTTTTTGGTTAGGTCGGTCAGTGGGGTGGTGATTTGGCTGTAGTGCGGTACAAATCGCCTGTAATATCCGGCCAAGCCTAAGAAGGATTGGACCTGTTTCTTTGACTCTGGGACAGGACATTTTTGGATAGCATCCACTTTGACCTGTAGGGGTTTGATAGTTCCTTGACCCACCAGATAAGTCACTCTGTTTAGGCCTATTTGACACTTCTTAGCCTAAACAGTTAGTCCTGCCTCCCTTATGCACTTGAAGACCTTTTGTAGATGCTCCAGGTGTTCTGCCCAGGAATCAGAAAAGATGGCCACATCATCAAGGTAGGTGACTACAGATTCTCCCAATCCTGCTAGGAGACTAGCTACAAGTTTCTTGAAAGTGACGGGTGCATTTCGCAGCCCGAAAGGGAGCACATTAAATTCATACAGCCCCTTATAGGTGATGAAGGCTGACCTTTCCTTGGCAGATTCATCTAGCGGTACCTGCCAGTACCCCTTGGTTAAGTCTAAGGTAGAGATGAACTGGGCACATCCCAGTTTCTCCAGTATCTCATCTGTGCGTGGCACTGGACAGTTGTCTGGGCGAGTTACAGCATTTAGCTTATGGTAGTCCATGCAAAAACGTATTTCCACATCTGGTTTGGGAACTAGAACCACTGGAGATGCCCAGGCACTGCCAGAGGGGCAGATTACACCCATTTGTAGCATGACCTGGATCTCCCGTTCTATAGCAGTTTTAGCTGAGGAGACACCCAGTAAGGTTGGGCTACAATTGGGCGAGCATTACCTGTGTCAATAAAGTGGTAGGCCTGTTCGGTCCATCCTAGGGTGGCCGAGAACATGGGCATGAAACTAGCGCACAGCTCCTTGATCTGCTGTCGCTGCATACGTCCAAGGGTCATGGAGAGGTTCACCTCTTCCACGCAACCGTCACTTTTTCCTTCGTAGTAGACACCTTCAGGCCACTCAGCGTCATCTCCTCCCTG
Organism: Dermochelys coriacea; assembly: GCF_009764565.3. Classification (NCBI taxonomy): domain Eukaryota; kingdom Metazoa; phylum Chordata; order Testudines; family Dermochelyidae; genus Dermochelys; species Dermochelys coriacea. Next base: position 21,769,761 of record NC_050084.1, read on the forward strand.
GGCTATAAACTGACAAACCTTTAATTCTCTGGAATAAAAGGGCTTTAGAGAATTAACATAGTACACTTTAGGCTTTAGGTTTGAGGTGGGGAATGCGATGAGATAGTTAACAGCTTCCAGGCGCTCTTGGACCGTGAATGGCCCTTACCACGATGCTTCCATCTTATGGGCCTGGAGCGCCTTCAAGACCATGACCTGGTCCCCTACTTTGAAGGACGGCTTTCTGGCATGTTTATCACACCAGGCTTTTTGCTCTTCCTGAGCATCTTTTAAGTTTTCTCTAGCAAGAGCTAAAGAGGTTCGGAGGGTGTTTTGTAGGTTGTTTACACAGTCCTGAATGTTAGTTCCTGGAGAAGGTGTAAACCCCTCCCACTGCTGCTTCACCAACTGTAATGGCCCCTTAACTTCACGGCCATATACAAGTTCAAATGGTGAAAACCCTAAACTGGGATGTGGTACAACCCTGTAGGCAAACAGCACTTGCTGCAACACTAGGTCCCAATCATTGGAGTGCTCATTCACGTATTTACGTATCATGGCCCCCAAAGTTCCATTAATCTTCTCCACCAGGTCATTTGTTTGATGGTGGTAAGGGGTGGAAACCAAGTGGTTCACCCCGTGAACTTCCCAAAGGCTTTTCAGGGTCCCGGCCAGGAAATTAGTTCCCGAATCTGTAAGGATGTTGGAGGGCCAAGCTACCCAGGCAAAAATGTCTGTTAATGCCCGGCACACACTTTTAGCCCTAGTGTTACTTAGAGCTACTGCTTCTGGCCATCGAGTGGCAAAATCCATGAAAGTCAGAATGTACTGCTTTCCTCTGGGTGTCTTTTTTTGGGAAAGGACCCAGAATATCAACAGTTACATGCTGAAATGGAACCTCAATGATGGGGAGTGGCTGTAGAGGGGCTTTGACCTGGTCTTGGGGTATTACCACTCTTTGGCACACCTCACAAGACTGGACATAAGTAGAAATATCCTTGACCACTCCCTCCCAGTGGAATGACCTCCCCAAACGGTCTTTGGTCCTGTTCATCCCAGCATGACCACTAGGATGATCATGGGCTAAGCTCAAGATCTTTCCCCAATACTTAGGTGGAACTACCAACTGTCTCTGCGGATGCCAGTGTTCCTGGTGCCCACCAGAAAAAGTTTTCTTGTATAAAAGTCCTCTTTCTACAACAAACCAGGATTGATTAGAAGAGCTGAGAGGTGGTGGGTTGCTCCGTGTCGCCATCCAAGCTCTTTGGAGGCTTTCATCTGCTTCCTGTTTCACCTGGAACTGTTCCCTTGATACTGGAGACATCAGTCCCACACTGGATTGTGGACCTGGGCTTGGTCCCTCGGGAAGCGATGCAGGGGATGGGGCTGGTTCCGTTGGCTGTGAACTGCTCTCCGCGGGTGCACTATAGGGTATTTCAGGTTCTGGCTGAGTCTCTTGTGTAGGGTCATCTGCTGCTGCCAGTGCAAGCTCGTGCAGGTGGTGCCCTCTGGTGTTGGAGCTGTAGACGGGGTTGCAAGCGCTGGACTCAGTGCTGGTTGCTTCGCCAGTTCCGGTTCTGGGACTGGCTTTGGCTGGGTCTCTGGGACTGGATCCACTATGGCTGTGGCAGTCGTTGGCAGGGGATCCGGTTCCATCACCATCGTCGGGGTCTCTGGTAACACTGACGGGGCCCTGGTGGAAGGCTCAGGAACAGGGATAGGTGTGACAGTTTTCTTAACCTGGCTGCGGCTGACCATTCCCATGCTCTGGACTAGCTTCACATGGTTGGCCAAGTCTTCCCCCAGCTGCATGAGAATGGGATAATCATCATAGACTGCAAAAGTCCACATTCCTGACTAGCCCTTGTACTGGACAGGCAACTCAGCTGTAGGCAGGTTTAAAGAGTTTGACATGAAGGGTTAAATCGTCACTTGGGCCTCTGGGTTGATGAATTTGGGGTCCACTAAGGATTGGTGGATAGCTGACACCTGTGCTCCAGTGTCCCTTCATGCGATAACCTTCTTCCCACCCACACTCATGGTTTCCCTTCATTCTGAGGGTATCTGGGAAGCATCTGGGCCTGGGGACCTTTGGTGTGATTCCAGTGCAATGAACTGTAATCTGTTGGGGTTCTTGGGGCAGCTGGCCTTTATATGCCCCAGCTCATTACATTTAAAACATCGCCCAGCTGACTGGTCACTGGGACGAGGTGGGTTGCTGGAGACTGGTGTGGTGGGACAATAAGGTGTTTGGGGTTTTCCTTTGGATGTAGGTGGGGCCTTGGTCTGCCCCCGGTGGTAGGGTTTTGTTTCAAGTTGCCCCTTTTGGTATTCGCTCCAACTGTTACTATTTTTTTTCTTTTCCACCACCTCCACCCATTTGGTTCCAATCTCCCCCCACCTCGATTACAGTTTTGGGCTTCCCACCTAGGATGTATCGTTCTATTTCCTCAGGGACACGCTCTAAGAACTGCTCCATTTGCATTAGGAGAGACAGATCTTCCAGAGATTTAACATTTGCTTCTGATATCCAGGCATCCCAATGTTTCACAATGTGGTAGGCGTGTCGGGAAAATGCCACGTCCTTTTTCCACTTTAGGGATCTGAACCACCAATGGGCACGCTCAGGTTTTAGCCCCATTCTGATTCTGGCCTGTTTTTTAAAAAGTTCATAACTGTTCAGATGTTCCTTAGGCATTTCAGCCACCACCTCTCCTAAGGGTCCACTGACCTGTAGTCTCAGCTCTACCATGTTCTGGTCCGTAGAGATGCTGTACCCAAGGCAGGCCCTTTCGAAGTTTTCTAAGAAGGCCTCTGTATCATCACCTGCCTTTTAGGTGGGGAATTTTTTGGAATGGGGAGCGGTACCTGGAGAAGAATTGTTAGGGTTACCTGGTAGACACAGCTTAGCCCTTTCCAGATCTAAGCGCTTCAGCTCTAACTCCGTATCCAAGCATTTTGCCTGTTTCCTCTCCTCCGCTTCTAACTCCAAGTGCGTTAAGGCCATCTGTCTTTCATGTTCTGTCTGTTGAAGTGAGCTGTAGCTCACGAAAGCTTATGCTCAAATAAATTTGTGAGTCTCTAAGGTGCCACAAGTCCTCCTTTTCTTTTTGCGAATACAGACTAACACGGCTGCTACTCTCAAACCTGTCTGACTCTCTTCAGCTTCAAATCTGGCTAATTCTATTTTTTTCTGGACCTCACCTTCCATCATCCCAGCCTTCCTGAGCTTAGCCTAGCCTAACCCGAGAGCTAGAAAGAAAAAAAAAACAGCTTGTGAATTCCCTTGCTGTAACTTAACTCCTCTGCCTTCAGGCAAAGAAAAAAATCAAATCCAGCTGCTCTCAGCTTTAAAAAAAAAGAAGTGTCCTTTAAAAAAAAAACCCGTCCCTGCTTTCCAAGCAGCCAAAACAAGAAAAAAAGTCCTTTTAATATCCTGTGGTTTGTGCTTCTGGTTCAAAATGATCCCACTGCGCTGCCACCGTGTCAGGGTTCCCTCCCTACTCTGAACTCTGGGGTACAGATGTGGAGAGCCACATGAAATACCCCTTATGCTTATTTCTACCAGCTTAGGTTAAAAACGTCCCCAAGGCACAAATCTTTCCTTGTCCTTGGATGAGTACTGCTGCCACCACCAAGTGAGTTAGACAAAGATTCAAGGAAAGAACCACTTGGAATTCCTGTTCCCGCAAAACATCCCCCCCAAGCCCCTTCACCCCCTTTCCTGGGGAGGCTTGAGAATACTCTACCAACCAAATAGGTTAACAAGGTGCACACAGACCAGCCCCTTGGGTTTTTAGGACAGTAGAATCATAGAATATCAGGGTTGGAAGGGACCTCAGGAGATCATCTAGTCCAACCAGTAAAAACCAATCAGGTTCTTAAAAGCAGAACTTTATTATAAAGAAAAAAGTAAAAGAAGCCCCTCTGTAAAATCAGGATGGAAGGTAATTTTACAGGGTAATCAGATTCAAAACACAGAGGATTCCCCTCTAGGCAAAACTTTAAAGTTACAAAAAAAGAGGAATAAACCTCCCTCTTAGCATAGGGAAAATTCCCAAGCTAAACCAAAAGATAATCTAACGCATTTCCTTGCTATTACTTACTATTTCTGTAATATTAGATGTATCATTCCAGAAGGAGCTGGATTACTTGCTTGGTCTCTCCCTTTGTCTCCCGAGAGAACACCCACAGAGCACAAAACAAAGTCTTCCTCCCCCACATAGATTTGAAATATCTTCTTTCCCCACTGGACACCCACAGAGCACAAAACAAAACCTCCCCCCACCCCACCCCCCATTTGAAAGTATCTTCTTTCCCCATTTGCCCTTCTCCTCAGGTGCCAACTAGGTTAATTGAACTGATTAACCCCTTACAGGTAAGGGAGGGATTTTATGCTACCCTTAGCCATGTATTTATGACAACTTCCAACCAGGTGCCAGATTCAATAGGCTGGTCATTTGTATCCGAGGTACAGGAAGAAATCATTCACATTGTAAAAATCCCATTAAGAAGGGGAAGACAACATGGGAATAGGTGCTTTATCTGTGGGTATATTTCAGAAGCACACCTTTCAAAGGTTGATTGGACAATAAAGAGAGGGGGAGCAAACCCTTAAGTTGTCCTTCACCCAAGGAGACAAGGAAAGCTGGAGCCTGGGACTTTGGGGGACTCCCAAAGCTAGCCAGCCATGGCTTTTATAATGGCTGTAGCTACTTAAGTTAGGTCTTCATTATGAGCAAGTGTTTTTATCACTTTTGTTTGCTTTAACACTTTCTACCTTTATTCCTTCTGCTTGGCATCGATAAAGTAATGTCCTTTTGTTGATGAACTTGATGCAGGTTTGCTATAACCCAGCTCCGAGCCGTGTTTACAGGGAAGGGTGTGTTTACCGCCATTAAGTTAATGACTCTTTAAAAGGGCAGCAAAGGGATTCTCTCCTGGGACTGTACAGTGGCCGGGGCTGTGCCTTGCAGAGAAACGTCTCTGGGGAGCTGGGGGCAGTAGTTCACTGATTGTTCCCTGCTTGGCAAGGTTTGGGTCGGGAGAGCCTCAAAGAGTTTGCTGGGGAGGCAGGGAGCTCATGCTTACTGGGGCAGAGGAAACACAGAGGCTCGGGGTCTCCCCAGCAGCTTGTTACAGCGCCCTTTGCCTGTACACTTTGGGTACCTGTGTCTATCATGGATGACAAGCTGATCCTGGAAGGTTCCTTGTTCATTGGCTCCCTGGCTGTGGGTCTGTGACCCTATTTTGTGGCAGAGGGTGAGGTGATAGTGGCTTCAAACAATATTAAGTGAGCCCTGAATTTAATAGGCCATTTGGAAGGGGTAACCAGCTATGTAACTGTTGGCTGGCTGTTCCCTTTGTCTCCCTCCCTTTGTCTGTGTCCTCCCCTACTGCCCCCCCCACCCCTTCCCTGTGGGATGAAGGTGGCTTGTCCCCACTGTGTGCTGCACATGGCTGTGTGGGCAGACGGGTTGGGAAGTTCTTGCACCCTGGGTTGGCCATCCTGGCTGCATACAAAGGACCAAAGGCTGCTCTCAGTTACAGGGGGTGGAATCAATCAAGGGCACCTCTGCCAAAAAGTGAGGCTGAATCTCCCATGCACCATACGTGGAGCATCTGTTGATACCAAACCAGTGACTCATCAGAGTCTCCAGGGAGGGGAAAACAGAAGAATTTACTGTATATCTCCCCCATACACACACATCTCCCCTCTTTGTATATCACTGACTATCTATCTATCTATCTAATCTCATCATCTCTTACTCCATGTCTGTCTTTTTTTTTTCCTGCCCCTTCAAAGTGATGAGTAACTGTCAAACTGCTGATTGAAGACATTTACCGGCTCTGCGATTCCCATGGCAATTGGCTGCCAGAATATTTGCTGTCCCACACATCCGATTGAAAGGTCTCCCTTCACTTATCAAGCTGTTTTCTCTTTGCCCCCCTTCTCTTTTCTCTTCCCTTTTTTTTAAGCTCTCATTTTAGTAATGTGCAGAAAACTTCAAAGAGAGGCAAAGCCATGGGGAGGAAGGAGCTGCTGTTGGATAGAGGCTGTGAGACCCTCTGACCTCCCACGAGCTGGAACTAATATCCCATGAAGGGAAGCTTTGTACTTGGAACCTGAATTGCATCTCTCGCTTTCCTCTCTGATGTTGTTTGAATATTGGCAGCACCAGGGGAGGAAAGTGAACGTCCGTCTCACGGACCTGTGATTGAGCAGCCGTTATTGCTAAATCAGAGCCACTCCTCAGACACTTCTGTACAAGTGGAGCGTCTTAACCCTTTGTGTGCCTGGGGTGGAGGCAAAATCATGTGGTTGCAGATGTGCTGCCCGGGGAGGAGGGCAGGAGAGGGAGGGGCAGTGATTTTTGGGGACAGTGCTGGCTCAACCTGCGAGGGGCCCACCAGTTTGGAGGACAGTCCTGGGAGATCTGCAGCCACATGTTGCTCAGAGCTCTGCCAGCACTGCCTGATTAGAGGACTGGTTAAGAGCATAGGAATGACCATGCTGGGTCAGACCAATAATCCATCTAACACAGTATCCTGTCTTCCAGCAGTGAGATGCTTCAGGGGAATGAACACAACAGGGCAATTTACTGAGTGATCCATCCCCTGTCATCCAGTCCCAGCTTCTGGCAGTCAGGGGCTCAGGCACACCCACCGCATGGAGTTGCGTCCCTGATCGTCATGCCTAATGATGGACCCATCCTCCAGGAACTTCTTTAATTCTTTTTTTGGCTCAGTTATATCTTTGATGGAATACCCAGGTTGACTGTATGTTGTGCGAAGAAGTACTTCCTTATATTTGTTTTAAATCTGCTGCCTGTGAATGTCATTGGGTGACCCCTAGGTTCTTGTTCACTTTCTCTCACCAGCCATAATTTTACAGACCCCTGTCCTCTCCCCCGTAGTCGTCCCTTTCCCAAACTGAACAGTGCCAGTCTTTTCAATCTCTCTTCATAGGGAGCTGTCCCAGGCCCCTCATAATTTTTGTTGCTCTTCTCTGCACCTTTTCCAATTTTCATGTGTCTTTTTGAGATGGGGCAACCAGTACGCAATATTCAAGGTGTGGGAAAAACATGGTTGTGTATAGAGGCATTATGATATTTTCTGTCTTATTATCTATCCCTTTCCTAATGGTTCCTAACAAAATGTTAGATTTGTTGACTGCCGTTGAACATTGAGCAGATGTTTTCAGAGAATTATCCACGATGACTCTAAGATCGCTTTCTTGAGTGGTAACAGATTTAGATTTAGATCCCATATTTTGCATGTAAAGTTGGGATTATGTTTTCCAATGTGCATTACTTTGCATTTATCAACACTGAATTTCTTATCCCATTTTGTCCCCAGCTTGTCTCCCCCAGTTTGATGAGTTCCCTTTGTAACTCTTCGCAGTCTACTTTGGACTTAACTATCTTGAGTAATTTTGTATCATCTGCAAACTTTACCATCTCACGGTTCACCCCTTTTTCCAGATCACTAATGAACAAGTGGAACTGCACTGGTCCCAGTACAGATCCTTGGGGCTCCTTGCTGTTGATCTTTCTCCACTATGAAAACGGACTGTTTATTGCTACCCTTTGTTTCCTATCTTTTAACCAGTTACCAATACATGAGAGGACATTCCCTATTATCCTATAACAGCTTACTTTGCTTAAGAGCCTTTGGTGAGGGACCTTGTCAAAGGCTTTCTGCAAGTCCAAGTCCACTCTATCCACTGGATCCCCCTTGGCCACATGCTTGTTGACACCCTCAAAGAGTTCTAACAGGTTGGCAGAGAGGCAATTAATGTCCTTACACAAGGGACCTGACTGGGATCCTGCAGGATTGATAACATGTGGGGGTAAGCCACCTCTCTGCCCCACACCATTTCTGCCCAGTCAAATCTTGGAAGTAACGGAGAATCTGGCCCCTGTTCCCAGGTTTTCAGCCATTTATTTGTCTGTGGTTTTATTGCGAGACTCAGGGGCGGAGGTCAGCAAGGCACTCTCATTCCCACCACCAGCCGTGACCCTTCATCCCAGCCACTCCCCACCCAGCTGGAGAAGGCTGGGGCTTTCAAAGACACCTAAGGCAGGTAGGCACCCAGCTCCCGCTGAATGTCTATGCTCATCACCTTCATGGCATAGGAATGTCTAGACTGGATCAGATCCAAGGTCCATCTAATCCAGCAACCTGACAGCAGTCTGCCCCAGAAAACGGTGTAGCGCCCCAGAATAGAAGATGGGGAATAATCTACTCCCTATGAAAGTCTCATCCTCATCTCTAACAGACATTGGCTGAAGCCATAGAGCACAAGATTTAATCTCTCTCCCTTATGTTTCTTCTTGTTAACCATTATGACTCTGGATATTCTTGTGATCCATATAAATGTCCAGTCCCTCTTTGACTCTTGCCAAGTTCTTGGCCTCAACAACTTCCTGTGGCAATGAGTGTCAGAGTCTAATTATAGGTTGTCTGAAAAATTTTTTCATCTGGACAGCTCTGTCCACCTCACCTGGAAGCTCATGATGATTCTGGGGGTAAACTCTTCCCCCAGCTCCCTGCACGCACATTGCTTAGCTCCCTGACTCCATTCCTCCCCATCATCTTCCTGCCCTAACACTTCAAAAGTTTCCCCACTGCTCCTTGGAGAGGAGAGAACCCCAGAAGGAAGCAGACAAATCCTAACTGGGAACCTTTTCTCAAGCTCAACAGTACTTGGCCACCCTCCACAGGAGCTGGCTCCATCTAGCCATGGTCTGGTTGGAGCCTTTTGATGTCATGAGAGAGTATATATAACTTTTCCGTTAATCTCTCTCTCTCCCGCTCTATCTGCTAATTAAATATTTATGTTAGTTAAATATTCATAGAACATTTTGGCTCAGAGTTTTTATCTGTCTACAAGTGTACATGAGGTCTTTGATTTGTTATTTTTCTGTCTATCTGAGATCCCAGCACCCACCAGAGGTGTTGATTTTATTTTTTTTATTTGTATCTGTTTGATTGTTGGTTTTAAAACCAAATCCACCTTCATACTTTTATATTTTTAATCTCCACTCTCCCCCGCTCTCTGCAACGCCCAGCGTTTCATGTCTGATTCACTGCAGCAGTCGAATATTGCTGAAGGTTGCAGATTCCGAGGAGAGATGAGCTCCATCTCTTTGATGTTGATTGTCATCCAGGAATATTGAATATCAGAGAGGTCTGCCACTGGCAATCCAGGCAGCGCTTCACTGTCTTGGTGCTGGTAGTGGCTGCGGACGGACTCAGAGAAGCCCAGGATATTTGTGGTATGAAAGCACTCAGAAAAGGGCACAAAGGGGCTGCATGGTCATGGAGAGTGCAGAGAGGGAACTGATTGGTACTTGGGAGCTAAGTCATGTAAAGACTTGAAGGTGAGGAGAGAGCGTTTAAGCTAGTTGCAGAAGATAAGGGGCAGCTGGTGATGGGGTGGGAAGATAGGGGCTGGGCCAGGGCAGGGCAGAGGGCAAAGTGGGCAATTGGAGCTGATGGAAGCACCTTCTCATACCAGCAAGCTCAATACCTACATGCAAGGCTTCTGTCCTGAGGGAAATGGCTTCCGCTCATAGAATCCGTGAGGTTCTGGCTCAAGTGGCTGAGCTAGCAGCACTAAATTCTCCTTAGAGAAGGTGTCGCTGTGGACGCATCTGACCTCCCTTCCTGAAGTGGTGACAAGGTTCCCCCTCAGTGAGTCAGTCACGTCTCCAGCATTTCTCACAGCCCTGAACACACAGTGCATGAGGTCCTTCTCCTCCATGATCCTGAAAGAACCTGGAGCTTCCACCTCTAGGGGACTACAGCCCTTGGGAGTTCCACGGCTTTTGGTTTCATGGGATGGCCACTCAATAGATCTGTTCCCTTCAAGAGGACCATGCCTCTGGCCTGTCTCTTGACAGTCATGTCAAGGTTTATTCCATGCGAGGTATGTCTGCGGCACTCCTCCTCTAGGTTTCCATCCGAGAAATTCCTAAAGCAAATGCCTGCGGCAAGATTGCAGACCCAGAATAGCCCCATGGACTTCAAAGGACATTTCTCCAGACGTACAATGGTGCAACTGAGCCGAACAGGGCTGTGTTCTCCTCTCAGCATATACTCCAAGCATCATCACTTAGAACTGACCTCTGGTAGGAGCCAGGGTTTGATGTTAATGTTACAGAACCTCTGCTTGGAGCATGAAGACCCAAAATCTCCTGCCCCATATTCTTTTAGTTTATTTATGAAGAGGTCTCGCTTATTTTTTCCTCTTGCTATTTCTCTTCAGAAGTACCTTGTTGCTGTGTGGGCATGTGTAAATAGATAGATAGATTAAAACTGAGGTGATAAAAAGCTGACAGGATATATTTTATTCCTCCTCTGTAAAAGAAATAAATTGGGAGAATATTGCTCAAGGTCCTTCCACCCAATGCACTCAGGTACCATGGTGATGAATCTGATACAAATGCCTTGACAGATAGGAAGTGCCTGTTGCCGCCTCTTGTTGCATTCTGTTTGTCTCCTCGAGACACCCCTGGAGCTTTTCAGTCTCATTACCTCTGGAGAAGAGGAGATTACTTACCCATACTTGCTGCTCTGGGTTTTGATGCCTCCCTGCTCAACCCACCACCTTTTGCAGACTGGGAGAAGGGATTGTGTCATCCTTACGCTCACCCTTTCAGACGGGAGGACCTCACTCCTTTTGCTGTAATGGGAACTGGCAAATGAGGGAGTCTGCCATTGCAGGGGACACCCCCTCCCTGAATCATGGCTTTGCAAGGCTGAGCTCGAATTCTTCAGGTGGCCAGTTTTCAACCAGAAAGTCCGATCAAAAAAAAGGGGCCTGACAGTGTCCGGTCAGATCTACTGATCAGACACTCAAAGTCTGGTTTCTGCAGGTGGGGAAGATGCTGGATCACCATCCACGCCAGCCCATACTCAGCTGGGGCTGCCTCCGACCTGCATCAGGTGGCTGCAGCTCCCAGCCATGGCTCCATAGGTGAGTCCCTCCCAACCTGAGCAGAGGGGTGTAGCGGGGAGAGGAGAAAAGCAGTGAGCACCGGGGGGAGGGGGAAGAGGAGTGAATGGGGGTGTGGTCTCAGGGAAGGGGTGGGGCAGGGGTGGGCTTTAGGGGGAAGAGGCGGAGCAGGGGAGTTCTGGCACTTGTGCTGGAGTGTCCCATTTTTAAATATTACAAAGTCGGCAACTCTACAGAGCTGGTTTGCACACTAGGCTCAGCCCCCGGAGTGGGGAACTGTCTCCAGCCTGCAGCAGACACTAGGAAGTGATTTAATCTCAGCAGGGAGCAGGCTGGCCTCAGAGGAGGATAGTCCGGTGGGGGAGGCGTTTTGTGCAAGCACCAGCAGGGACAGAATCCCTCCTGTCCTGGTGCCCCCCCAGGAACCAGCTACTTTGAGGTTGTCTCAATCTGTTTCCTGGTGAAGAGGAGGGGTCCTGGGTGCCGGGAGAAAATGGGATACAGGGTGAAGTCAAGGGGCTTGGAAGCTCACACCAGCCACTCCAACTTTGGATTGCCCCCCCACTCGCTGCCCCTTCAGGGTGACCCCCCCATGATCTTGCTGCCCCTTTGAGGTAACCCCCTATAAGCTCAATGCCCCTTTGGGACTGGCCCCAGCTGCTGCCATTGAGCAGCTGATCTGGTGGCACAGACACCAAACAAACCCAGGTGCGAGGGTCCTGAGCTGCTGTGTGGAGAGCTGGGGCACGGGACAGCTCTGGGGCAGATCCCTGCAGCCTGACGGCCTCATGAAGGGGAGCTCTAGGAGGAAATGGCCCACCAGTTGGGCTTAGCCCAGGCCTCTCCTCAGGGTTTCCCTGGGAAGTCTGTACCCCATGGACTGTCTCCCCAGCCTTTCCCCTTAGGGGCAAGGAGAGCGAGCTGGGAAAGGCAGACCCGGGGGAACTGCAGCCTGCATGGTGCAGGGACCCTCCAGGAGCCCTCTCCAACCCTAGCTACCAGCTGCCTAGGACAGGGACTAGCCCCTCTTTCAGCAGCTGATGTAGCTGCTTAAGCACAAACTCCAAGTCTGGTCCAGCAGTTGGGACAGGGGTGGCCTGGGGCCAGTTACAGCTGGTCCATCTGCACTGTCAGCGGAGGTGCAAATCCCTGCTTAAGGATGAGACACACCCACGCGAATTCGCACACTAAAAGTAGAATGTGGTGGGAGGGGCTGGCTGCCCGAGTACGAACCCATCCGAGACACTGGGTATGCAGCTGCTCCAAGATCAGCCCCTCCCTGAGGTGGGTTCAATGGTTCTGCTGGCAGACCTGCTGCCTACAGACTCCGTGCGGCTCTGGACTCCATCTTGGCTGCCATGGGGCAACGGCCTCCGGGGGCCTGGTTCCCCTTTCCTGCCCATTCTAGGGCGTCGCTCTGGTGAGGTCAAGGGAGTACAGGGACCGGCCTCCCCCGCTGTGAGCCAGAAGGGAGCCACCAGCCACTGGAGCCCAGATCTCCCAGCCCCTCCTGGGCGGGGGAGCAGAGTGCCGGGGTAGGGCACTCCCGGCCTGCTCCGCAGGGCAGAATGGGTGGTGGCCTGGGGGGACGAAGCCTTTGGAGCAGCAAGCGGGTGACGGCAGAGCTGTGATGGGCAGAGCACGTCCCATCTGACAGCAGAACCTTCAAGGTCACTGTGCGTTACCAGCCCCCCCCCCCCCGCCCGATCCACAGAGGATGTGCCGGTTACAGCCCCCGCTGCACAGCCTGGCTCTGGAGCTTGCTGTAGAGACTCATGCTCTGCGGGTGCCAGGGCCAATGCCCAGTGCTGGCTGAGATGGCTGGTGTCGCCGCAGGGCAGCGGGTGCAATTGGCTGGCTGGCTGGCACGCACAGCACGGAGGGGTCTTTGTAGCCAGTGAAAGCCGCCCAGCTGCAGCATGGCCATTTGCACCTGGCACAAGTGCCAACTTTTCCTTTTCCCCGAGGGTGCTCAACCACCACTTTGCCCCCTTCCCCAAGACCCTGTCCTTGCCCCACCTCTTCCTGTCCCCACTCTGCCCCCTCCCCAAGGCTCCCGCCCACCCACTCTTCTCCACCCTCCCTCAGACCCCTCCCCAAGCCACTAAACAGCTGTTGGGTGTTGTCAGGAAACAGCTGTGGCTGGGGGGTGCTGAGCACCCACCATTTTTTCCTGTGGGTGCTCTGGGGCTAAAGGGAGTTGGCACCTATGGGGCCATCAGCCCTTTCCCCTGCAGCACCCATGGTGTGTGGCTCATCAGCTCATGCCTGGTCACGTCCCCCCATGCTGCGGGTGTGCTGAGCTCGGCGCTCTGCATTCAGGGCAGGGATGCTGTGGATGCCCAAGGGGCTTCACCAGGATGAAGTGTGTATGTGAGGGGCTGCCCTGGTGCGGGGGGGCTCATTGCCTGGTCTGGGTTTGCTATGTGGAAAGGGGGGGGAGGTGGAGAGAGAGCTGGATGCGCCCTGCCCCCCACAGGATCCTGCAAAACCCTCAACCAGCCTACAACATGAATGTCAGAATGGGGGCCCGGACTTAGGCTTCACCATTAGCCGCACTGCTGATCCTGCTGAGTTGCCCAGTGTGGAGGCAGCCAGCTGGCAGGCTGGAGCATCAATAGAGCAGCATCTGTCCTGATGGTAGGGGGCTGTACAGCCATTCACCTCTGGGCTGGCCATTCCACCTGGGTATCTCCCCGGCCGCCCGTTCCCCGCGGCTCCACTCACCCCGAATGACAACAGTGATGTGACAATGCAGTGCTTGGTGAGAGTGATTGGCACTTTAAGGGAGGGGTCTGTGACAGTTCTTGGGGAACCCAGGAGGGTGACACACCTTGTCATATTTGTGCTTAACGGGGTGTCTGTTCCCCACCACCAGCTTGGCAGCCACCTTTGCTTTGGCTGGCAAGTTAACAATAGATGCACCCCAGTCCATGAGCTCCTTTGAAGCATCCCCCTTAGTGGCCTGCTCCTTATCCACTGAACACCCCCAGAATACCAAGGGAACCAGTGTACTCACCGGCTTGTCTGATTCGACTCAGGATCTGCTCCATGCCTAACACCGCAGCACTGAAATAGATTTATAGTGAAAACAGCAATAAGTTGATTATCAAAGGGTCCAGATTCAAGAGACAGTGAGAAGCATCATGGAGGCAAAAGAGCTGCATATAAAACAAAATAAGAACATGTTTTCTAGAGACTAAACTTAACCTAACCTCCTAGATACAAAAGTTTTATCTCCCCCCACACGCCCTTTGCAGTGTTTCAGCCATGTTTGGTTTGGGTCCCATTTTCATGGCTGTAACTGCCCTGTCCACTTACTTTCTAGGGGTGTCGTCCTTGCCTTTGTATTATAGTTCCCAGTGTTCATTGTTTGTACCTCAGTCAGGACGACCCCTATAGCTCATTGTCCAGCACGCTCCCTCTCTGTTGGTTTTACATCCCCAGCCCTGGCGACTTTGTATGTACATGGGGCTTCCATTGTGCTGGCTTACACTGCTTAATGTATGTGCCAAACAAGAGGGCCAGGGGAATATACATCCTTTGCCCCTGTTCATCAGCTCTGCCTTGATACAGATTTTAGGGCTATAATTTCACTGTATCTGCATAACCCTTTATACGGTATCTGTACATACATTTCACAACTCTACTGATAACCAGCATCGTCCTGATATTCTTTGTGAGCCCGACTGTACATATGGGCATATTCTTGTAACCGACTTGCCAGCTGGCACTGAGAGGTTCTTAGGATCACGGAGTCCCAAGCCATGGTCCCTCCATATAGCCTAATCCAGGTCCCCCAGCTGTGTCCCCCTGCCCTGGGCTTCCCACCCATCCTTATCCCCGCTCACGCAGGGTGCAGCGTCCCCTGCAGGATGGTCGCCTAATGTCACGTGGCTGCTGACAATGCTAGCCCAGCTCCAGGCTGGAGCGAATTCCCTGCCCTGTCGCTGCAGAACAAGTTGATGTTTGTTTGTAGAGAAACATATGGATCCAGCTAGGAAAAACAGTCAAAACAAGTGAAATATTTATCACAGCTGCAGCAGCGGCAGGCCCCCAACCTGCCTCCTGCTCACCCCGGTGCTGCGCCAGCATAACTCCAGCAACCTCAGTGGAGCTCACTCCTGATTTCCACTAGCACGAGGGGAGGAGAAGCAGGCCCAATGACATAAATAATTGAATCCTTCTAGTTAGAGTAACAGGAACAGGATTTTGGCTGCAAGGACTCTGGATGTCATCAGATCCAATCAGGCCTTCGACCCCCGGCCTCCTGCCTCTGACGGGGGCCTCAAAGGATGGAGAAGCTGCTCCGTGATGCACCCAGTCAGTTAAGGTGGGGGCAGAGGGGTCAGCTCTAGCCAGACTCCAACCCACACAGGCCTTGCAGCAGCTTTGCTTAGCTGCTAACTCAGTGCAAATTCCAGCACTTTCCTCGCTCTCTGGGTCTGGCAAGCCCCTCAGTCCATGTGGGGGGCCCAGCCACAAGCAAACCCCCAGATGCAAAGAAATTGCACTTTTAGGCACCTCAGGATTTTGCCTTGTTCCATGTTGCATCCATCTATGGGCGTCGACTTTCCCCTGGTTTCCACCCAACATTTGAAATCATTTCGAATTCCCTTGAAACCCAGCCCTGGTTTGCTCAGAACCCAGCCCCAGCTCTCTGGGAAACCCACCCCCTGTTCATGTGAAACGTAGGGAGGCACGCCCATCCTCCAACTCTCAAGCTGGCAAGACACTGGGCTGGCTCCCAGATCCTGTCTGTACCTTCCTGACCCTGGGCAAATCAGCCTGAGTTTGCAGCCTCCAATGAGACAGAAAGCCAGTGATTCCCCCAGGTTTGGATGTGGGAATTAGCTCAGCTCCCTTACCCAGCCTGCATGTAGCCACAGGCTGAGAAGCTATGAGGTGGCCAAGGCCTTCTCCTTCTCCACTGTCCGGTGAGAGGCCCAGCTATGTGCTGACATGCTCAGGTCAATATGTAACGGAGCTTATCAAGTTGGAGTTACTCACGGAATGTATCGCACGGCCACCAGAGCTGAGACTTTCCAAGCTGCCTAAGGGATATGGGCCCCGATCCTCAAAGGTGTTGAGCTGCCAAAATCCCATGGGAGTTGGACACCAAAGTACCTTTGAGGATCTGGGTGTTGGATGCTCAGCCTCCATTAATGAGGGCACTTTGAAATCTCCACCTCTCTGCTTAGCTTTTCCCCACATCTCTCCTGGAGATACGTACACCACAGAGTGGGCCCACCAATGGTGTTATTCCTGCAAAATATTCCAAGAAAGAGGTTTTCATTTTCAACCAAATTTTCCGTCAAAGTTTTCAGGCTTTTGTTGAACACACACACGGAAATTGCAGGGGGCAGAGGGAGGGAGGTGTCCATGAAAACCTGGGGT
Organism: Dermochelys coriacea; assembly: GCF_009764565.3. NCBI lineage: Eukaryota > Metazoa > Chordata > Testudines > Dermochelyidae > Dermochelys > Dermochelys coriacea. Next base: position 21,786,100 of record NC_050084.1, read on the forward strand.
TTTTTGCCAGAAGGGGACTATTCCCATGCTAAAAGCCGTTTTTAATTGAAAAAAGTGGGCCAGCTCATTAGGCATCCCTAATGTAAAAAAGACCGGACCCAGACAGGCCCAGCTCTCTCTCTTTCCTGAAGATCGTTATCCGTGCTACTTCCCCATCGGAGATTTGTAATATGAGAAAGTGCATCAAGAATTTAGAGCAATTAACTGCGGCACACTCCAGCTGTAAGGCGGAGGGGAGGGCCCTGAAAATACTCAGCTTAGGACTCTGGGCATGAATCAGATTCCACCCCACCCCGTTTGGGATGCATGCTGAAAGGAGGCACTGGGGAGGCGGTTGTCTCTAGACACAGCCTGTTCGCGGATGCTCCTTCTGTCTGCTGGCAAAGCAGGTTTCAAACCCACCAACATAATAACACACACAGACATCTTTTTTCCCGGGGGACATTCCCAGATTGTGGCTGCCTCTGGGCTGTGCAAGGTTCTGGCCCAGCATGGATCTGGGAATGGAGTTCTAATTTTTAATTGGGGTCAGTATGTTGATGGAGTCAGAATCTTGATATTTCCATAGAGGATGCAGGTTGCGTTGACATGTTAAGTGGATAATTAGTCTGTTTTTACCCTCCTGCCTGCTGTACTTGGGGACAGCATGTGTGAAAATCCCCAACAAGGAGCAAATGCATTGGCTTTCAGGCTAAGTGTGCCCAGAATCTGACATTCCTCAATGGCATAAGCGCAGTAGTGGCTTAGCCCTGCCAGTTGTCAGGACGCACGGCAGATCTACTAGGATGCATGCTGGGTACATTTTGCAGGCCTGGTCCTTAGTGTGTTGCTCATGGCATAGGTGATGTTATCTCCAACGCCCGAGCAGCTCCAACTAAGCAGTATCCAGATTTCATGCACGATCAAAATTTGCACCAAATCCTTCCACGCAGCCTTGCTGCAGGGCAAAAGCATCCTTGTGCTGTGCCTAGCCCTACAGCCAACTCAAGCTGCTGTCAGCTCGTGGCCTCTGGTGCAGCTCCTGTGCCACCATCCGTAGCAGCCACTGAAGGACAATGGCCTCTTTGGCACTGCCGATCCATCCACAACAGCCATCCCAGCCTACTGCTGAATGAAGCGGGGAGGGGTAGCTCAGTGGTTTGAGCATTGGTCTGCTAAACCCAGGGTTGTGAGTTCAATCCTTGATGGGACCATTTAGGGATCTGGGCCAAAAATTGGGGATTGGTCTGCTTTGAGCAGGGGGTTGGACTAGATGACCTCCCGAGGTCCCTTCCAACCCTGACATTCTATGATTCTGGGAGACATCCTTAGCACTGGCTGAGGTGAAGGTTTCTACTGTGCTACAAGTGTCTGTGATGGGTGAAGTGGGAATAACATGCAGAATGGATTATGCGAACCCTGTATGCAACCCACTCGATATGGCGCTCTGTCCCCCTCTGGGGTAGCTGAGCCACGCATCAAATTCAATGAGCCTGCTGCTAGAGCTGGGTGGGAAAACATTTTCCCATCCCAGGAAAATTTCAGGATTTTCATTTTTTCTAACTCAGGACAAAACTGAGACCGTTCAAAATTGCTTGCAAAAACACAGAGACAGGAGAGAGACTGCAGTCCCTGGGGCACATATCTGGGTTGGGGGAGACCTCGGTGCAAGTCCCTGGTCTAAAGCAGGTAGAGCAAAGACTTGCACCTGTGTCTCGCATGTCCCTGGTGAGTGCACCAGCACTGGGCTATTCATTGTTCTCAGATCTTGCTTGTGTTCTTCCTTTACTGACCTGAAATTCCATCTGGGGCCTGAGAAACTGATGAATTGAAACCAACTATTTTCTGCGAACAGTTTGATTTTGATGAATTGGCACATTCTGACAAAAACGTTTCCAACCCACTCCTACCTGCTAGAGCTTCGACTAACCGAACTGGGTCTTTTAGCTCAGGGAGCAGAGGCTCAAGCTTTTGGATCCAGAGAATCCCCCGTTTTACCCCCAGTTGGATGCAGCAATACAAGCAGCGGCCCATATAGGGCTTTGAGAAGAGTGGACCTCTGAAGCTCAGGACACCTGGGGAATTGGCTCAGGCTGACTCCTCCAGCCCGGCCAATTAGCATGTAAAGCCTGGTCGCTTGGCCAGATCAACATGTCTACAGTCATTAGGGAGGAGGTGGAGAAACAGCTATTGTGCGTAGGTCTTAAAAGGGACTTGGATGTTGTAAAAATGGACCCCAGGGAAGCAGGAGTTGAAGGTGTTTCTCCAAACCCGTGACTGAAGCCCTAGATGGATTTGGGGTATGGGGATTTAGGCAGCAGAGAAATGGATGCTCCAGACTGGAGTGCAAGATACTTTGTTTTCACCGGGCCACATCCTTAGCTGGTATAAAATCAGCATTGCTCCATTGGCATCACTATAATGATGGGATAGAGGGAGATGGTCCAGTGACTAGGGCATGGGACTAGAGCTCAGGGCAGTGGGAATTTACCCCAGCCTTATCACTGGTCCTGTGACCTTGGGCAAGTCATTTCCTGCCTCTGTTTCCCCTCCTGCCCTGCACCCACCTGTGTGGTGATCATGGACGAGACCAAGTTGAAGGAGCTTCATCAAAGAGTTCATCACCTAGAACATATCCCCATTGCAGCATCGTCCCTTCCTCGGACACGAGTAGGACATGCTGCTGACCTTGAACTCCAGCCCCAGAGATCCAGAACAACTCCACCACCCAAACAAGCTCCCCGATTCTCTCTGTTTTGAGGGATGAACTCCAGAGCGAGACCCATAATCCCAGGACATCTCACTGAAGCCCTGACATGGGCCATCCATGGTGCATAGGCCCGGGGCTGGATCTCTGCATTTCACTCCCAAAGAAGAAAAAATCTTTGCACTGCCACTACTTGTCTGAGTGCAGTCAGGATCAAAGGCAGGGCAGATGGTTGAGAGGGGGGAGGATGGGACCCAGAATCCCTTCCAGATGGGCAGAGCAATGCAGGCTGTGCACTCCCGTATCCAGACCCCATTCCTGATGGATGCACAGACCTAGGTCCTATTATTTCCTGTCCCCTGTGCAGCTTGGCCAAGCATCCCCGGCCAGCTCAGGGCAGGAACAGCCTTTCCATTCCTGGGACTGCACTGACATCTTGTGCCTGACGAAGGAAGAACAATGAGTGTAAAACAGGGCACGGTTTACACTGCAGCTGGGAGCGATCCCCAGCAGGGCTGGACAGACACATGCTAACATGCCAGAATAGCAGTATAGCCAGGGTAACACGGGTAGCAGCTTGAGCCAACTGCCCAAGCTCATGCCCATGGGGTCTATTTTCAACAGGTAACTTGAGCAGACCAAGCATCACTCTACCCATGCTGCAGAGCACCCACCCCACCGCAGTGTAGACGTATCCCAGGAGCAGGCTGGCAGGGATGGTGCAGTGCTCCTGACACACAGCGAAGGCTTGGAGCAGAGGAATGGTCCCCGCTGACTCCTGACCCAGGGATGTGCTGCTGTCTTGTCCATTTCCCTGGGGCCCAGTGGCCGCCCTCGATTCCAGGGTGCCCTGCCTGGTGCTGCTGCTCCACTTAACCATTCCTCTGTGGCTCTTGCTCTGCATCCCCCTGCCCACCGTGCCTGCCCCCTCCTGTTCCGCTACCATGTGCACCTGCTCTGAGATTCTGCATAGCCTGGTTCCTCCTGTCCTGTCGCCGAGTGCCCTGCCGCTCCTGTAACCATTCCCAGGGGTGAGACTGCCCAGGGAGTTCAGGAGCCTTCCATTCAGCCACCATTCAGTGCCTGTCCCTAGGGCTTTAGTCTGGGTCCATTAGCCAAGGGAGCAAAGATCCAGGGACTTGCCATGGGCCTAGGGACCCCTTTAATACAACTCCAAGCTCCTGAGGGTGTGTGAATCACACGCGTGCTCAGTCTTCTAGCATGAATAAGTAGGAGCCAAGATGTGTGACCCAGTGGGAGCTGCATTGCAAGAGAGCAGCTGCCTCCCTACGGACGTGCTTTCGTCCTTTGACTGGCGGCAAGTGAGTTCCAGCCCAGGAATCCACGAGCCAGCAAGACATCCAGGGCCAAGTCCATGTAGCTAATCATCCATGGCATGGACTTTTCAAGTGGCACCCTCTGGGCTGGCCCCTTCCCTCACCCCATGCCATCAAGCACAACTTGAAGGGTGGGCTCCTTATGCCAGCAGCAGCCACAGGGGACCAGACTGTCATCTGCGGGATGTGGGGACGGAGATGTGTGTGTCTTTCTCAGCTGGGGAACATCCTATCAGAGGCTAGAATGAGCCAAACCCAGACCAATGCTCAGATTCCAACCTAGCACCCACCTCACTGATAAAGTCTTCCTTGGCAATGGTACCTCCTGCAGCCGGACACAAGGTGTGAGAAGCAAAGATTAAACTCCCTGAGAGAAGGAGAAAGAAGAGGGAAGGATGAAGCCGAATGATATCAACAGGATCCACTGGGGGGAAGTGGAGCTCATGGGACAATTGCCCTTTTGAGACAGCCAGCTTTAGCCAATGTCTAATTATTAGTGACCAGGGTGAGCCCAGATGTGGGGGCACGTCATGCCACATCTTTCTACCGAGTGGGGCTTACACCTTCATCTGGTGCCGGCCATTGTTGGAGACAGGATATGGGGCTAGATGGGCCTCAGGTCTGATCCAGGATAGATCTATAGATCCCAAGGCTAGAAGGGACCATTCTGATCACCTAGTCTGACCTCCTGTAGCGCACAGGCCAGGAACTGCCCCTAAATAATTCCTAGAGCAGAGCTTTTGGGAAAACATCTAGTCCTGATTTTAAAATGGTCAGGGATGGAAAATCCATCATGACCCTTGGTGAGTTGTGCAGTGGCTAATTACTCTCCGCTATCTTCATTTCCAGTCTGAATTTGTCTACCTTCAACTTCCAGCCATCGGATCATGTTAGACCTGTCTCTGCTAGACTGGAGAGCTCATTATTCAATATTCGTTGCCTTTGTAAGTTCTTACAGACTGTGATCAGTTGCCCCTTAACCTGCTCTTTGTTAAGCTAAATAGACTGAGCTCCTTGAGTCTGTCACTGGCAGGCAGCTTTTCCACTCCTTTAATTATCCTCATGGCCCTTCTCTGAACCCTCTTCAGTTGACCAACGTCTGTGTGGGCACCAGAACTAAACACAGAGCCAAATACAGAGGTGAAATAACCTCTCTGCTCCTACTTGAGCATCCCCTGTTCACACATCCCAGGATGGCGTTAGCCCTTTTGGCCACAGCATCACCCTGGGAGCTCATGTTCCGCTGATTATCCACCTCACTCCCCAAGTCTTTTTCAGAGTCGCTGCTTTCTGGGACAGAGCCCCCCACCTGTAAGTCTGGCCGACAGCTTTGTTCTTAGATGTGCACGTTTACATTTAGCCATATTAAAACGCGTAGCGTTTGCTTGCGGTCAGTTTAGCAAGCGGTCCAGATTCTCTGAATCAGTGACCGGGCAATTCCCATGTCCTGTTATACGCACAGGATGGCTGGATGGCAGCCGTGTTCCCCAATCCCCTCCAGCCATGTGTGACACTCACGCTCAAATGCGACTCCACTCTGCAGTGCAGAGCCTGCTCCCACAAGCTCGCCAAATCCTCCTTGCTATTGAACTCTCCTCGCTATTTTGTTCTGTGATTCCCGCTGCCGATCAGGGTATTTGCCTGTGAGCTCCCCAGCCCCCTGCCTGGTTCATTCAGAGATGTCTGTCACAACAGAGGAGATAAATCTTCACCCAGTCCTCAGACTAAGCCTCATTTCAGATTTGAAATAGTTTGGTGAAGTTAATTTTTTGTAGCATGTGTATGTGCAACATCCCCACCATGGGGCATTGTTACAGGACCTTCCCCCACAAGGCACACGCCTTTACCACTTTGACTGAAGAAGCAACTTCTTTGCTACCAGCTGGCTACACTAGCAGTAGGCTGTTATTCTCCATGTGGGATGGCCACTAGAGGGGATGTGGCACACTCTATATGTTCATTGCCTGCTTTGTCGAGAAAATGACATTGAAATGGGACAGTTCCCACTGGATTCTTTCACAGCCAAAACCCGGTCCACAGAAATCACATGGGAAGGTCTGATGCCACCAGATTTCTAACCCCAGCTAACCTGGTCATCAGTAGCCATGCATGAGGCAGAGGGAGGAGCTGGGTTACAGGGGAAGCAGATTCTACTTGCTCCCAGAAGCCCTGGTAATAGTGAGAAAACAAGAATACTGAGAGAGGAGCATGATAGCTTCATGAGGCTGTGGGAATTTCTGTACGCAGGACACTTCTCACAGTCTGACCACCTGCTTTTCTCCATCAACATGAGATTTTTCATACCTACCTGTGTCTGATCATCATATGCACCTGGCTAGTAAAAAAAAAGAGAGCTGAGATTACAGCTGCTTGTACACAGTGTCCTGGATCTATACCACTTCTGGATCAGCAGTGCAGTTGTTAACACTGCTGATCCATCATTCATCATTAGGCTCCAGAGTCACTTTGCACTGAGATGCGCAGAAGCAGTCCACAGCCCGTGAGAGCTGCCTGTTTTGGATTGCCTGTTTGGAGACAGCACTGAACACGGTGACATTTGCAAGGTTTCCTTTGCAACCCAGAAGGGCCTGGAACAATTTTAAAATGAAAGCTCAGTGACTCATTTTCCACTATGCTCAGGTGCTGCCTGGTCAGTGCAAAATAGCCCTAAACCCACTGCATCTGCTCAGCTTCATGGCTTCTTCGCCACTGCCATGCAATGGGTGAGCACCGGTGTAGCAGGCCATTATCCTGCAAAACCTGACCAGGGTTAGCAAAGGGGGGCTGGTATGTGGTGAGCTGGGTATGTGGTGCGACCCTGGCAGACCAGGTGATGTCAAAAGAGTGTGTTCAGGTCATTCAGTTGTATCTTAGTATAGATCAAAGTGATTGTTGAAAGTAGAAGAGTGTATTTGGGGTTCAACTCCATGAAATGCTAATGGGACATCACTTACATTGTTTTCACTTATCTGTATCCTGTTATAAGGTAACAGCAGCTGTTTGCATTGTGTATACCCCTGTAACTAAAGAACCCATCAAAGAAGGCTTTGGAATGCTAATGAAGGACTTTTAGAGAAAAGTGTGAATTTCAAAGCAAGTAGCTATTCTGTGTGATGACTGGAGATCAGAGGGAAAGCCCCATGTGGGTAGAGATGCTGTCAGTTTTTTTTTTTCAGAAGAACTATAAATATGGATTCAAGAAAAGATCCTGCATCTCTGGACTGTTTGGACTCTTACACAGAAGTTACCAGATGCAAAGCAGAGATCCCCAGAGACAATCTGGGTACCCCAAAAAAACTGTTGGGAAACTGGCAGTTTATTACATCCCTGCCACCATCATGGGATTACAAACTGTGACTCACCTGTGCATCTATTTAACCTGCTTTAACCTCTCAATAACTCTTGCTTCCTTTTCTTAGCTAATAGGTCTTTAATTCGTTTACTATAGAATTGGCTGCCAGTGTTGTCTTTAGTGTAAGATCTGGAGTACCAACTGATCTGGAGTAAGTTAGTGACTGGTCTCTTGAGACTGGAAGCAACCTCATGTGGGATGATTTTTGGTGTAATTGACCATTTATCACTAAATTCAGTTTGCCTGGGTGGCAAGAGAGTCTGGGGAGTCTAAGGAGACTGTCGGTGACTCCATGGTGAGACTGTGATCCAGGAGTTCACATTTGTTACTGGTTTGGTGAACTCTAATTACAGAACACACCACAGTTTGGTATCTGCAACAGAGGCGGTGTTGCCAGATGTCAGGATTTTATGGCGAGTCTCCCAATATTGGGGTGTTTTAAAGCCCCAGCTCCCGGAGTCAGGGATTATGAGAGGATTTCAGTTTCATTTAAGTTTCCTGCCCTGTGTTTGCAGGAGAGACAGTGAAGACTAAGTCAAAAGGCCAGACAGCAAATACAAAGACTCTAACACTGCTTACTTTTAGCATCCCAGGATTTTGGGGTGGGGGAGGAAGATGAATCATGATTTTTGAACACTAACTGGCAACACTGGCACCCAGATCTCCCAAGTCCCAACCTAGTGCCATCCTCCCAGCCCTGCTGGGGTCCAATGGGCACCATGCCTACACCTGGGAGGCCCAGGGGTGGCAGAAAGGGGTGACCTGTCATTCCACTCAGTGGCTCGTTGGCTCCAGCCACCAGGTCCCTATCTTGGGGTGAAGGACCGAGTGAGGAAGGGGTTCCTCTGCTTGCCCAGCTGCTCGCTCAAGCATTTCCTGTCTGTAAGGCCCTTTGGCTGCTGCCAAGTGACTTCATCATTCCAAGGAGCTCAGGTGCCGAAGGAGGAATTTAGTCTTTGGCACATTCTTCCTGGCAGACGTTATTTATGTTCATTTCTGCCCTTTTACTTCACTACAGCACTTAGCTGGGACTTCCCCTGCATGCTCATTCTGTACAGCCACCCCGCACCCGGGACAGCCCCCAGGCCACTCCACCCCATGCCTGGGGCCAGAAGGGGAATGCCGCTCCATGTGCGCGAGAGCTTGCAGCCACTGATTCTAGGAATCCGCCCTCAGTTCTCCTTAAGAGCATCACACAGTTGCCACAGATCTATTTCTGGGCCAACATTTTCCACTGAATAATCCGCTTTGACCTGCTCCTGGGAGCACCTCCTGTCCACCTGAAAGCCTCTGTGGAGCCTTTCCCTGGAGCGTCCTGAGCCCCTTGCAATCTTTACTCTATTTATCCTCCCAGGGAATCTGGATTTTTGAAATTCGAAGAGAAAATTCAGGAAAACATACTCCCAAGTCTTTAATGAAATTCCCTCTCCCCCAACCCCTATTTTCCCACCAGCCCTGGTTGTAAAGGGATTTGAAACCCTTTGAGTGAATGTTGTTATAATAATAACACCACCACCACAATAACACCTCTGCCACCACAACCCCAAACGTTTACCTTTACCATTTTGATGCAATGGGGGACCCATTGTGAAATTAAAGACAAAAGAATATACAATAGCTACACAGCTATTTTTAAGGCACTAGTGTGAGCCCTGCTAGCACAAGTCTGTTGGCCCAGAGGCTCTCTCACAGATGCAGAGTAGACACCCCCTGAGTCTGATCAGCCCCCAGGCTTTGACTCAGAAGTTAACCACTGGCTGATGGCGAGTTAAGAAGAAAGTTCCCCCACAGACACACTGTTGTATAAATGCCTTTGTCACATTCTTCTGTGTAACATCTGGTGTTGGCCACGTGCAGAGGGAGGAGATAGGGCTGCATAGTAGATCCGGCTGTAAACGTACAGTTCTGGTAAGCTGCAACTCTGCCGCTGGTCAGTTTTGCCAACTCTTGATTTTTATTGCACTAGTTGGTGTTTTTCTTAAAGCCCCTGCCCCTGGAGTCAGATGGTTATGTGAGAATCTTAGCAGGGAAATAAACAGAACCCAGCATATACTATATGGCAAACTGATGACGTTTGGGAGACCGGACTATGGTGACCATATTTCCCCAAGTAAAAACAGGACACTGTGTGGGAGTGGCCCGAGCCACTGACATCGCTACTTGCCTGAGACCTAATTCCCTCTAAGCTGCGTGACCGTGCAGCCGTGCAGCAAGCTACAAAGAGCTACACCGCAGGGCCCTGGAGAAGAGAGCGATAGGGGGTGGGTGGGACCTGGGAGGGGAGCAAGATTCATTCCACACACGAGTGGGGAAAATGAGAGGAACTCTGCGTGAGACCCATTGCCTCTCGGGGCTGGGGTTGACCACCCCATCCCCGCGTGCCTGGGGCTGACTGTCTGAACCCCACACCACTCAGGGCTCACAGCCAGAGCCCTGCTGCCTGGCATCTTGCTCCACACTCCCCCCCACAAACGTTCCTCCACACACACCCCTAGGGGGTGCACCCCACTTTTTTGGCAAGCTGGTCACTTGTTTGGTTTGCTCTTGCCAGCTGCTGATCAGTTGGCAAGAGTAAATGGCAAAAAGTCAGAACAGCTGGACAGGGCTTAAAGCAGGGACTGTCCTGGCCAAAATGGGACGTATGGTCACCCTAGATCGACTCACAATTTTTGAATGCTTGGAGTGACAACATTGAAAGAGTGGCGATCGGGAAAGTCCATTATTTTTATTATTATTTGTTTGTGTTACTGTGGTACCTAGGAGACCCCCCCCCCCCCCAGCCATGGACCAAGACCCCATTGTGCTAGGCTCTGTACACACACAGAACAGAGAGATGGCCTAGCAGGACACTCAGCCCCTGAAATTCTTGCTGTAATGGGTAACCAGGCCTTCTCAGCTCACCCCTCATAAACACTACAATATGATCTCCAGAGTGAAGGAGTGGCCTAGGGGTTTGTGTATAGGGCTGGGACCCCAGATCTCCTACGTTTTCTCCCCAGCTCTGACATTGACTCCTTCAGTGACCTTTGTCAAGTCACTTCCCCCCTCCATTAACCTCATCTGCAATGGGAGGCTTTCCAGTGAGGTTAGACAGATGCACTAGCTCTGCTCTCGCTGGCATGCTGAAAATAGCAGGGTGATCGCAGTGCCCAGGCAGCAGCTAGGGCTAGCCACTGCATACCTACCCAGGGGTCTGATGGGTTTGTACTCGGGTGCCTAGCCAGAGCCACACTGCTATTTTTAGCACACGAGCTGGAGCAGAGCTAGCATGTGCATCTACCTGCACTGGGAAGCACCCACCTCCCAGCAGAAATGTTGATGTGCCCTTCGAGATTTAGAGAGAGCGAAAAGGAAGGAACAATGATTCAGGTCCTGGCTCAGCTAAAAACAGTGGGATTCACAGATGTCTCCAGCTGTGACACCAGTTGTGAAAGGGAAAACACATGTCAACAGACATCCAGATCTGAAACTGATTTAGAGCCACGTCAGCAAACAAGATTAACTTCAGGGGCTTTCCACCTGATGCAGAAACTCACAAAATTCTGCTCACAAAAGAGAAATGGGAGTTTGAATTTCCAAAGCCCTCTAGGCCAGGACAAGCCAGATATCTCGGAGCTCCACCAACACCCCCTAACTTCTTGGAAAGAATTCATGTGGAAGGTGATCCTAGACATCCCTAACAAAAGGAACACCCTTGATTGATGTGGAAGAAGCTGTGGGCTTAAAAGTCACCACTCACATTTTCTGGGTCACAGATCCATCAGTTCTGGTCACTCAGATACATGAGCAGTGGCCCCCCCTCTCACCCCCGGCCCATTGGGAACAATGGAGACAGGCCCCTCCCACTTGGAGCAATGGCCCCCAAACTCTGCCGGCTCAGAACCCCCTCCCACTCCGAGGAGGCCGTGCTGGAGGAGACAACCTGGGGTGTGATGGGTGGGAGGAGATGTGGACAGGATGATCTTGTGCCCCAGCTATTCCCCAGAGACCAGAAGGCCCAGGGAGGGCTTGGGCAGCCAGATGCAAGCTGGACCCCAGGAACTCAGGGGAACTCTGCACTGAATTCGTCCCTGATTCACCGCACCGAGTATACGGCTGGCACGTGGCAGGTAAATACCAACAGGAGCAGCACGCAGCCCAGGCTGCTGCTCCTCATGCAACCCCCAGCCCTGGGGCAGGAGAAGGAGGCAGCTAGGGTGACACATGTGGATTGGCGTAACCAGCGCCCCCCCATTGGATTGCACTGCTATGGGGTGAGGCCCAAACCTCATCTCGGTGAGTCCCTGTCCATCGCTGCAGTGCTCTGCACAGCCACCTGGTAGTGCTGCTGCCGTTCATTGTAAATACATGGGAACTTTGCCCTGCATTAGAGGCTCACCTGGGCTCATGTCCCATGGGGACAGCAAGTCAGTGATGCAGTGCTGGGAGATGGCACAGTGTTGGCAGATGATGCAGTGCTGGGAGATGGCGCAGTGCTGGGAGATGACGCAGTGTTGGCAGATGATGCAGTGCTGGGTGATGGTGCAGTGTTGCCAACTATCATGACTTTAATGCCTTGTGGTTTTTGGTCTAGTTCTTAGAGCCACAGCGGCTGGGATGGAGCAATGGCCCAAGAGTCTGGACTTTCATTAACAAAGTTTCCAGCCCTTGGGATAATGGAGAAGGCCCGAAACCAAGAAATGAGCACAACTGAAAGACCGGAAAATGAAGGGCTAAAAATAAAAATAAAAGAACCAATATTTATTATTGTTTTTAAAATATTGTGGGTTTTCATCCCACCTCATGATGCTGGGGGGCTGGCTCCTGAGTTTGGAACACTGGGGGCTGGCCGCCCTGATCTCACCACCCGCTCTGTCCCCTGACAGAAGAGAGTTAAGATCTAGGACTGTTTAGTCTGGGAAGGAGAAGTGACAGGTGATGGCTGGGTACAAACTGCTGAAGGAGAGGGACAGTGCTGACTAATTTCCCCTTTCCCACAGTTCGAGAACAAGAGGGCCCCCAAGGACATTAAAAGGCAACTTATTTAAACCAGACAAGAGGAAGCACCTTGGCACACAACACAGAACGAACCTGTGGAACTCACTGCTGCAAGCAATTATTGAGGCCAAGGGCCTGAGATGGCTCACAAAGGACCCTCAGCCCCTTCACACTGCACAAGAGGGCTGGAGTGGTGTAAAGGGGGCTCTCAAAGCCCCACATCCAACCGGAGAGGATTCCTTCTACATAGGCACAGGGACAGCCAGCCATGGAGCTGCCTCTGAGGGTGTTGTGAAGGCCAAGACTATAACAGGGTTCAAAAAGAGAACCAGATAAGTTCCTGGAGGATCGGTCCATCAATGGCTATTAGCCAAGATGGGCAGGGATGTGTCCCTAGCCTCTGTTTGCCGGAAGCTGGGAATGGGTGACAGGGGATGGATCACTGGATGATTCCCTGTTCTGTTCATTCCCTCTGGGGCACCTGGCATTGGACACTGTCAGAAGACAGGATACTTGGCTAGATGGACCTTTGGTCTGACCCAGTGTGGCCATTTTTATGTTCTTTTGCCTGTAGGGGGTGTGCTGGGGGAAGATTGGGGTGGGATGGGCATGTCATGGGGCAGATTCTGAGCAGTGCTGTGACCCATAGGGCACGTCAGGAGGCTGCTGTAACTTAGCAGGCATCTGGGCTAGTATCAGCAGGCTTGGTAGCAGGGGGATATGGCCCTATCTGGGCCTTTTGTCTGTTCCGGTACAGCAGGAGCTGGAGACGGCAGTTTTGGAGAGGGAGCCCTGCAATGTGGGTGAATTCCCTGCTCTGCCAGTGACTCCCTGCATGACCTTGGGCCAGTCCCTTAGTCTATCTGGGCTTCAGGTCCCCTCTGTGAAATGGCATTAACAATGCGTCCTTTTCCCTCATTCCTTGTCTGACTACTTAGAGTGAAGCTCTTCGGAGCAGGGGCTGCCTCTCCCCATGTGTACATGCAGCACCTGGCACAATGGGGCCCCGGTCTCTCCTGGGGTCTGCAGCTGTCTCTGGAGTCTGAGGCGGGATAATAGTGGGCTGGTGAGACCACTAGCCTGCGGTGCTGTCGGAGAAGGTGGCATGAGCTAGTGGGGTGTTGTGTATAGCAGGAGCTGGGATGCCAGCCCCCATTCCTCTAACTTCCCATCTCCATCTATGGGCACCATCACCATAGCAATGCTCTGTCATTAACGAATTTCTCCCTTTCTGAAGCATGGCTGTGCCATTATCTCTGTAACACCCTGGCACCCCAATATTCACCCCGGTCATGTAAATAGAATATGTTTTGTACAAAGTATGCCTGGTGAAGTGTCATTCTAAAAGTCTTGGTCAGCTAGACATTAATATCGCGTTGGATTGTGTGTGCTGTTGTCGTATGTGAAGTTATGAAGTTTGGCTCTATGTGTGTTACTGAAACCTGTTCTGAGGTTGAAAACGCCCTCAAGCAGCCTTTCAGGTACGACAATAAAAAGGCCAAACAATGTTAATGGCTTATTGAGGAAATGCACACAAGCACAAGGATTACCCCAGGAACTGTGTACAACAGAAACCTCTCAGAGATAGCACTACACAATGGGAACTGTTTGACCCAGTAAAAGCGGCAAAGAGTCCTGTGGCACCTTATAGACTAACAGACGTATTGGAGCATAAGCTTTCATGGGCGAATACCCACTTCGTCGGATGCATGTAGTGGAAATTCCCAGAGGCAGGTATAAATATGCAAGCAAGAATCAGGCTAGGGATAACGAGGTTGGTTCAATGAGGGAGGATGAGGCCCTCTTCTAGCAGTTGAGGTGTGAACACCACAGGAGGAGAAACTGCTTTTGTCATTGGCGAGCCATTCACAGTCTGTGTTTAATCCTGAGCTGATGGTGTCCAATTTGCAAATGAACTGAAGCTCAGTTTCTCTTTGAGGTCTGATCAAGTCAGATCCTGAATCGGTTTGATCCAGGTCACAGAAAAAGAGCTTTCCAGCAAGTGGGAAGAAGATATAAAAGGGGGGAAATGATCATGATAGTACCTCACTCTCCCAACAACAATACACCTGGAAACATGTGAGGAACAAAGACTGAACACGGAGGAAGTGATGTGTGTATGCAAACCTGGGAAACCCTATCTGCAAAGCCAAGGCAGCTTGTGCCTTAAGAATCTGCCAGCCTGTTTATCACTCAGGGTAAGAATTTACTAATTCATATCCTACCTATCGAGTATGTTAGGCTCAGTTTGTGGTTTTGTTTATTTACTAGGTAATCTGCTACCACTTATCATCACTTAAAATCTATCTTTTGTAGTGAATAAACTTATTTTATGATTTAATCCAAACCAGTGTGTGTTTGATGAAGGTGTCTTGGGAAAACCTCAGCTTGGTTTCCACAAGTGTGCATGGTCCTCTTCACATTGAGGGAGAGGCAGACCGGGTTTTAAACCCATATACTAGCCAGATCCAACCAGGGCAGGACAGTCCTGCTCTAGAATCCCAGGCTGGGAAGCTTTTGGATAGAGAGCCCGTATGTAACTGCAGCTGGGTGCGTCCCTACCTGTGTAAATGCTGGTGAAAGTGCAAGCTTAAAGGGATTTGCAACTTGTCACAGCAGCACAGTGTGAGAGGGAGCCCAGACTGGTGGGTCAGAGGGCTCAGTGGTACCCAGGTTCCAGGTGGCACCCCGGGGGGAACCCGTTACAATCTCCACTTTACAGATGGGAAATTGAGGCATGGAGCAGCTGAGGGTATGTCTACTCTGCAGTTAGACACCTTTGACTGGTCCCTGCTGGTTGACTTGGGCTTGCGGGGCTCAGGCTAAGGGGCTGTTTAACTGCAGTGTAGACATGTGGGCCTAGGACCCCGCAATTAAACGCAAGCCCAAGTCAGCTGGCAGGGGCCAGCTGTGCATGTTGGTTTGCAGAGTTGTCATGTCCTATGTGATTGCCTAAGGTCACCTGTGGTACAGCGAATGAATCAGCCAGCACCTTCCCTTGCACCCTGAGGGGCTGGGGGCAGGGGAGTCTCTTTCCGTTTGTGGGTTTCCAAGATCAAAGGAGTGATTCTGCTTTCAGATCCTCTTTTGTGGTTAGTTTGAGCAATCAGAAACATTCCACATCCTTCCTGTGTCGCCCTCCTCCCCCACATCGCCCTGGAGATGCACACAGGAGCCCAGGGCAGCTCTCTGGCTGTCATGGTCTGATGTGGGGGCTCTTCACCTACCCCCGGGCTCCCCCTTCTCCCACCCCATTTCTGCACCATGCAGAACCACTGAGACCTTTGTGCTTCTTCTCTCTGCCGGCCCCCCTCACACCAGAAATTAAACCATGGTGAACTGAACTGGCTTAAGGGCAGTTCCTGCGAGCAAGGTGTTGCAGTATAGTCTGTCTAGCCATTGCAGATCAGCCACAAGCATCATGGTGAAAAACAAGCTAGGCCAGCTCCCCGTCTGGCCTGGAATGTGGCTTTAAACAGGGTAGATACATCATAATGGAATTCTTCAGGTATGGACTAGAGCTGAGAGAAATTGGAATTCCTGGGCCCCCAGAAATCCCAAGATTCGACCTTTGTTCCTGTCCCAATAGAATGCACCCTCAGCGCTGGCTGGGGCAGGAGTGGAGGTGCAGGCTGCCGCTCACTCTGCAGTGGGGGTGCATTACCTGTGCTCCCCAGAGGCTCCAGCAGGCACTGGTGGGAGGCAGTGCTGCTCCACACTGCTCCTGAGGGGAGCCATACCTGAGAGGCCCAGCTCAGGCCCCACTTGCAGAGTGTCAGTGAAGTAGCGCAGGCACCGCAGTGCCTTCGGGTACCACTTTCCAGCCCTGTTCTGTGAGCTGTGACTAATAAGGGCCTGATCCTGCAAACAGTCACACCCAGAGCAGCACACAGCCACTGATCCCCAGGGGCTGCACACCTGGAAGCACCCGGACATAGATAGGGCTCAGGTGATGCCCAGGTTTGTGCTGGCCCATTGCACAGAGCAGAATCTCACCCTCTGCCTGATGTGGTTGTAGAAGCTGTGACAGTGATTTTCCTGCCTCTATTCCCTTCCCCAAAATAAGCAAACAGAAATTAACAAACCAGTAAATACTTTGTCTGTTCTCCGCCACCACACCCAAACTCACTTAATATCACTACCAGTATCTCAAAGCAATGAGCTGTGCACAGATCCTGCTCGACTATGCCACTGTGATGGGTTGGATCACAGAAACCCCCTTGGGGCTGCCAACTGATGTGCCAAGACTACTTCTGCCCCTGCTTTTCCTGCCATCTTGGGACTCCAGAACCCTGCCTGGTTGTGCCAGACATGCTTGCCGGCTACAAACACAGATCCAGGTCTGAAACACATCCCACAAACTGCAGACTTAACCGAAAGCAGCTTAAGAAGTGTTCCTGTCTTTAACACTCAGATGCCCAACTCCCAATGGGGTTCAAACCCCAAATAAATCAGTTTTAACCTGTATAAAGCTAATGCAGGGTAAACTCATAAATTGTTCACCCTCTATAGCACTGATAGGAGATATGCACAGCTGTTTGTCCCCCCTCCCCAGGTATTAATACATACTCTATGTTAATTAATAAGTAAAAAGTGATTTTATTAAATACAAAAAGTAGGATTTAAGTGGTTCCAAGTCATGACAGACAGAACAAAGTAAATTATCAAACAAAATAAAATAAAACACGCAAGTCTATGCCTAATACAGTAAGAAAGTGATTACAGATGAAATCTCACCCTCAGAGATGTTCCAATAAGCTTCTTTTACAGACTAGCCTCCTTCTAATCTGGGTCCAGCAATCACTCCCACTCCTGTGGCTACTGTCCTTTGTTCCAGTCTCTTTCAGGTAACCTTTGGGGGTTTCAGGTCTCCCCAGGGGCTTAAATAGACTTTCTCTTGTGGGTGGAGACCCCCTCTTCTCTCCTATGCAAAGTCCAGCTCCAAGGTGGAGTTTTGGAGTCACATGGGCAAATCACATGTTCATGCATGACTCAGTTTTTTACAGGCAGTAGCCATTGCCCACATGCTATCTTGAATGTCTCCAGGAAGACTTCTTATTGGATTGGAGTCTTCCAAGATCCATTGTTCATTAAGTGTTTCTTGATTGGGCACTTAATTTGCACATTCCTTTCTCAAGAAGCTGACCAAATGCTTTACTAAGTTTACTTAAAATCAAGCAAATACACAGCCAATATTCATAACTTCGAGTACAAAAATGATACATGCATACAAATAGGATGAATATATTCAGTAGATCATAACCTTTGCAGAGATATGTTACATGGCATATGTAGCATAAAACATATTCCAGTTATGTCATATATACATTCATAAGCATATTCCCATAAAGCATTATGGGGTGCAACATCACAGAAGCTACCTGTGATGCTCCCAATGGTGACACAAGAGCAGGTCCACCAACCTCAGGGCAGATGGTTACAAACCAGGGTATACACCCACATTGGTCGTGAGTTCTAAACTAGATTTCACACAAGTTGCAAACTCCTTGGGCACTATAAAAGCTTTAACAGAAAGTCCCAGACAGTCCCTTACTTACTCCAATCTGTCTTGCCTCCAGATGAGCATATCTCTGTGACAGATGGCCCCTTACACCAAAAATCACAGCAACAGTCAGGTTACTCCTCATCCCAAGGACCAGTCACTTACCCCATGCCAATTGCGCTTTAGGTCTCACACCAACGGCTTGCAGCCAATCCTATCATAAACTGTATGAAGATTTATTATATAGGCAAAGGAAATTAGAGAGCTATTTACCAGGTTGAAGTAAGTGCATATAGAAGCATGAATGAGTTACAGTCTTAGGTTTCAAAAAGTAGTATAGGCTTCTATAATCAGCAAGCTCTGTGTGTCCTTTAGGGCTAGCCCAGGCTCAGCAGCAGGAGATTCTTGTTTATGCATAGAAATACCTTGCCCCAGAGTCCAAGCAGCAGAGATACCTACTTCCTTTAGTTTGCAATTTTTACCCCCTCCTGTCATGTGCTTTCAGCTGTGAGCTCAGCTGATGGGAGTCCACCTCCATGGCTCATCTGCACGGAGAGGAGAGCAGAACAACAATAAAAGTCTTCAGTCCTTTTGTTGAGGGTTTCTCAACCCAGCTGTGGGGTGTTGTAAGATCCCCCCAGAGCCCATCTAGCATGGACAGGTCTTCTCTTTTGGGAGAGGCATAACAATTTCTGTAGAAGAACATCTCTGCACACTACTTAGTGTCTCCCTCCAGTCTGGTGATTCAGATGCTCACAGAGGCTCACACGACACCTGCTCAATATTACCTCACAATGTGGAACACAGATCTCACAAGTCAGATCAGAGCAGGCAGGAACACAGAAGCATCTGATAGAGTCCGAACACTAACCACTTTCTTATTATTCTAATACCTTAGCTGCCTCCTTTGGAATTCGGCACATTTGCCAAATTGGCACCACAATTGATTCATCTCATTTCAGTGCTGATGTTGGTGCTCTTGTCTGAATAGCAATAAAGGACTGTTTGGCGGGTGCCTTTCATTCATATTCTCCTCCTGTGGTCTAAAGATGAGTGTGGCTGAAATTTACTTCTGTGTGTACAGCCAGCACTAGACCTAGGCACTGCTCAAGCTGAAGTGGAACTCTGCACCCAGGTGAATTTCAGCCTAGTGAACGGCACTGGCCAACTAGCTCGTTGCCATGTGTTTGTAGTTATTTATTGTGTTAGTGACTCGCACCTGCTTTCTGCAGCTGTGTTCCTAATTGCATTGGCCACTGTCGGCAGACAGGACACTGGGCTCGATGGACCTTTGGTCTGACCCTGTGTGGCCGTTCTTATGATCTAAGTTGCAGACAAGTTGGACTGAAGTGGAGCCTCAGCTTCTGATGAGCATCTGCATGAGGGTGAATCTCACTTCTTGTGAATATGGCTGCTCCATGCACCTTGCTGGAGTTGAGGATGAGAAAGATCCTTCAAGGTCTGACTAGAACTGGACTGTCTATCTTAGCTAGTCCACACTGCTGTAGCATCTGACACCCGCACAGTCTCCTTTAAATGCGTTTATCCTCACACGCCCCTGGTGAGATCAGGCAGGGCTCTTATCCCCATTTTACAGACAGGGAACTGAGGCACAGAGAGACTAAGCAAGTTGCCCAAGGTCACACAGGAAGTTTATGACAGAGCAGGGAATTAAATCCAGGGGTTCTGCCTCCCAGCCAATGGCCCTAAGCACTGAGCTATCCTTCTCCAAGGAAAATGCCCTTTGACACCCCACTACACACACACTCAGGCACATACACACACACGCAAGCACACACACACACGCACACACAAAGTACTGAAAACTGTCATTTTGGTTGAATTTTTTTCATTTTTGAGAAAAAATGCATTTCAATGGGAAAAAATAACCTCAGCTTTTTTTCACTTTTTAGGTTTTTTTCCTCCAACTGAAATAGCTGGGGCAAATGAAAAAAAATTCCCCACCAAATGGATTAAAAAAAAAGTAATTTAAGAAATTTTTAATTGAAATCAATAGAAAAAACTCCAGAGAAGATTTGAACGAAAGGGGAAAATGGTCATTTCTTTCAAAATTGTCAGGAATATAATTACCTTTTTCTGACCAACTGTGCTGCTGAGCATTCTGGCCTCAATCCAGCAAAGTGCTTGAACCCATACTTAATTTAAGCACGTGAGTAATCCCACTGAATTCAGTGGGACAACACACATGCAGAAGAGCTTTCCGGGTTGGAGGTGCTGGCTGCATTGAGTCACTTGGCTGCAAGTTAACATTGGAGAAAAAAGAGAAGTGGGAACCTCCAGCATCAGTTGGTTACATGAGAGGGCTTGGACTCAACTTCAGGGATTTGAATTGCTCAGAGGAAGGGGAAGTAATCGCTGTGCTCATGGTTTGAAAAGAATTACTTGAGGTTATGAATATTTGTAAATAAAGATATGTATTTGGGGATTATTATATTAACTCTGCAGATTAGAATCCTGAAGAACGGAGCCCAACTTTGTAACAGCCATAGAATTCTTCCTCTGCTGGCTTCAGAGGTGATGTCCTGAATTCTGGGCTTACCTATGGGGTTATTAATTCCTATCACCATGGCCATTTGCATATTACTTTTATTAGGGCAAGTGAAAAAGAGTGCGGGCACTAACTCAGGAGTAAATTTGCAATTGCAGTTGTACCTAGGGACCCCTGCTGAGACTGGGTCCTGTCATGCTGGGTGCTGCAAAGGCAGAGTTAGGGCGTGTTTACACAGGAAAGTTGAACCGATACAACCTCATATCTGAATCTGAAACAGATATATTTATCCTGGTACAATCCAACGTGTTGACATTTATGAGTGACCTTTTTCTGGTTTATCTTAAACCCCTTTCAAAGTGGCATAAATTAAACAAAAAAAAAGTTCTGAATATGGCATAAAAGTGTCTATGTGATGGAGTTATAAAGGGATAACGAGCGATTTAGCTGTTCCAGTATAATTGTACCAGTATAATATTCAAGACAAGCCCTAAGTCACAGATTCTGCCCCAGGGAGTTTACAATCTAAGCGGAGAAGGCAGACAAAGGGGGAGAAAGGAAGGGTTTATAGATGGGGAATGTGAAGGTGAAAGAATTTTCCCAAGGGCAACCAAGGAGCCAGTGGCAGAGGCAGGACCTGAAAGCAGGTCTCCTCAGGCCTCGCTTTAGGCCAGGCTCTTGCCAGCCAGGCTCTACCTCCCAGAGGCTATTGGAGCCAAACGGGGAGATTTGATGCCGCTAAAAGTCCGGTGGTGCAGTGGGGGCTGAGGCAGGCTCCTAGCCTGCCCTGGCCCTGCTCCACTCCCGGAAGCAGCCAGCACATCCCTGTGGTCCCTAAGCAGGGGGGCAAAAGGTCTCCATGCACTGCCCCTGCCCTAAGTGCCGACTCCACAGCTCCCATTGGCCAGGAGCTGTGGCCATTGGGAGCTGCCCATGGAGCGCCTGCCCCCCGCCTGGGGCCGTAGGGACATGCTGGTTGCTTCCAGGAGTGGCGCGGGGCCAGGGCAGGCTGGGAGCCTGCCTCAGCCCCACTGTGTTGCCACCCGAGAGACATCCGAGGTAAGTGTTGCCTGGCCAGAGCTTGCACCCTGAACCCCTTCCTGAACCCCAAACTCCTGCCCCAGCCCCAAGACCCCTCCCAGAGCCAGCACCCCAAATGCCCTGCTGCACCCCAACCCCCTGCCCCAGCCCAGAGCCCCTCCTGCACCCAAACTCCCTCCCAGAGCCTGCACCCCTCACTCCTTCCTGCATCCAACCCACTGCCCCAGGCTCAGCCCGGAGGCCCCTCCCACACTCCAAACTCCTCAATCCCAGACCAGCACCTGCACCCCCTCCCACAACCCAACCCCCTGCCCCAGCACCCCAACCCCCATGCTGCACCCCAACCCTCTGCCCCAACCCAGTGAAAGTGAGTGAGGGTGGGGGAGAGTGAGCAATGGAGGGAGGGCGATGCAGTGAGCAGGGTGGGGCCTTGGGGCAGGGATGGGGCAGGGGGCAGAGCAAGGGTGTTTGGGTTTGTGTGCTTACACAGTTAGCAACCCTGCTGTCAGATGACCCTCGTACTGGCAGCTGCTCTGGTGCCTGTAGGTTCCTGTTGAAGGGGCGCACCCCACCGCCCCCCTACCTCGGGTGCTGACCCACTCATCATCCGTAGCACACTCAACTAATGCTGGTTTATTTCTGTTCTGTCTATTTCTTACCACGGAGTTTCCAGTGCAGGACATTTCCTTGCCAGCCACTTTTCTTAGCGTTGTGACTTCCCCTAGTCATTCTTCCTCTGTGACTTCCCCTCACCCCTCTGCGGCTCGAGGTGCGGGCGTCTCCGCTCCCCTTTGTGCCAGGGGCTTTGAGGGGGCCAGGATCTGGCCTACTGACACTGACTGGCGGCCTGGAGTCCTGCCAGTTGCACAACGGGCATCTGTCAGCTGAGGGAAAGTCGCAGGGTGGCTGGACATGATGCTAGCCACATCAGTCCCTTGGGTACCCTGGGCTCTGCGAAACTGATGTGGTTTAAGCCACAGCATCCTCTGTGTGAGGCCCTGTGGGTCGAGAAGGACCCCGGCAGCTGGCAGGTCCATGCTCCCCCCAGCAGCAGCTGTAATCAGCTTGTACTCCACTGCTGTGCACACAGCCCATGGGGAGTCCCGCCTCAAGGGATCTGACAGGCAGCAGCCTCATGGCTCCTGATTGGCTCCCCGCCCTATATAAACCCAAGGAGCCTTCTAGGAAACAGTATGGCAGTCCTGCTCCTGGCTTTGACCCTGGCTTTGGCTTGATTTGGACCTCACCTTCTGAGCTGAAACCTGCCTCTGACCCTTGGTATTGACCCTAGCCTGGAACTTGGCTAAAAACCCCTCTGCTGCTCCCAGCCTCAGGTCTGACCCTGTTCTGACTGCCCATGTGAGGGTCCTGACCCCGTGGGGCTTGGTGCAGACTGACCCACAGCATAATTAGCTTTGCCTATCTGAAGGCCATGGGGTACAGCGCACCGTCCGATTACTGATGTTCTGGTGACACCCGCTGAATTGTGCAGGGTTCAGACCCCCAGGGAGAGGCAGAACCTGCCCCAAATTGCTGACTGCCTGAATAAACAAGGTAGACACAGGGGAGGGGGGCAAACAGACTTGCCCAAGGTCGCAAAGCAGGGAATAGATCCTTGTTCTCCTGTGAATCACTGCAGGGCACCTTGCTACACACAGGCCCACCCTGCCTCTGGAGCAGCTGTTTCCAGCCACAGGAGCTCTTCCTGCAGAAAGTTCTGACTCTTTGTTTTTGATCTTTCCAAGTAGAAACACAAAAAACTTGTTTCCCTTTGCCGGCAAGAATCCGGGTTCTTTTTTACTCATCAGTGGAGTCGTTTGTGAGTGACAGTTAAATCATAGGGCAGGAGACTGACAGATTCCTTGTTCCAATCAGAGTCCAGACACCTCAAGGGGTGAACAATAAGCCCCAAACAATAAGCAGTTGAATCAACTGGTTTTATACAATATTAGTGTGTATCAATATGTCAGCCCAGGTCTTTTATGCACATTTGTAAGGTTCTGAACGTGATGGTCATTTTGAGCTGTGTCCACAGACTGCAGTTAGGAAGCTGTGTATTTGGGGATACAGAATAATATGTTCATGACCGGCGCCACAAGTTCAAGTACTTTTCACAGAAGGGAAGAGCTCCTCCCAAGCCAGTCGCTTACACGAAACTGCCCGTCCATTGCCAGTCAGGAAGAGACAATGGTCATTATTCCCCTCTATTCGGCACTGGTGAGGCCACACCTGGAGTACTGCGTCCAGTTTTGGGTCCCCCACTACAGAAAGGATGTGGACAAATTGGAGAGAGTCCAGCGGAGGGCAACGAAAATGATGAGGGGGCTGGGGCACATGACTTACGAGGAGAGGCTGAGGGAACTGGGGTTATTTAGTCTGCGGAAGAGAAGAGTGAGGGGGGATTTGATAGCAGCTTTCAACTATCTGAAGGGGGGGTCCAAAGAGGATAGAGCTCGGCTGTTCTCTGTGGTGGCAGATGATAGAACAAGCATCAATGGTCTCAAGTTGCAGTGGGGGAGGTCTAGGTTAGATATTAGGAAACACTATTTATCTAGGAGGGTGGTGAAGCACTAGAATGGGTTCCCTAGGGAGGTGGTGGAATCTCCATCCTTAGAGGTTTTTTAAGGCCCGGCTTGGCAAAGCCCTGGCTGGGATGATTTAGTTGGGGTTGAGCAGGGGGTTGGATGAGATGACCTCCTGAGATCTCTTCCAACCCTAATCTTCTATGATTCTATGATTAGAGTTCATGAAAAAACACTGAAACAAATTGAAACTGAAAAGAACCCCCCAGTCTTGGAAAACTAAGAGAGGAGGCCTGGGCAGCGCATTAACCCCCCCCCCCCGCCTTAGGAAGGCTAGCCCCCCCGGTCCCACCCCTTCCTCCCAAGGCCTCGCCCCTACCCCACCCCTTTCACCACCCCCTTGTCTGCCAGAGCCCCTCGTCCCCCCATGGCCAGAGAAGCCCCAGCTAAACTGCCCTGACCCCTGGACTGCCTTCTGGCCCCAAGCACTGGCCCGACCCCCAGGCCACTGGCCAGCCAGCCCCGAGCCGCCCCCTGGCCTGCCCCACCCATTGCCACTGGCAAACTGAGGCGGCCGGTCAGCCTAGTCTTCATGGACTTCATCTGAGTAGGGAAGGAAATAGACTTCTAGGATCAAGGCTGGCACAACTGATAAAGAGAGCTTTAAACTAGGATTTAGGGGGAGATGGTTGGGAGATGTCCAGGTAATCTCCAGGCCAGATTTTAGCATTGAGAGGGAAGAAGACAAAGTAAGAAAGGATACAGCCGTGGGTAGGAGAATGTATATAAGGAGCGAGGGCGGTGTGGATACTAGTCTAGTAGGTTATACTGGCTGTAGAATGACTGTGCCTAATAGGGTACAAAATGTGAGCGAGGCCAAACAGCAAAAATTAAGATGTTTGTACACCAATGTGAGGAGCCTAGGTAACAAAATGGAGGAACTAGAGCTACTGGTGCAGGAAGTGAAACCAGATATTCTAGGGGTAAGAGAAACATGGTGGAATAGTAGTCATGACTGGACTACAGGTATTGAAGGGTATGTGCTGTTTAGGAAAGACAGAAACAAAGGTAAAGGGGGTGGAGTAGCATTGTATATCAATGATGAGGTAGAATGTAAAGAAATAAGAAGCGATGCAATGGATAAGACAGAGTCCATCTGGGCAAAAATTACATTGGGGAAGATAACTAGTAAAGCTTCTCCTACGATAGTGCTTGGGGTGTGCTATAGACCTCCGGGATCTAATTTGGATATGGATAGAGCCCTTTTTAATGTTTTTAATAAAGTAAATAGTAATGGAAACTGCGTGATCATGGGAGACTTTAACTTCCCAGATATAGACTGGAGGACCAGTGCTAGTAATAATAATAGGGCTCAGATTTTCCTAGATGCCATAGCTGATGGATTCCTTCATCAAGTAGTTGCTGAACCGACTAGAGGGGATGCCATTTTAGATTTCATTTTGGTGAGTAGCGAGGACCTCATAGAAGAAATGGTTGTAGGGGACAATCTTGGCTCAAGTGATCATGAGCTAATTCAGTTCAAACTAAATGGAAGGATTAACAAAAATAAATCTGCAACTAGGGTTTTTGATTTCAAAAGGGCTGACTTTCAAAAATTAAGGAAATTAGTAGGGAAGTGGATTGGACTGAAGAACTTATGGATCTAAAGGTAGAGGAGGCCTGGGATTACTTTAAATCAAAGCTGCAGAAGCTATCGGAAGCCTGTATCCCAAGAAAGGGGAAAAAATTCATAGGAAGGAGTTGTAGACCAAGCTGGATGAGCAAGCATCTTAGAGAGGTGATTAAGAAGAAGCAGAAAGCATACAGGGAGTGGAAGATGGGAGGGATCAGCAAGGAAAGCTGCCTTATTGAGGTCAGAACATGTAGGGATAAAGTGAGACAGGCTAAAAGTCGAGTAGAGTTGGACCTTTCAAAGGGAATTAAAACCAATAGTAAAAGGTTCTATAGCCATATAAATAAGAAGAAAACTAAGAAAGAAGAAGTGGGGCCGCTAAACACTGAGGATGGAGTGGAGGTTAAAGATAATCTAGGCATGGCCCAATATCTAAATAAATACTTTGCCTCAGTCTTTAATAAGGCTAAAGAGGATCTTAGGGATAAGGGTTGCATGACAAATGGGAATGAGGATATGGAGGTAGAGATTACCATATCTGAGGTAGAAGCGAAACTCAAACAGCTTAATGGGACTAAACTGGGGGGCCCAGATAATCTTCATCCAAGAATATTAAAGGAATTGGCACCTGAAATTGCAAGCCCATTAGCAAGAATTTTTAATGAATCTGTAAACTCAGGAGTAGTACCGAAAGATTGGAGAATTGCTAATATAGTTCCTATTTTTAAGAAAGGAAAAAAAAGTGATCCGGGTAACTACAGGCCAGTTAGTTTGACATCTGTAGTATGCAAGGTCCTGGAAAAAATTTTGAAGGAGAAATTAGTTAAGGACATTGAAGTCATTGGTAAATGGGACAAAATACAACATGGTTTTACAAAAGGTAGATCGTGCCAAACCAACCTGATCTCCTTTTTTGAAAAAGTAACAGACTTTTTAGATAAAGGAAATGCAGTGGATCTAATTTACCTAGATTTCAGTAAGGCATTTGATACCGTGCCACATGGGGAATTATTAGTTAAATTGGAGAAGATGGGGATCAATATGAACATCAAAAGGTGGATAAGGAATTGGTTAAAGGGGAGACTGCAACGGGTCCTACTGAAAGGCGAATTGTCAGGCTGGAGGGAGGTTACCAGTGGAGTTCCTCAGGGATCGGTTTTGGGACCAATCTTATTTAATCTTTTTATTACTGACCTTGGCACAAAAAGTGGGAGTGTGCTAATAAAGTTTGCAGATGATAAAAAGCTGGGAGGTGTTGCCAATTCAGAGAAGGATTGGGATATTATACAGGAGGATCTGGATGACCTTGTAAACTGAAGTAATAGTAATAGGATGAAATTTAATAGTGAGAAGTGTAAGGTTATGCATTTAGGGATTAATAACAAGAATTTTAGTTCTAAGTTGGGGACGCATCAATTAGAAGTAACGGAAGAGGAGAAGGACCTTGGAGTATTGGTTGATCATAGGATGACTATGAGCTGCCAATGTGATATGGCTGTGAAAAAAGCTAATGCAGTTTTGGGATGTTTCAGGAGAGGTATTTTCAGTAGAGATAAGGAAGTTTTAGTACCATTATACAAGGCACTGGTGAGACCTCACCTAGAATACTGTGTGCAGTTCTGGTCTCCCATGTTTAAAAAGGATGAATTCAAACTGGAGCAGGTTCAGAGAAGGGCTACTAGGATGATCCGAGGAATGGAAAACTTGTCTTATGAAAGGAGACTTAAGGAGCTTGGCTTGTTTAGCCTAACTAAAAGAAGGTTGAGGGGAGATATGATTGCTCTCTATAAATATATCAGAGGGATAAATATAGGAGAGGGAGAGGAATTATTTCAGCTCAGCACCAATGTGGACACAAGAACAAATGGGTATAAACTGGCCACCCGGAAGTTTAGACTTGAAATCAGACGAAAGTTTCTAACCATCAGAGGAGTGAAGTTTTGGAATAGCCTTCCAAGGGAAGCAGTGGGTCAAAAGATCTATCTGGTTTTAAGATTCTACTTGATAAGTTTATGGAGGAGATGGTATGATGGGATAATGGGATTTTGGTAAGTAATTGATCTTTAAATATTCAGGGTAAATAGGCCTAATCCCCTGAGATGGGATATTAGATGGATGGGATCTGAGTTACCCAGGAAAGAATTTTCTGTAGTATCTGGCTGGTGAATCTTGCCCATATGCTCAGGGTTTAGCTGATCACCATATTTGGGGTCGGGAAGGAATTTTCCTCCAGGGCAGATTGCAGAGGCCCTGGAGGTTTTTCGCCTTCCTCTGTAGCATGGGGCATGGTTGACTTGAGGGAGGCTTCTCTGCTCCTTGAAGTCTTTAAACCATGATTTGAAGACTTCAATAGCTCAGACATAGGTGAGGTTTTTCATAGGAGTGGGTGGGTGAGATTCTGTGGCCTGCGTTGTGCAGGAGGTCGGACTAGATGATCAGAATGGTCCCTTCTGACCTTAGTATCTATGAATCTATTAATCTATTAATCTAGTCCCAGCTCCAGGCCACCAACCTGAGCTGAGCCCCTACCAGGTTTGGGGGAGAGGGGGAACCAGGGTGGGGCCTCGAGCTGAACCATGGGCAGGGCCCCAGCCTGTTTAGGGGAAGCTTAGCCTGGCCTATGATACCTGCCACCCATGAGAGTGGGGAATTTCCCCAACCGCAAATCACCATAGTCAGAGAGAAAGAAAAAAACTGCAACCCCTTACAAGGGCAGGGGTTTGAAGAGATGGACACCCAGGAACTGAGGGGCAGCCCTTAAGCGGGGCACTGTCCGTGGCACACTTTGATCCCCTCTGGGACCAGAGTATGCTGGGAAGCTGCTCAGAGGCAATAGATAGCTTACATTAGAAAAGGGAATGTAGCGAATATAGCAGTGTAAAGGCCGAAGTTGCATCTCTCTGTTTGTTTTCTGGGTAACTTCTCTGAATTCGCTTTTCCTCATGGTTCCAGCTTGAATCTGACTTTTCTATTCAATAATCTTTGTTTATTTTTATCCCATGCAGGTCTCTGCTGCGCAAACTGTGTGGAGCGTGTGCGCCAAAATGAGCTGATAGCTGGAGGCAAGTTTTACTCCTGCAGGGAGGACGAACCAGAGGGGAAAAGTCAGAGTGGCTGGTTGTTAAGAACTCCAGTAGATGGATTTGGGGGGCTCAGGGCTGCTGAGGTCACTCTCCAAGGAGTAACTAGGCTGGTGGAAGCCAGCGTGAGACCTTTATGCTTTTGGGCTGGCCACGGGTGTCCAGGCTCCGAGCCACAGCCACAGTGTTAAATCACCACACTTATAAGGCAGGTGGTGAGGAAATACCTTGCAGGGCTGAGTAAGCTCCAAAGCGTCACACTCCTCTCTGCAGATTGTAAGATTTCAGTGTTCCCACCTGCGTAGCTCATATGATATTTTGGATTATCCCTGGCCTGACCCTAGTCTCTAGACCCCACCCTGCTTAACCGGAGTCCCAAGTACTCTGTTTTCCCAACTTGCATCTCTATTCCTCAGAACTGTCATGTGTTGTTTGCCAAGGCCTGATGACACACTTGGAGCTGTACAAGGCCCAAGCATGGAGTCCCTGCTCCAGGAGCTTCCAGCCTGTCCGTCAGACACAGGGGCCCTGGGCAACCCAGAGGAGGGAGGAACTTGGCCAGTTCTCCTATTAACTAATTTCCTGTGGCCACTCTGGAAGCAGGGTTTCTAGGAGGGATTTGGAAGAGCAGAGGATACTGGCTTGGCAAAATCAGATCTGCCCCATTGTATAGGTGGGGACCCAAGACATGGAGAGACTACAGTCACACAAGGAGTCTGTGACAAAACAGGGACTTAAACCCAGGTCTTTTAAGTCCCAGGCTATTGCACTAACCACAGTCCCTCCCACCCCCTCAGAAGGAGGTTATTTGAAACAGAGAGGGCAGCATGGACCAAGGCCTGGGGACAGGAGACAGAGGAGTAAGGGGGCTCAGGCTGGTTTAGCCGGCAGATCAGAGCAGGCAGTGGAGACTCAGCAAGAGAAGCAAAGTCTGGTTTTCCCCATGGCTGCAGCTCATGCGTCATTTACACTTGTGCAGTGTGGGTGCAAAGCCCAGTCAGCAGTGTGAGCAAATGCAGAAATCTCTTGGTTAGCACCTCTGCCCACATTACAAAGGTGTCAATAACTCCCCAGGGTGCTGGGTGGGGGAGAATCCATATCTATCACCAAGTCCCCACCTGCCCTGCCAGCTTGGGTTCAGTGCCGTTACTCTGGATTTACATCGGTGGCACTGAGAGCAGAATTTGGCCCCTTATCCCCACACCAGGCAGAGACCCTCCATGATGCAGCCCAGTGTCACTTGGAAGTGTGGCCTGGGAGCTATGTGCAAAGCTGGGTGTTTGGCCGTAGCTCCGGGCAGGGCAGAGACACACTGCCCCAGGGAGCAATGGCAGAGGTCTGAATGCCTCCCCAGTTACAATGGAGGGGGGGGCAATATGTGCCAGTCTTCTAAGGGGTGCAGAATGACCCACCTGCTCCTCCTACTCCCCTCCACGCTCTGCCCCTTTCAGAAGCCACTCGTGGGGGTTGGAGTGATCTCAGAGGAAGGAACAACCTCGTAAACTCCTCCACTGAGTGCCACTTGTTCAACTTAGCCTGCCTTCAGCCTCGCTCTTTGCTAATGAAGCACTCCGGCCGGTCGCTGCTGGGCCTGATCCTGTGGGGGGGCGGGTGCTGCTTGGCCCGATCCTATGGGCCACCCCATTTTTGTGCCCCTGGCTGCTCTGTGCCCTGGGCAGCTGCCCTGCTCGCCCCACCCTAGTTACGGGTACAGACATCCTCTGGGTTCATCAAAAGAATGTCATGTAAGGTCTTTAATGGAAGTCAGTGTCATCAAGATCATTGTGAGATGTAGGGACAGAGCATGTGCAAACATGTGAAACATATAGGTATGTTGAAAATTATGTTCTCTAGGCCTTGTGGTTCAAGGCAGGTCAGTCAAAGGTAGTCATCAGCCTTGAGACAGACTTCTCTGGACCGGAAGGGAGAGATGGTGATCGCCCTGCTGAACCATTGTGTATTGTGTGTCTTAGTATCCTGGGAGCATCTGACAGGTGCTATTATTGTGCTTCGTCGACAATAAACCTGGCCGGGCACCTTTGCTACTAAACCAAGTCTTGTGGTCTTATTGGGCAGTTCGACCGGAGCCTGTTGTATGGGCTGTCTGGCCAGAGCCAGTGCAGCATGCAGCGAGAACACACGCACGCAGCCAAACATCTGATAACATTGGTGACCCCGACCGCTGATCTGGTAAATAAGCGAGCTGTCCTCTGTAGGAATCGCCATCTAACATGACAGAAGACCACGAGCTAGGGAACTCCCTTAATCCCTCCCTGCAAATCCCCACAGAGTTTAATAAGGTATGGACATGCTGGGTTGCTAGTAAAACAGGCCCATATGAATTTAAAACACATAGTGGGGAAGAAACATAGAATAGAATATGTAAGGCTAGGGCAGAGACTGTAGCCTTAAAATGGAGAATATTGCAAACGACAATCATGGTTGTTAAATGGTTAAGACAACACGTCACAAAACTGGCGGGGCAAGTAACAGAACCAAAGAAAGAGTTAAAAGGAGCAGGAGAAGCCATAGAGCCCTGGAATGCTCCCGCTCCCCTCGCAGGGTGGCAAACCGGCCAGAGACAGCAAGCAGAGGACCAAAATAAAACGTTGGAAACAGCTGTAAGAAACCTACAAAACGAGATGTGCTGTCCCCTGTTATAAATACTGGTGGTGACCAGCAGGCTTCAGGTAGCTCCCCTGTGCCTGAAGAATGGGGACAGAAGTGGAAAAAGGTGGCCCTAGCAAAATTCAAAAATGAAACGGGGGCCACTGCAGTGCAACCCCCACCTTACGAGAAAAGCCAGGTTCTGGTTAAACTGAAACTGAACTTAGACCGGTGCCTGTCAGAACAGGAAAAGTAAGTGTCCAGGAGGGAGACGTAGCAAACAATATTTTCACTGGATTGGTCAGTGAACTGAAAGAAAAAATGGAACAGTTCACAGAGCACATTAGGAGACAGGAGCTGCAACTAGGCCTCTGAGAAGTGAACAAAAAACAGTTTCAAAGTGAAAAACCAGAACTGAGCAGATTAACACCTAGAATTAACGCATTAACACATGGAGTTGCCCAAAACCAGTTAACTGCAGCAAAAAAGGGCTCTCCCGCAATCCATTGGACATACACACAAAAAGCAACATACGCTGGGGGAACAAATGCATGTTTTACAAAAGCAGATAATGACCCCCACTCTCCTCTCAGAGCCAGGATAAAAACCAGGAGTCCAGGTTCCCAACTGCTTCCACCCACAGAACCACACTCAGCTCTCACAGCTGAAAATAGAACTTTCTTTCTCAAATATTTTTACATACCAGATACGTTTTCCTTTATATTCTTTCTCGGTTTGCTGCTGCCTGTACTTTAAAATACCTTGATACTGTTAATCTTTCTTGGCTCAGGTTTCCCTATCTTCCTAGGATGCTTTTCACCCCTCTTTCCCACTGCAACAACAAACCAAGATAAAAACCTTACTTTAAATAAATGCAGTAAATTAATTATTTTAACGCTTCAGGACCGCAACAGCTGGAATTACTCCTAACTTTCTTGAAGACATGGTTGCCAAGCAAGAGAAATGCAAACTCTGCTTTTAATCCTAATCACTAACTAATATTTGAAACATGGGCTTTCCTGATTACCACATAGCAGGGTTTTAAAATAAAGTTTAATGTTAAGTAATGGAAAATGACTTAATTTACTAAATTAATACAACGAATTTGACAAATATTGATATAATTTTTTAAAAAGTTTTAAATAAGGTAATAACTTGCTTAGTTAAATGTGTAACCCTTATGTTTATCTGTTGTTTCTTTAATGTATTGTTTTAATAACTAAGTTCTTACAGTCTTATTTTGTATAGTTATAAACAGAATTCTGGCACCATTTGTTTTCAACTGTAAGTTTTTCCTGTGTGTTATGTATGTTGTCCTGTGTTGTATGTTGTGTGTCACGTGACTACTTTTTAAATTATTTTTATTTTGTTGCAACAAAATTCAATTTTATACCCTTTTAAAAAATGTAAGTGGTACTACACTATTTTGAAATAATGGTTGGGTTATAACCATCATAATATTATTACCCTTTTTTTCAAAATTCAAAGAAGTCTCAGTTATAACTAGATGTACATATATTTCTGCCTCAACAAATAATGCAATTACAAACAAAAAAAATTCTCTTTTAGTAATCATGGTTTGGTTTGGTTTGGTTTTTTATGATCTTTATTGGGTTTTTTGGTTGTTATTTCATTTTTAATTTTTTTATTCAAAAAAGGAGGCGAAACCTCAACATTAATGTAAAAATAATATTAACAAAATGTCACTTTCTTCTTGGGTTTTTAAAGACTTGTTTACACTTCTAAATATAGTTATAAGAATATTATAGCAAAAATGTTTAAAACCAGCAATTGATGCATAAAGTTAACCAAACCATTTCAACAGGTGTCCACCTCTTCCACGGGTTGCCACCTTTGTCTCACAAACACAGCAGAGTGTCATGAAAATGTAATGCCCTCAATGTATTTGCATTGACTTGCATTTAAAATTTATTTTGATTTAATTTTATACACTTTTCTTTTAAGTTATGATAAAGGGAAGCAGTGGTTGTTAACATTTCTGCTTCTAAACAGTTAACAAAAATGGAATTGGTATCACAAGCAAATTAACTCTAAAAAGCTTGGTTAAAATTATGTTAGTAACTCTTCGGCTAAAACAGAGTGCTCAGCAGGGGAAAGCAATACACCTTTTCTTAGAAGATGGTGAGCATCTATTCTAGCAGTTAAGCATTACGTTTAGTATAAAATATTAGTAATGCACCTCAAGTAAAAATGAATGTCTATACAACAATTGCAAAAGTATAACTTGTATTATAAAAGACCTGGCCTCCCATTACATTGTAAACAAACTACGTGAATCAGTGTATTAAATGTGGATGACTGAAAACAAGAAGAAATGTAAAACAAACAAAAACTTTATGATGTTAACTAACTAGCTGTTTGAGCTTGCATCCCACAGATCAAAGAAAACAGAAGACATCACACCCCGAAGACACCAGGAGACATCAATACACAGCGAAGAAACCCCCAAGCATCAATTTAAAAAATGAAGTGCTTTATAAGAGACTGGTCAAATACACCTCAATCTACCTCAATACACCTCAATCTACAATATGGACAATTAAATTGGCAATCAGCTAAAAACCACTGTCAGTTAAATTAAACTTGGCTACTATGTAAAAGCAACTGTATTATTACTGTATTGTTGTACTATTGCTGTACATTATTTACAATGTGCATAATATTGCTAAACTGTTTAACCAACACACAGGTAAAAATCAACAAAGCAATGGCAGCAAAAAAACAGGAAGGCAAGGAAAAACAAATTAGTAAAGAAATTAAGTAACACAGTAACAACAAATTGGGTGAACAAATTCCCTGGTAGCTCACGAAAGCTTATGTTCAAATACATTTGTTAGTCTCTAAGGTGCCACAAGTCCTCCTTTTCTTTTAACTGGGGGTCAGTGACACTGCATCCGAACTGAGGCACATTGTATTCAAAATAATCTTGTTCAGTGTCTGGAGAGCAACACTGAATCCTGACCCAGCAATATTTGATAAACTGGTTATTGTCCAGTCAGCACGAATGTGTGGATGGTAAAGTAAGGTAACCACATCCCAGTGTGTAGCCCGCTGGGTCATCTTCAGTCCATGCATTATGCTTTTCTGGGATGATGGGTAAACATTCTCCTCATAAAAAGACAAAAAGTGGGGGAATGTAGTAGGAAGAGAGCCTGAAACATAAGCCCGTGTATCTGAGCCCTGGGGCCTGGGCTAAAGTAGTCAAAACTTTGCTGCTATAAAGCAAAGTTAAGTTGTGAGCAAGAGGCAGGCCCTGCTCAGAGAAACTGGCAAGAGCAAGGCTAATATTGCAGAAACACATTCCTAAGGGTGGTAGGCAGAAGAATATACATGCAAAGGTGTACTGGAACACCTCGACAAAGAGAACAGGAACACGCTGACCATCTTAAGGATAAGGTTGACGGCATGATGGATAGAGACGTTTTGATCATACCAACACGTACCAGGTAATGGGTGGTGCCCTAATACGTCAGATATGTATGTCAGGGGCAATTCGTAATTTGTTGGTACTGGTGTATAAAGACGTATCTCAGAGGGAGTGTCTTTGGCCAGCCGAGGGAGCAGTGGAAAGTCCCACCACTGACTGAGCTGCGTCCATTGTCACGAGCATCCATGTCTTAGTATCCTCGTAGAGTCTGCCAGGTGCTATTCCCCTGCTTCGCCGGCAATAAACCTGGCCAGGCGCCTTTGCTCTAAGCCAAGTCTTGTGGTCTCATGGGCAGTTCGACCGGAGCCTGCTGTGCGGGCTGTCCGGCCAGAGCCAGCGCAGCACGCAGCGAGAACACACGCACGCAGCCGAACGTCTGACAACAAAGGGCTTGCGGAGACTTCAGAAAGAAACTAACAGGAAGAGCTAAACAACAGGGAGGCGGGAACCCTATTTCCAGGTGAACATCAAAGGCCTCTTCTGATCTATGTGGGGGTGCAGAGACACATCCTGGCATGCTTCATCGAGGCAGTAAACGGACAGGGGTTTGCTTCATAAGTACATAAGAGCATCGTACTGGGTCAGAGCAATGGAGGGAAGGAATTCGCACTTCCCAGGCTCCCCAGTGGCTGAACCCTGCCCACCTGCCCAGGTGCAGTATGGGCCGGGGGGGCTGCGTTTGTCTAAAACCTCAGGCATTGGCCACAGTTGGGGAACGGAGACCTGAGGCAATGGAGCAGTGGCCAGATAATTATTATGTATTATTATGTAACACCGAGAAGCCCCATGAAGTACAGGGCCCCCCGGCGCTGGGTACTGCACAGACACAGAGTAACCGACAACCCCCCCCCCCCCGGTAGGAGACCAAAGTCTAAGTGGGATTATTGGGGTTACTCTGTACCTCAAGCCCCTGGGGTGCCTGTAACGTGCCCAATGTACCACGTCTCAGGGGCAAGCGTTATAACTGCTTCAGCAGCTGGGCCTTTCTGGCATTCGCCCTGGTGGGTCCCAGTAACTGCGCAGACACCTAGTGCGGACCCCTAGGCACAGAGACTTAAGCACTCGCAGTTCAGCGTGGCACAACAGGTTAGCAGCAGGGCCACAGCACCCAGGGCTCCAGACTCCTCGTCCCTGGAGCACACAGCTGCCAGACAGGACTCACTCCCCTCCCACTCCTGACCCAGGTGCTCTGTTGAGCTGTGGTGCACTGACTCTGGGGGTGGCACACCCATCCACTGCATGTCCTAGGTGCGTGATGATGATTGCAGGTGTCAGGTAAATCCCCATCCCCTTTTGGCACAAGAAAAAATCCTCCCCTGCCCGGCTCTCTGGGAGCTCAGCCAAACAGTGGAAATTTGCTGGGTTCCCCCCTCCCCGACTTCCTGAAGCCAAGTGCCATCCTCAGGCAGACAGCCCTATAAAAGCAGCCCAGGGAGGCAGATCCAGCCAGAAGGCTCCTTTGCAGCTGAATCGTGCTCACCAGCCCCAGCAGGACCCTCCTCCATCTCACCATGACAAAGGCAGCCAGGCTTGTCTGTGCGCATCTCCTGCTGGCTTCCTTCTGCTGCCAGAGCCTGGCTCAGAGTGAGTATAGATGTCCCCAGTTGCCGCCTCCATGGAGAGACGGGAGTTGGGTCAGGGAGCACCATGGGATCTCAGGGCAGGGTCAGGTGTGGGGAGGTGCCAGGGCAACTCTGGGGCGCGGAGGGCAGACCTCACCAAGACACAACAGATGTAGGGCCTGCTCTCACATGGGTGTCTAGCTGGAGTGACACAGATGTATTGAGGAGCCAATCAGACTCAAGTGGTGGTCCCTGTATCGCAGCGACATAATGAATATGGCGCCTGGCTCCCTGCCGATGGGCACCTTGGGTAGCATCCCAGGGCAAACAGTGGCCATGTTAGTCTGGTGGCATTCTACACCCGTGCTCTGCCTGGGGGTCAGTAACAATAGGGAAGAATCAGGCCTGGTGAGTTTTAAATGCTCTTGGGGTTCTACTGCTTAAAATATGGGACTATCCCCAGATGCCGGGGCGCTGTTTCATGCACCTCGTGCTGTGGAACGGCAGGAGAGAATTCCACGCTTGTAAAATTAAACTGGCTCTTTATTACAAGACCTATTTATGGAGCTGCTGCAAGTGCAGCCGGCATTCCAGCCATAGGCACACAGACTGAGCTCCTGGTGTCTCCTCCAAACTCTTCCCTCCTGCACCTGTGCTCCTCCCTCTGGCTTCCATGCCGTTGGCGCAATGCTCTCTGAAAGACATGTATAACACAGCCTGACTGCAGGAATGATATTGTGGGCAAGATCCATAGGTGCTGTACTGCCCCTGGCATCACGGGGCAGCCACAATGCCCCCTGAGGAATAGGACCAGTATGGAGGTGGATGGGGATACATCAGGGCTGGGCCAGCGGGGGTGGGGGTGGATCAAAGATAGAAAGAGAAGTGACCGGGGCAATTTCTTGCCACAAGCCCCTGGGGGCTATTTGCAGGGGATGCAAATTGGCTGCCCTAATCTGCACCCGCCTCTCAGCCCTGGCGTGGGGCAGATCCAAGCCAGCTCCCCTCAGGCAGCGGTGAGCTGGAGCCGGTTCACACCGGTTCGCTAGAACCGGTTGTTAAATTTAGAAGCCCTTTTAGAACCGGTTGTTCCGCGGGGGAGAACCGGTTCTAAAAGGGCTTCTAAATTTAACTGGACAAAAGTGGCGCCTTAGGTGCCAACTCCATGGGTGCTCCAGCCCTGGAGTACCCAAGGGGAAAATTTGGTGGGTGC
Source organism: Dermochelys coriacea (assembly GCF_009764565.3). Classification (NCBI taxonomy): domain Eukaryota; kingdom Metazoa; phylum Chordata; order Testudines; family Dermochelyidae; genus Dermochelys; species Dermochelys coriacea. Next base: position 21,823,570 of record NC_050084.1, read on the forward strand.
AGAGCCCCCACTGGCAGCTCCCCGCCCCACCCCCGGCCCCAGCTCAGCTCCGCTCCGCCTGCTCCCCTGAACACGCCGCCCCGCTCTGCTTCTCCGCCCCCCACTGGCTCCCCGCCAATCAGCTGTTGGCGCGGGAAGCGGGGGCGGGCTGAGAAGCAGAGCGGGGCAGTGGTTCAGGGGAGGAGGTGGAGCGGAGGTGAGCTGGGGCCGGGGGTGGGGCGGGGAGCTGCCGGTGGGGGCTCTGCACCCACCAAATTTTCCCCATGGGGGCTCCAGCCCCGGAGCATCCAGGGAGTCAGTGCCTAAGGCGCCACTTTTGATGTGATCGGGGGGGCAACGGCCACTCCCCCTGCTCCCCCCCAGCTACGCTCCCCCACCCCTAGGAGCCAGAGGGACCTGCCAGATGCTTTCTGGGAGCTGCCCCAGGTAAGCACCGCCGGGACTCCCCACCTCGCCCCCCGGGAGGTCCCTCTGGCTTTTAGGGGTGGGGTGGGCACCCACTACGGCGGCCCATGAGACCCTCCTGCCTGGTTCTGGGGGCAGTCAGGGGACAGGGGATGGGGGTGGATGGGGCAGGGGTCCTGGGGGGGGTGTCAAGGAATGCAGGGGGGTTGGATGGGGCAGGAGTCCTGGGGGCGGGGGTGGGCAACGACCCCCTCGTGGAGTGAGGAGGGAACCCGTTGTTAAGATTTTGGCAGCTCATCACTGCCCTCAAGCCCTGTGCCCCTTGCGCTGGCACAGGGACGAGTTTGCCTGTGTGTCTGTTGGGCCGGATCTCCCTCTCATGTACGCTGATGTCACTCTGGTGCGTCCATGGGCGTCACTCCTGATTCCCTGCAGCAGTAGCAAGGGCAGCAGCAAACCCTTTGAGCCTGACACCCAGACAGAGCCTTGCTACTGCCATCTGGCATTTTACATACAATGGCCTTACAAACTGTGGGCCAGATTGTGCCAGCACTTACCCCAGTATGACTCTATTGAGCTAACTGGAGTGACTCTGGACTCACATCCGGCTCAGTGAGAGCAGAGTCAGGCCAGGCAAAGACACCAGAGCTTGTTACTGAGATACTGCCACCACCTGGGCCACACTTCCTCAGGATCCCCCCAGGCAGCCTCCATGGGCTCCATTAGCTGCTCACGTGAGTGAGGATGGCCCGGCTGGGCTCATAGGGATCAAACTATTGGAAGAGGATATGGGGTCCTGGTAACACCCTGTAGTGCAATGCACTGAAAGGGCAGGTCTGTGCCAGGTCCTTACCCTGGTGAGCAGTGTGTGGGGGGGTCCCAGTTGTGTGCTATGTATAAGGGCCCAGGCGGGGTGGGGAGGCTGCGGGGCTACCTGCTCTAGGGCTGACCCAGTCCAACTCTCTCCTTCTGCCCCGGGTGTGGGGAAGGGTCCCAGAGAGGGGACGGGGGGTCCCATCTAGCTGGGGTCACCCTCATCCATGAGGCTTTCCTGTTCTGTTAGAAGGCTCTGCTGTGCCAGATAATGCTGCTTCAAATTCCAGAAAAGTAAGATCAAGAGAGACAACACAGTTGGCTATTACCGCACCAGCCCAGTGTGTCCTCAGCCAGCCGTGGTGTGAGTATCCTCCAGCGCAGAGCCCTGGGAACAATGGCAGGGATGGGGGGCAGGGGGCTGAGAGGCCACAGGATGCACCGGGAGCAGAGCAGGGAGGAGGGGATTAGATAGCAGGGAACGAGGTAACAACAAAGGGAGGTGACAGGAGAGGATTAAAGTGGGGTGCACAACGGGAGAGGTTGATACCATGAGCTAGCATCAGAGCTGGCTGATGCAGCTGCAGAGACGAGGGCTCCTTCCAGATGCTGGGACTCCCAGTAGCTGAACATCCCCGGCCTTTCCTGCTGCTCTCTGGGGCCTCACGGTGCAGGAAGGACCATAAAGTGGGTCTGGATTAAGTGGTGCCATGTCTCTGGGCACCCCAGGATGGCTCACCGGCACTGGTTTATTTTTACATAGAGTCTGGCCTTTCCTGGAGCCAGTGGAGGTTGGCCCCTGGGAGAAAGGCTCCAGAGAGACAGCAAGTGTCCAGCTGATGATCTCTGGCTCATGAGGATCTGCTTCCTTTGGGTCGGTCACCATTAAGCCTTTGATCAGGAAATCCAAGTGGGCACCATCAATATGTGAAAAAGATCTCTGCTTCTTTGGCACCATGGGCCCCTAGCGCTCATGCCATCCTTAGCTTTGATATCGTCTTTTCCATGCCCACCAGCTGTGATGGATAAAGGCAGGAGGGTAAACCACCGGAGCTGGTAACTCTCATGGAACATAGACCCTGTGTCCATCAGCACAGAGGGAAAGAGCCAGCCAGCCCCCATGTGACGTTAGGAGCAGAACTTTCTTTAGCTAGAAGGGCCGTCCCGCTCTCCAGGAGGGCTCAGCGGCTGTCAGGCCTCTCTGCAGGGACTCAGGTTGAGCCCTGAGATAGAAAAGGAGTGAGAGGGGCTGTCACTGTGCTTTAGTCACAGCTGAGAATACCAGATTCAGGACAAACTGCTGAGAAATGGGGCAGACCCATTCCAGATTGGTGGTTATTCTTCCATAAGATATACCAAACCAGTGATAATCGTAAACATTTGTCTCCCCTCACTGATTAACAAGAAGTCAGAAATGCACCCCCCTTAGGTATTCCAGCCCTTATCTCACCACCCAGACACTAGACTTAATGATGAGGAGTCCGGTGGCACCTTAAAGACTAACAGATTTATTTGGGCATAAGCTTTCATGGATAAAAAAAACACTTCTTCAGATGCATGGAGTGAAAAATACAGATGCAGGCATAAATATACTGACACCTGAAGAGAAGGAAGTTACCTTACAAGGGGAGAGCCAATGCTGACAAGGCCAATTCAGTCAGGGTGGATGTGGGCCACTCCCAATAATTGACGAGGAGGTGTAAATACCAAGAGAGGGAAAATAACTTTTGTAGTGAGCCAGCCACTCCCAGTCCCTATTCAAGCTCAAAGTGCCACCGGACTTCTCGTTGTTTTTGTGGATACAGACTAACACGGCTACCCCTCTGATACTTAATGATGGGTGATTATTTAAAACCAGTTTCATCAACCAAAGGCTTCTTCTAATCCCAAGAGATCAGCCACACACCCAGGCCAATATATAACTCAGATTTTACCCAATAACCATGCTGTTGCCAATCCTTTAGTATCTACTATCTAAAGGTTTATTTACACTAGAAAAGAAGGACGTGAGAGTTAAAACGGTCAAAGGAATGAAATACATACAAATGTTGCAGAGTTCTTGTATCAGGTTCGTAGCAATGATGTCACACTACCAGCTTGTTCCATCTCTAGTAACTTCCAAACGATGGAAGGTCCTCAGTCCATTAACTGGAACGCTCCTTTTAGTTTAAGTCCATCGTCCAGAGACCGGAGCAGGAAAGAGGCACAATGGAGATGCTCCCAAGGGTTTGTATACCCTCTCCCATGGGGAGGGGCTGCTCTCAGTTTTAGTCTGTGGGAAAGTACAGGCACAAGATGTAGTCCAGAGTCACACGAGCTCGTCACATGCCCTTGCAGGCTTCAAAGGCTAAAATGTCCACAGGACAGCCCTTCGGGCGGGAATAAGCTTCTTCTATGGCCCATTGTGTTCATTAAAGGGCCATCTCCTTGAATGGTCCATTCACAATGTACTGACCAGACTGGATGTCAATTACCTTGAGGGTGTTCCCCCAGGAGCAAACACATTTGAAATACTGGTACATAGTCAATACTCATAACTTCAGCTACAAACATGATACATTCATACAAATAGGATAATCCTATTTAGCAAATCATAACTTTTCCATTGACATCTTACATGACATACTTCATATACGATTTGTTGCAATTATAAAACAATTGTAGCAGCAGTGATCTACATGTTCATATTTTAATCATACAACATCAGAGGGGCGGAATAGAGAGTAGAGCGGGGACAGACTGCCAGGGCGGGAAGGAATTAACAGCTTGCATTTATGTCCCTGTCACTGACCTGTAATCTGGCTGGGCCATCACAGTTCTGTACTCTGGCTGGGCTCTCTGGGATCCCCCTGAACAGGATACCAGTGCCGGCCCATTGCACCTACATCCTGCTTTGGGGGGCATTTTGGCCAGAGTTTCATCCCCATATTTCGTACCCTCACCCCACCATTGCTGTCTCCTGGCTGATTCACTGTTTTCCTTCATAGATTCAAAATGAAAGAAGGCCAGGAGATCTGTGCCAAGCCTGACAAGCCCTGGGTGAAAGAATACCAGAAATTTCTCAGCTCGGCTAGTAAAGTCTAAGGGCCATTGGGAGACGAGCCAGGAGCTCGCAGCTCACTTGCAGTGCATGTCTCGTGGCACAAGGGAATCTGCTTTAGCTTCATCTAGAAAGCATGTTCCTGTTTCACAACTGCAATTATATAATCACCCTCTGCTGTGCTGAATGCTGGTCAATAGCTGTGGTTATTCTGACATGGTCCTTTGAGAGACAGAGGGACAGGAGCCCTGAAATGAAGAGGAGGCTGTTGTCCCAGATGTTAGTCCCATGATGGAATTCATCTAGTAGCAACCTCTAGGAGCAAAATGTTCTTCACTCAAGGGGTTTCCACTGCCTCTCTTTACCCCTCTGTGGAGCGACCTTCCTGAGGTTTCAGCTACAAAGCACCCTCTGCTGAGATGTCCCTACCTGCAGTAATTGCCTGATTTGCTTGTTAGCATCAATAAAAATCCCAGCTGCATAAGCAGCAGTAGAGTCTGTTGGTCTCATTATGACTCATTAAAAGCTATCCTCCTCGTGCGCTATTCAGGCCTCGGACCCGCAAACAGGGCAGCGGCTTCTGAAGGGCTCGGGACGCTCCGGAGGAGCTGGGTTCTTAGTGTGCAGCCCCAGTGAGCAGAAATAACCAAGGCAGCTGTGTGTCCAGCTGCTATTGCCTCCGTGCCCCTAAACTAGAGAGGAAAAGTCCCTCCAGGTGCTCCTGTGAGGCAGGGAAGCAAGAACATAAGAAAAGACGTGTGGTTAGGCCAGCTATCGCCACATCCCTAGGGCATCTGGCCTCTCAAACTAGCCAAGACAAAGCAGACCGTAGGGGAACAGACTAGAGAGGGTCTCACAATAAAATTTTTGGTGGCCTCAGAGTGTGGCTACCAACCCTTGCTGGTGGCTGCTCTGAGACTTTTTCCTAAAATACTTCATTAACTTTAGGAAAATCAAACAAATATGCAGATATACACAAATCATTGTCATTTATTTATGTAGGATTTTTTGAGGCCTCGATAATAAAAACGATGCCATGAAAAGTGATATTTGTATGTTTGTTAATATCACTTTTCCCAGCACACTTAAGTAGCTAGCTGGGAGGCTGTGGAAAAGGATAAGTGATCCGAGGAATGCAAAACTTGTCTTATGAAAGGAGACTCAAGGAGCTTAGCTTGTTTAGCCTAACTAAAAGAAGATTGAGGGGAGATATGATTGCTCTCTATAAATATATCAGAGGGATAAATACAGGAGAGGGAGAGGAATTATTTCAGCTCCGCACCAATGTGGACACAAGAACAAATGGGTATAAACTGGCCACCAGGAAGTTTAGACTTGAAATCAGACGAAGGTTTCTAACCATCAGAGGAGTGAAGTTTTGGAATAGCCTTCCAAGGGAAGCAGTGGGGGCAAAAGATCTATCTGGTTTTAAGATTCTACTTGATAAGTTTATGGAGGAGATGGTATGATGGGATAATGGGACTTTGGTAAGTAATTGATCTTTAAATATTCAGGGTAAATAGGCCTAATCCCCTGAGATGGGATATTAGATGGATGGGATCTGAGTAACCCAGGAAAGAATTTTCTGTAGTATCTAGCTGGTGAATCTTGCCCATATGCTCAGGGTTTAGCTGATTGCCATATTTGGGGTCGGGAAGGAATTTTCCTCCAGGGCAGATTGGAGAGGCCCTGGAGGTTTTTCACCTTCCTCTGTAGCATGGGGCATGGGTGACTTGAGGGAGGCTTCTCTGCTCCTTGAAGTCTTTAAACCATGATTTAAGGACTTCAATAGCTCAGACATGGGTGAGGTTTTTCATAGGAGTGGGTGGGTGAGATTCTGTGGCCTGCGCTGTGCAGGAGGTCGGACTAGATGATCAGAATGGTCCCTTCTGACCTTAGTATCTATGAATCTATGAATCTATATTAACAAACATACAGGTATCACTTTTCACAGCCTCCAGAATGCTCTGAGAAGTGATACTTGCATGTTTGTTAATATCACTTTTCTTAGCAAGCCCCAGGACAAATCAAGCCCTGGATGCCGGGGAGGTTGGAGTGAAGGCATTGGGGGCCAGGGGCGACGGTGGGATGGATGTGAGGCTGGGGGAGGCAGCAGGGGCCCAGATGGGAGGGATGGATGGAGGATCAGTGGAGGCAGCAGGGGCATGAGGCAATGTGGGGGGTTGAGCCCCACCACCGCAGAGCCGGAGGTCGGAGCCCACTGCTATACAGGTGGGGCTAGGAGTCAGCACCCAGGGCTGGCTCCTACCAGCTGGAGCTCAGGATCAGAACCTGAAGACAGGGTCACATGGCTGGAGTTGGAGGTCAGCACCCGCTGCTGCATCCAGGGATCGATGCCCAAAGCCCCATGGCCAGGCTTCCAAAGTCCTGTTGCTGGAGCTTCCTGCTCAACCACCCCAGGGCTGAAGCCCAAGGGCCTCCTCCCCCAAGGTGGGTGGAGAACTCACCTTCCTCCTGCAGCGTTGTGCCCCACCTGTCTTCAGAGGTGGTTCAGGGCAGCACATCCAGGAACAGCAGGGAGGCACAGGAAGGGGCCGATTCTTTGCCCACCACCCCCATCAAACCTCTGGTTGCCACATTTGAGAAACGCTGGTGTGTTTTTCATGGTGTTTTAATTCAGCGACTCAAGAGTTCATAATATTGCAACTGGAATGGACACGCATTGGCTGTGATTGTGCCCAGCCCGGAGCCCTCCACTGGCTTTGTGTGCAGAAAGCAGCCAGTTTCCCCCTGCCGAGGATTCCCCCATCACAGAGGAGTCCTCTCTGCATGCAGAGCTCCTACCTTACGCTCTGCTACCCTGATGGAAGGGGAATGCCTGGAGAGACTGAATGCTGGCAGCTCCCAGCTAGCAATGGTCCCTCAGGACTTATTGCTGGCCGCATAGACACCATCCCCAAAGCAGAACTGGCCCCAGGGGCAAGGAGCCACAACCGGCCCCCATTGTAGGCTGTATCTGAGTATCTGGGCCTCACATGCCTCCTGCATTGTCACTGCCTGGACGCAGCTGGAACAGACCAAATGCTGGACCTGCGGGGTCTGATTCAGCCTGGGTGTGTATTGGCCTCCCCCAGCCTTCCCTACCCGGCCCTCCATACAATTTCTGTACCCAGTGCCACATTGGTACCCTAGGGCCAAAAAGTTTGCCCACCCCTGGACTAGACCCCCGCTGCTTTGCTCCTTGCAATCGTGGTAAAACACCACCATGCCAATGCTCTGTCAGCGCTGAGTCTGGGCTATCTGCTGACCAAATCCAAAGGGGTTGGCTTGCGTCCGGATCGGGGATTAGGTACGCCAGGCACTTTACAACTGCTTGCTAGCCCCTTGGTGCCTGGCGCCAGGCAGTGCCCTGAGCTAGGAGATTGCTTGCCTCAGTCAGCTTCCAGCAGTGTCTATAAACAACCGAGCACTAGCTCTGCTCTGGAAATAAACCAGTGATTTGGAGAACAAAGCAAAACATGCAGCGACTTGGCTCTCAGCAGTTTAGTGGCTTCTGAGGGAAGACGAGGCAGCTGGTGTGAACTGAATGAGAAGCAGGCATCTGCTGGGATTCCCTGAACAAATGCTTAATTCCGTGTAGACACAGAAAGAGGATTCCAAGCATTCAGCGATCCGCACTCTCAGCCTCTCCCAGGTGGCTGCATCCTTCCAGCCAGAAGGCTGAGAGCGTGCCTCTGAAGCCCAGCACTGAGAAAGGATCCTCAGAGACTCCCAGGGTGCACAGCTGTCACTGGGGTGTGACAGCAAGTATAGCTTCCCCAGGGCTGTTGGCTGTTGGGGGATAGAGTGAAACCATGGGTTGAAATGACCAGGGCGGGGCAGGCAGGGGGATAGGATCCTGGAGCACCATTACGGCCTGGCCTTCCTACCCGATGCTAGTGCTTTAAGGAGCATGCGGCACTGTGCCTGAAGGCAGCTCCTCCTTCTGCAGGGGCTGGGTGAGTTGTGGGGTCCTGAGATCCCTCCGGAGGGATGGCTTCCCTGCAGCTCGCAGACATGAAGAAGTGGAGAAAGCTTCTGGTGCCAGAAAATCTTCCTCGTAAACAGGGACATTTAAGGCTTTGGTGCTGTGTGAGCCAAACAGCTGGGGAGAGTGAAGAGTTTAGGTGTCAAGACAGGTGGTTTCCCCCTGTGGGCTTGTTGACGGTGTTCACAGCAATGACAGAACCTCTCTAAGCTCTCTCCTATCTAGCTGGCAAGGCCCAGTAGCCCCTGCCTTCCCTTAACCCCTACTCCCAGGCCAGCAAGATATTTCTCCCTAGGCTTATTGATGAACATAAGAACAGTCAGGCTGGGTCAGACCACGGTCCATCTAGTCCAGGGTCCTGTCTTCTGAATGGCTAACAGGGCAGATGCTTCAGAGGGAATGAACAGAACGGGCAAACATGGTGTGATCCATCCCCTGAGGTCTGCTCCCAACTTCTGGCAAACAGAGGCTAGGGACACTCAGAGCATAATATCATAATGCTTCTGGGGGGCATTATGATATTTTCTGTTTTATTATCTATCCCTTTCCTAATGGTTCCTAATGTTCTGTTTGCTCTTTTGACTGCTGCTGCACACTGAGTGGCTGTTTTCAGAGAACTATCCACAGTGACTCCAAGAACTTTCTAATTTAGACCCCATCATTTTATATGTGTAGTTGGGATTATCTTTTCCAATGTGCATTACTTTGCATTTATCAACACTGGATTTCATCTGCCATTTTGTTGTCCAGTGATCCACTTTTGTGAGTTCCCTTTGTAACAGCTTTGGACCTAACTATCTTGAGTAAATTTGTATTATCAGCAAACATTGCCACCTGTCTATTTGCCCCTTTTTCCAGATCATTTATGAATATGTTGAACAGCACCGGCCCCTGTTCAGACCCTGGAGGACCCTGGTAGTAACCTGTCTCCATTGTGAAAACTGACCATTTATTCCTACCGTTTGTTTCCTGTCTTTTAACTAATTACTGATCCATGAAAGGACCTTCCCTTGTATCCCATGACAGCTTACTTTGCTTAAGAACCTTTGGGTTGGACCTTGTCAAAGGCTTTCTGTAAGTCTAAGTACACTGTATCAACTGGATCTCTCTTGCCCACGTGCTTGTTATCCCCCTCAAAGAATTCTAGTAGATTGTTGAAGCATGATTTCCCTTTACAAAAGCCATGTTGACTCTTCCCCAACATATCATGTTCATCTATGTGTCTGATACTTCTGGTCTTTACTATAGTTTTAACCAATTTTACTGGCACTGAAGTTAGGCTTACTGGCCAGTAATTGCCAGACATCTCTGGAGTCTTTTTCAAAAATCTGTGTTACGTTAGCTATCCTCCAGTCATCCAGTACGGAGGCTGATTTAAGCAATAGATTACATACCACAGTTAGCAATTTTTCAGTTTCACATTTGAGTTCCTTAAGACCTTTTGTGTGAACACCATCTGGACCTAGTGACTCATTACCGTTTAATTTATCAATTTGTTCCAAAACCTCCTCTAATGACACCCCAATCAGGGACAGTTCCTCAGATTTGTCATCTGAAAAGAATGGCTCAGATGTGGAAATCTCCATCTCATCCTCTGCAGTGAAGATCAGTGCAAATAATTTGTTAAGCTTTTCCACAACAGCCTTTTCTTCTTTGAGTTCTCTTAGCACCTCAATAGTCCAGTGGTCCTACTGACTGACAGACTTCCTGCTTCTTATGTACTGAAAAAAATTTGCTGTAAGTTTTTGTATCTGTTGCTAATTGCTCTTCAAATTCTTTTTCAGCTTGGTTTGTCAGATTTTATGCTCCTTTCTAATTTCCTCACGAGGATTTGTCTTCCAATTTTTAAAAGATGTCTTTTTTCCTCTAACTACCTCTTTGACTCTGTTATTTAGCCCTGGTGATATTTTTTTTGGTCCTATGTACTGTTTTTTGGAGGTATATGTTTAGTTTGAGCCTCTAATATGCTGTTTTTAAATACTTCCAATGCAGTTTGCAGGCATGTCACACTTGTGACTGTTCCTTTTAGTTTCCACTTAACTAGCTTCCTTGTTTTTGTGTAGTTCTCCTTTTTGAAGTTAAATGCTACTGTGGTGGGTTTCTTTGGTATTTTCCCCTCTACAAGCATGTTAAATTCAAGCAATTACCAAGAGGTCCAGCTATATTCACCCCTTGGACCAGATCCTGTGCTCCACTTCAGACTAAATCAAGAATTGCCCTTCCTCTTGCGGGTTCCAGGACTAGCTGCTCCAAGAAGCAGTCATTAATGGTGTCTAAAAATTTTATCTCTGTTTCCTGTCCTAAGGTGAAGTGTACCCAGTCAATGTGGGGATAATTGAAGTCCTCCATTATTACTGGATCTTCTGTTTTGGTAGCCTCTCTAGTCTCCCTGAGCATTTCACAATCACTGTCACCATCCTGGTCAGGTGGTCAGTAGTATTTCCTTACTGCTATACTCTTTATTATTCAAGCATGCAACTTCTATCCATACAGATTCTATGATACAATTTGCTTCATTTAAGATTTTTACTATATTTGACTCTCTGCTTTCTTTCACGTATAGCGCTGCCCTGCACCAGCGTGACCTACTCTGTCATTCAGATATATTTTGTACCTTCGTATTACTGTGTCCTGTTATCATTGTTCCACCACGTTTCTGAGAGGCCTATTATATAGATTCATAGATTCATAGATACTAAGGTCAGAAGGGACCAATCTGATCATCTAATCTGACCTCCTGCATAATGCAGGCCACAGAATCTCACCCAACCACTCCTGCGAAAAACCTCACCTATGTCCTCAAATCGTGATTTAAAGACTTCAAGGAGCAGAGAATCCTTCATCAAGTGACCCGTGCCCCATGCTACAGAGGAAGGCGAAAAACCTCCAGGGCCTCTTCCAATCTGCTTTGGAGGAAAATTCCTTCCCGACCCCAAATATGGCAATCAGCTAAACCCTGAGCATATGGGCAAGATTCACCAGCCAGATATTACAGAAAATTCTTTCCTGGGTAACTCAGATTCCACCCATCTAATATCTCATCTCAGGGGATTAGGCCTATTTACCATGAATATTTAAAGATCAATTAATTACCAATATCACATTATCCCATCATACCATCTCCTCCATAAATTTATCAAGTTTAATCTTAAAGCCAGATAGATCTTTTGCCCCCACTGCTTCCCTTGGAAGGCTATTCCAAAACTTCACTCCTCTGATGGTTAGAAACCTTCATCTAATTTCAAGTCTAAACTTCCTGGTGGCCAGTTTATACCCATTTGTTCTTGTGTCCACATTGGTGCTGAGCTGAAATAATTCCTCTCCCTCTCCTGTATTTATCCCTCTGATATATTTATAGAGAGCAATCATATCTCCCCTCAACCTTCTTTTAGTTAGGCTAAACAAGCCAAGCTCCTTAAGTCTCCCTTCATAAGACAGGTTTTCCATTCCTTGGATCATCCTAGTAGCCCTTCTCTGTACCTGCTCCAGTTTGAATTCATCCTTCTTAAACATGGGAGACCAGAACTGCACACAGTATTCCAGGTGAGGTCTCACTAGTGCCTTGTATAACGGTACTAACACCTCCTTATCCCTACTTGAAATGCCTCTCTGTTGCTGCTAGCAGGCTGGCTCACAGGACAACTGAAACAGTTGCTGGTAAAAAGCACTTTATTTCCCTTCCCACAGCCATATATATACAGCGCTTGTTTATTCCTTTTCTGTTGTTTATCACCCAATGTTCTCATCATTCTTATCTTTGGGTTCCATTATCTTGTGGTGGTAAAGACTCTCAGGTGCTGCTTATATCATTAGTCCTTAGTTCAGCCAAAATCTTCTGGCCTTGTCCTTCAACTTGTTACCCGCAGCCCCGCCTCTTGTACTGTTCTTTTCCATTACTTGGCACACATTTCTAAAACATCTGATACTCAGCATTTCCCACATCTCCCCCTTTTTGTTTAAAAGCAGCTTGAATCATCCGTGACATTCCCCAACGCATACATTGAACTATATATGGACCACACAAACAAATTATACCAATACAGATACCAATTAATAAAAGAGTGTGCTATAATGATGTTATTCATATTTTGTTCTAATTTTGCAAGTAACTCATGAACAGAGTGAGAATGATCTGACAAATTAACACAACACATACCCTCAAAATCTTTACATCCGTGTCCATGTGCTAATAACAAAAATTCACTCGCAGCACTATTATATAAAACTGCATGGCAAATGCTATCTACATCGATTAATAACTCAGTTAATATTTCAAAAATTAGATTAAACTGTTTAATACTCCAACACACTAATTTCTCTAAATTAAAAGCATTTTCCATAATAGCAACACCAGGGATGCTTAAGCAATAGAAAATCAATCGCAGCTCGATTATCTAAAATGGCATCTCTTAATTCCTGTTGTTCCATACTTAAAAGAGCAATTGCCTGTAATGTAGCATTAAGCGCTTTAACAGAAAAACAAGCTAATGCATTCAAAGTTTGCACTGTGTAATAAGTTGCAAAGCCAGGAATGCCTGCAACGGCATTCATCAAAGCCAAATATTCTGAGTGACTATATAAGGTAACATCGGCGGAACACGTATTTTGCAGGGCCGTGCTTCGCTGATTTCGCTCCTGATTCTTTCCGGGCAACAAAAGGGTCATTCGGCTAAGACAGCACAAGGTATTATGACTTAGATTAGCAGGAATATAACTAAAGGTTTGTGCACCGCAGTACCAGACGGCAAAATAATATGCCCATAATTAAAAGAAACATTAACCGCATTAGTACAATTCAAAAGGGGGGCACTTACAGTTTGGCAGCTCATGGGTACTTTTGCGCGTGTGCAATTAACCACTCGCGCACACGTTACATTATCTGCCCTGGCTGGGTACGGGGTATGTAAAGATAGGGCCCCAGGGGGCAAGGAGTAATTGGCGGGGCCCCAATTTGCCATATTCAAATACTGTGAAGACAAATTGGCATAAGCTGCAAGCATGGTGTGACTGCCAATTTCTTCGGGATGATGACATATGGGCACAAGACAAGTGCTCAGTAGTTCCCCGGCTGCCACAGAATCAGACAAACAAAAGTGTGTGACATTGGCTATCAATGCTAGACGTTCCCATAGGTTATACGTCATTCGCACACGTAGGGGTACAAGGAGTCCCCCCTGTAACCCAAGCAATAACACTATAACAATATCGATAACCCACATCCTCATTCTGGAAATAAACAGGATATGGCTGCAAGCACAACCTCCTCTGATGCTCCCTCTCCAAGCGCGGGATCTTGTTCTCCAGGCGCCGGGTTCAAGGGCAAGCGAGGTTGCTGTAGCCACGGCCGCACCCACTTAGCTGGTATCCACCGAGGACCTTCATCAAGGGAGACACAAGCATAACCCCGTCCCCAGGTTAGCAATGGTGCTGGCCCCTTCCATTGTTGAGAGGCATAGTCAAACCATTTCACCTTAGGTTTCTTCTGCTCATGTTCTATCCCAATACTTCCTAGATGTCTTTGCATTGGAACATGATTGTTATCAGCACTACTAGGTTGCAACCAATTAAGGACATATACCGCTTTAGCTAATCGCCCAGCTGGTGTCTGAACTACTGCATCCTGTCCAGTTTGTGCCTGCTTATCCAACATTTCTTTCAAAGTACCATGAGATCGTTCAATAATGGCCTGGCCTGTCGAATTGCCTGTCACCCCTGTTTTGTGTGTTATCCCCCACATTTGTAAAAAGGTTGCGGTGCGCCTGGCCACATACCCAGCTCCATTGTCTGTCTTTATCGATCGGGGCACCCCTAATGCAGCAAAACATGCCTGCCAATGTTTTATCACATCCTTGCTGCCTGTGGACACATGGGGTGTAGCCCAGATAACTCCAGAGAAGGTGTCCACTGACACATGGATGTATTTCTGCTTTCCGAATTGGTTATATTGGGTGACATCTGACTGCCATAATGTTAAAGCCTCTAGACCTCGGGGATTAACCCCGGCGGGAAAGGTGGGTGTCAACCTATTACATTCTAAGCAAGAGGCTACAATACTTCGGGTTTGGGATATAGGTAGAGAGAATTGTCACGCTAGGGCTTTCGCTGATTGAAAGAAAAATCCATGAGACAGGCGAGCTTGCTCAAACCGATTGGGTACTACCACGGATCCCACCAGTGCATCCGCCTGATCGTTGCCCGTGCTTAAGTATCCAGGCAGGCCAGTATGGCTCCTTATATGGCCTACAAAATATGGATACTTTCTTTCATTGAGTCGATGCCAAAGGCGCAAGAGTATCTGTTGCAATGCTGGATTATGAACCTTTCCCAGCATAGCTCTCTCCAACCTGTTTACTAACCCCACGGCATACTTAGAATCGCTCATCACGTTGAGCGATTCTTGGTTCCAGTGATCAAATGCCAAAAGTATAGCTAATATCTGTACCGACCCCTCGCTAATAACCTTCTTATGGGCCCAAGTATGTCCATCCCACCAGACTACCCCTGCTCTCCCTGTTCGCCCAGCCGCATCAGTAAATACTGTTATTCCTGTCACTGGATTCTCCTGTCTCATAAGGTGTTTTTCCAACTGCAACGGGGAAGAAAACAGGCAGTGGGGAGGGTAATGACAACTCAATTGTCCCTGATAATTTGCTAGGGCAACAGCAAACACAGTGTCATATATCAACAGATGTGTAATCATCGTTTTTGAAAATGGCAACAAAATCTGATGCGGATCAATTCCTGTCATTACAGTTACTCTTTTCCGCGCTTGCACTATTAGCATGGCTATTGCTTCAATTCTGGAAGTTACCGTACACACATTTTTACACGGTGGAAATATCCATTCCAAACCGACTAGGGGGTCTTTATCCCTTGTATCTCACTGAAATAATAGCGCTTCCAATACTTCATCTAGGCTAAAGACCGCTACCACAAAGGGTAAGTTTTCCCGATATCTCCTGGAATAACCCTCCCCCTTCTGTCCTATTCGTTGTAATGCTTGCTTCTGTAGTACCGACAGTTGTCGTTTATCTCCAGGGGCTCTCCCCCCTTCTAATAAAGGAAGAAGAGGAGTTATATCCTGATTTGTGATGCCACAAAGGGGGCGAAGCCATTGCAGTTCACCTAGCAGTTTCTGTGCATCATACAGTGTGCGCACATGAGGAGAGATTTTCAACTGCTGGGGGCGTACGGTGCAGTCAGTGATCCGAAGTCCCAAATACAAAAAAGGGGCTTTAGTTTGAACCTTTTCTGGGGCCACAAACAGACCAGCTTCTGCTAACGTGGAGGTGATCTGTGTTATAATCATGGGTTCAAAGGCTACTGGTGCCGCAAATAAAAGATCATCCATGTAATGATATATTTTCCAATGGGGATATTTCACTCGGATTGGGCGTATTGCCCATGCAACGAAGAGCTGGCAGATGGTAGGGGAATTTTTCATTCCTTGGGGCAAAACCTTCCACTGATACCGTACGGAAGGTGCTTCACGATTTACCATCGGAATAGAGAAAGCAAAGTGCTCTCTGTCTCTCGGGTGTAATGGAATAGTAAAATAACAATCCTTCAGGTCAATGATTAGTAATGGCCACCCCGATGGGAGCATGGATGGGGCAGGTAAACCGGGCTGTAAAGCACCCATGTCGACCATAATAGCATTAATGGCACGCAGATCTCGGAGCAAACGCCATTTTCCTGATTTCTTTAGGATAGTAAATACAGGTGTATTCCATGGACTAACTGAGGGTTCTAGATGGTCAAGACGAATTTGCTCCTCTACTAGTTTTGTTAATGCGGCAAGTTTTTCTGTTGGCAGCGGCCACTGAGCAACCCAAATCGGCTCATCAGATTTCCATTCCAATACCAGGGTTGGCCGCTCCTCAGTGGCCGCTACTAGAAAGGGGGGGAGCTGATCACTACCCCCCATTGACTCAAGCAATCCCTCCCCAACAACCAAATAGTTGTATCGACAAGGTAAGGGCGGACTGACCCCCTTAACGTATTATCGATTACATCAGTAATGTCAATAAAAAATTCACTCAGCATGGGCTCACGCTGTCCGCCAATGCCCTGAAGAGGTGTGGTTACCGGTCGAAGTGGTCATGTCACCGGCCAACCCTGCAGGGGCAACACCGTCACATCTGCCCCAGTATCGATAAGGACCTGATGCTCGAAAGAATCACCATCTGGGCCCTTAAATTGAACTAATCTAGTGGGACAATCTTGTCCCACTGACAAAACAAATGCCATTGTTAGTGATGTGGGGTCTACCTGACTGGACGACCCGAAGCCGCCAGTTCCTCTTATCTGGGATGACTTCACAGGAACATTCGCACGAAAGGGTATTAATTGTGCAATTTTGGTTCCGGCCATTATTGTAATAGGCGGGCATATAGCTCGTACCATAATCCCAATGTTCCCTCTATAATCAGCATCAATTAGCCCTGGAAGCACAAAAAGCCCCTGTAAGGAGGCGGATGATCTACCTATTAACAATGCGCTTAACCCATACCCCAACGGTCCAGATGCCACCGATGGAACGAGCGTCACCCTATCATTCTCTAGGGAGATGTCGACGGCGGTGGCCAAATCAACTCCGGCACTGCCGGCGATTGCCCCGCGGAGGCCATCCAAGCAGCCGGAGTATTGTTTGTCCTCACGCCCTGCCGGTTGGCGCTCCGCGAGGCGTTTCCCGACCCCGACAAAGGGGTCCCATCTTTTTTAAACCGGGAGTGACACTCAGTAGCTTTATGACCGAATTTTTCACATCGATTACATGTCCCGGGAAATGGGGAGGGAAGTGCATTGTTTTGTGGCTGACCTCTTTTCTTGGGGCAATCCCGTTTTAAATGACCCATCTTTCCACACTGATAACACGCCCCCCCTTTCCTCTACGCCAATTCGACTTGGAGGTATTCAAGGCTACCACCAAGGCGCATGCATGAATCTTTGCCTTATCCTCCTTCTCCACCAAAGGAGCACGAGTGCAGGCTTCAATCATGTCGACTAGGGAGGCCGATTTTGGTAAAGTCACCAAAATCTTCTTACACGTGGGGTTAGCATTTTGAAGGGCTAAATCTACCCCCAATGCCGATCTGGCGTCTGGTGTTAAATTAGGGGCCCTATCCAATGCCGTCCTCAGGCGGTCCAAAAAAAGGGCAAAAGATTCGCCCGCTCCCTGCATGACCTTTAAATAAGGGGGTGAAGGGGTGCCCAAATCAGGCAGCTCTTTGAATGCCTCCAATGCTAGAAGCTGAGACTGTTGTAATATTTGGGGTACTAATCGCGCCTGTAGCTGAGGCTCTTCAAATCGCCCCTGTCCCAACAATATGTCTATATTTGCTACATGGAGAGGGTCGTCCTGGGGTCTATCTAAATTAAGCACTGCCGTGTGCTCAGCCTTCTTTCTCCATGAATCCTTCCATAATAATCTCTGTGTGGGTGTTAACAACATATCTGCAAATTTCTGGGCGTCAAAGGGACACATCGCTTGCCCCGAGAATATTTGTTCTAACGCTTGTACATACGGATTTTTCAAGCTGTACATCACAATAGCTTTCTGAGCCTCCCTCATCAATTTCCAGTCTAACGGCACCCAAGATTTAACCCCCTCCCTTGATACCAATACCGGGAAAGTAGCCGGCATAGCATCCAAAAATTCCCCTTCAACTATAGCATCCTTTATCAATCCATGCCAGCGCTTAATTGGGTCAGGAGATCCCGCTCCTCCCCCACCATCCCTCCAAATCACCCCCGTCCCCCGTTCTTCTTGCCCTCGTCCAATTGAAGAACACGTAGGTGGCGGAGGTTTCACTTTTGGTCAAACCGGTTGCGTAGCGGGGGCATAAATTTTGCGATATTCTTCCTCTGCTGTCGGTCGCAACTCTCCCTCGGGAGTGAGGTGCTCCGTACAACCATAATACCCACACAACCTACAAATATGGGGCAAACGTGAGGGGTCAGGTATGCCATGCTCTTGAAGCTGTTGTAGCAGATGCGATCGTGACGATCCTTGCGGTCTGTTTTCCTTTCTATCCAGCTCATCCATCATCTGTTGAGCTGCAATACCTTCCTTATATAACCACCGAATTATCTGGTCCTGCGTCAAGTTATCAAACTCTCCAGTTTTAGGCAAGTCAATAATCCGAACGTGTCGGGGAGGGGCTGGTGGCACAACCGCAGGCGGCAATCCTGACCCCCCCTTGTAACGGGTTCTCTGGATTGCCTGATGACAATTCCCCCGACACCGGCTGATCCACGGCCATCGGTTCGCCCCAATCTGAGTCGTCATCCTCCAAGGGCAACGGTACCTCACTGGGGTCCAACGGCGCCAAAGGAATCATAGGTGTTGTTTTACCAAAAAAGTCTTTCGCTCCTACCGTGAAGGCCCCTTTCGCTGATGATTCTAATGCCTCGCGTAATGCAATATGCGCCCCTGCCTGAGCCGCTGCGGTGGTAACGGCTCGATGAACAGTCCGCCAGATAGGGCTCAAGGCGGTAGCTTCTTTATTTCCGACCCCCACAGAGTCCCACAGGTCTTCCCCCACTGTTTTCCACACCGAGAAGTCAAACACATTCTTTGCATTAACCAGGAAACCCCGTCGCTTTCCCCACCGAAGCAATTTTTGCAGAGCTTCTGGGGAAAATTTTTCTCCCTGGTTATTAAGCAGATTGCTTAAGACCTTAAACACGGCCTGCTGATCTGCTGATGCTGCCGCTCCCATTATGAGAGATATTCCCCGCCGCTCACCTTTCAGTGGGAGCTCCCCCCGCCTCAATTGGGCGTCCCGGTTCCTCACCCGAACGGAGGACACTGGCAGCGGCGGTCCCTGCTATTTCTTCCTCCGTCCGTGGTACCAAATTCACAGAATTCTATCACGTCGGGGTCACCATTTGTTGCTGCTAGCAGGCTGGCTCACAGGACAACTGAAACAGTTGCTGGTAAAAAGCACTTTATTTCCCTTCCCACAGCCATATATATACAGCACTTGTTTATTCCTTTTCTGTTGTTTATCACCCAATGTTCTCATCATTCTTATCTTTGGGTTCCATTATCTTGTGGTGGTAAAGACTCTCAGGTGCTGCTTATATCATTAGTCCTTAGTTCAGCCAAAATCTTCTGGCCTTGTCCTTCAACTTGTTACCCGCAGCCCCGCCTCTTGTACTGTTCTTTTCCATTACTTGGCACACATTTCTAAAACATCTGATACTCAGCATTTCCCACACCTCTCCTGATGCATCCCAAAACCGCATTAGCTTTTTTCACAGCTGTAAGGGACTGCGGAAGACTTTGTTACGGCCTAGCTAGGGAATTTCCACTTTCTCGAGCCGAGAGGTTACTGTAGGACATAGATAGGTACTGAAGAACACAGCAGCTTTGCATGGCCCTTCGCCAGGTAGCGGAAAGCCTCCTTTTGGGAAGTACCTAATTCTATATTCATGAGCTGCTTTTGTGTAATGTTTATTAACACTGACCGTCTGCCCTTCCATTGGACTCCGTCTCAGGCAAAGCTCTGGTGTGCTGGGTTCCCCGCCTCCGTGACTGCAACGCTTGGAGTCCCCGTTGCGGGTTGGTCACTAACCTTCAGTAAAGCCAATAACTCACAGCTGTGTGTAAGCCTCGTTTTTCTCAGAGTTCTCTTGCCAGGCCTGTGGTGCTTCGAGCACCTTGGCCCAGAACAACAACCATATCACATTGGCAGTTCATAGTCATCCTTTGATCAACCAATACTCCAAGGTCCTTCTCCTCCTCCATTACTTCTAATTGATGCGTCCCCAGTTTATAACTAAAATTCTTGTTATTAATCCCTAAATGAATAACCTTACACTTCTCACTATTAAATTTCATCCTATTACTATTACTCCAGTTTACAAGGTCATCCAGATCCTCCTGTATGATGTCCCGATCCTTCTCTGAATTGGCAATACCTCCCAGCTTTGTATCATCTGCAAACTTTATTAGCACACTCCCACTTTTTGTGTCGAGATCAGTAATAAAAAGATTAAATAAGATTGGTCCCAAAACTGATCCCTGAGGAATTCCACTAGTAAGCTCCCTCCAGCCTGACAGTTCACCTTTCAGTAGGACCTGTTGTAGTCTCCCCTTTAACCAGTTCCTTATCCACCTTTCAATGTTCTAATTGATCCCCATCTTTTCCAATTTAACTAATAATTCCCCATGTGGCACGGTATCAAACACCTTACTAAAATCTAGGTAAATTAGATCCACTGTGTTTCTTTTGTCTAAAAAATCTGTTACTTTCTCAAAAAAGGAGATCAGGTTGGTTTGGCATGATCTACCTTTTGTAAAACCATGTTGTATTTTGTCCCATTTACCAATGACTTCAATGTCCTTAACTAATTTCTCCTTCAAAATTTTTTCCAGGACCTTGCATACTACAGATGTCAAACTAACTGGCCTGTATTACCCAGATCACTTTTTTTCCTTTCTTAAAAATAGGAACTATATTAGCAATTCTCCAATCATACGGTACAACTCCTGAGTTTACAGATTCGTTAAAAATTCTTGCTAATGGGCTTGCAATTTCAGGTGCCAATTCCTTTAATATTCTTGGATGAAGATTATCTGGGACCCCCGATTTAGTCCCATTAAGCTGTTTCAGTTTCACTTCTACCTCAGATATGGTAATATCTACCTCCATATCCTCATTCACATTTGTCATGCTACCATTATCCCTAAGATCCTCTTTAGCCTTATTAAAGACTGAGGTAAAGTATTTGTTTAGATATTGGGCCATGCCTAGATTATCCTTAAACTCCACTCCATTCTCAGTGTTTAGCGGCCCCACTTCTTCTTTCTTAGTTTTCTTCTTATTTATATAGTTATAGAACCTTTTACTATTGGTTTTAATTCCCTTTGCAAGGTCCAACTCTACTTGACTTTTAGCCTGTCTCACGTTATCCCTACATGTTCTGACCTCAATAAGGTAGCTTTCAAATATCCTCATTTAATACCAGGCCCTTACGTTTGCCTATCTTAGTACTTAGACCTCTAGCATTGTTTACAAGCATTTATAATATGTGTCAGTACTTAGTTATCTGCCTTCATATGATGTCATTGAATGGGAGTCTCTTTCGTTTGGCTGTTTCTCTTCAGCTCCTAGCTGTACTTTATCAACTTCTATCCTCTCCTCCTTACTAGGACATAGAGAATCCCCATTAATAGATCCTCCTCTAAGGGATGCCTCTGTCTGAACTGTGTGTTCCCCCGCACCTGTTGGCTGTCCCCCAGCCCTGAGTTTAAAAACTCCTCTATACCTTTTTAATTTTACACACCAGCAATCTGGTTCTGTTTTGGGTTAGGTGGAGCCCATCCTTCCTCTAAAGATTCCTCTTTTCCCAAAAGGTACCCCAGTTCCTAATAAACCTAAACCCCTCTTCCCCACACCATGGTCTCATCCCCGCATTGAGACTCTGCAGTTCTACCTCTCTAACTGGCTCTGCACATGGAAATGGAGACATTTCAGAGAATGCCACCATGGAAGTCCTGGATCTCTTACCTAGCAGCCTAAATTTGGCCTCCAGGACCTCTTTCCTATCTTTCCCTATGTCACTTGTATCTATCCATACCAGGACAATCAGCCCCTCCCCAGCACTGCATGTAAGTCTATCTAGATGTCTTGTGAAGTCCACAACCTTGGCACCCGGCAGTCAGTCCCCATGCGGTTCTCCCAGTTATTACAAACCCAGCTATCTATATTTCTAATAATCAAATCCCCCATGTCTATTAATTGTCTTTTCCTAATTATTAGGGTCCCCTCCCCCTGGAAGGGTATCCTCACACCACAACATCATCTGGAAGGAGGGTCCCACCTATGGGATTGTTTCCCTCCATTCCAGCATGATGTTCTCCTTCCCTGAGACTTTCATCCTTCTCAACAGCACAGAAGCTGTCAGACTGGGGTGGGATCCGCTCTGCTGTGTCCTGGAAAGGTCTCATCTATGTACCTGTCGTCTCACTTTGCTCCTCCTGTTCAGCCACCCTGGTCTCAACAGCCCATGCTCAATCTCTGAGGGCCAGGAGCTGCTTGTAACAAATGCACACATACAACACCTGCCCATGAGGCAGCTAATCAGATATGCTGCATTCAGTGCAATAAACTGGACAGCCCCAGTTCTGCTGCTGGACTTCTGCCTGCATTAGTTTTACTCTTGCAGGGTTTGTTTGTTTGGGGAGTGGGTGGCTATTGACTTAAGTTTAGCATATGTTTATTAGGTGTATCTGGCTCTCCCTCTCCCTTGCAAAACTCCCCTGTTTACTGCTCCTGTTCATTACCCCCTCTGGTCACTTAGGAGCTGGCTTTTTAAACCCCTATTCACCCCAAGATAGCCCCATCCCATTGTCTAGCCCCCAATCCTAAAGGGATGAGGGATCCCAGGATGGCAGGCTAGACCCTCAGTAGGAAGCCCTCAGCCTAGCCCAGCAGGCACTAGGCTCAGCACACAGCCTCCAACAGGGCCAGCCTTAGGGGTGAGTGATGTGGTTGACCGTCCAGGGCGCCATGGTCAGGGGGGCACCATCCTAGTACCACAAGCTGGTGGACCTGGGCTACCGGAGTGGGGGTGAGTGTGGGTGAGCCCAGGGCTGCAGCCTGGCCATTTATTCTAGTTCAAACAAGCAAGTGACCCATGCCACATGCTGCAGAGGAAGGCAAAAAAAAAACCCCAAGGTCTCTGCCAGTCTGACCTGGGGGGAAATTCCTTCCCAACCCCAAATATGGTGATCAGTTAGACCCTGAGCATGTGGGTGAGACCCACCAGCCAGATACATGGGAAAGAATCCTCTGTAGTAACTCAGAGCCCTCCCCATCTAGTGTCACATCACCGGACGTTGGAGATATTTGCTGGTAGCAGTCACGGATTGGCTACATGCCATTGTAGGACGTCTCATCATCCCATCACCTCCATAAACATATCATGCTCAGGCATTAGCACTCGACTCAGTATGCTGGTAGACTTCTGTTGTAAGACACACACTACTCAATAGTCCTGGAGGGAGAGAAGTGTCTCCCATCTCCTGTCTCAAGACACACTATTTTTGTGGGACCTGCCTCTAACAATAAGAACATAATTGGTGGCATATATACACACATTTTCAGAAGAACATAAGAATGGCCCTACTGGGTCAGACCAAAGGTCCATCTAGCCCAGTATCCTCTCTTCTGACAGTGGCCAATGCCAGGTGCCCCAGAGGGAATGAACAGAACAGATAATCATCACGTGAGCCATCCCCTGTCACTCATTCCCAACTTCTGGCAAATAGAGGCTAGGGACAACATTTCTGCCCATCCTGGCTAATAGCCATTGATGGATCTATCCTCCATGAATTTATCTAGATCTTTTATTAACCCTGTTATGGTCTTGGCCTTCACAACATCCTAGGGTGACCAGATGTCCTGATTTTATCAGGACAGTCCCAATTTTGGGGTCTTTTTCTTATAGGGGCTCCTATTACCCACCACCACCATCCCGATTTCTCACACTTGCTGTCTGGTCTCCCTACAACATCCTCTGGCAAGGAGTTCCACAGGTTGACTATGCGTTGTGTGAAGAAGCTTTAGCAAAGCTTTTGATACCATCTCCCACAGTATTCTTGCCAGCAAGTTAAAGAAGTATGGGCTGGATGAATGGACTATAAGGTGAATAGAAAGCTGGCTAGATCATCGGGCTTATCGGGTAGTGATCAATGGCTCCATGTCTCATTGGCAGCCGGTATCAAGCGGAGTGCCCCAAGGGTCAGTCCTGGGGCCAGTTTTGTTCAATATCTTCATTAATGATCTGGAGGATGGTGCGGATTGCATCCTCAGCAAGTGTGCAGCTGACACTAAACTGTGAGGAGAGGTAGATACGCTGGAGGGTAGGGAGAGGATACAGAGGGACCTAGACAAATTAGAGGGTTGGGCCAACAGAAATCTGATGAGGTTCAACAAGGACAAGTGCAGAGTCCTGCACTTAGGACAGAAGAATCCCATGCTCTGCTACAGAGTAGGGACCGAGTAGCTAGGCAGCAGTTCTGCAGGAAAGGACCTAGGGGTTACAATGAATGAGAAGCTGGATATGAGTCAACAGTGTATTCTTGTTGCCAAGAAGGCTAACGGCATTTTGGGCTGTATAAGTAGGAGCATTGCCAGCAGATCGAAGGACGTGATCATTCTTCTCTATTCAGCATTGGTAAGGCCTCATCTGGAGTACTGTGTCCAGTTTTGGGCCCCACACTACAAGAAGGATTTGGACAAATTGGAAAGAGTCACAATGAAAATGATCAGGGGGCTGGAGCACAAGACTTATGAGGAGAGGCTGAGGGAACTGGGATTATTTAGTCTGCAGAAGAGAAGAATGAGAGGGGATTTGGTATTACTTAATGAAATAATACCAAGGTTTGGCCCTCCAGAAGTAATTGACTCAGACCAAGGTACTCACTTTACCGCAAAGATTTGTGGCGAACTTACAAAAGCAGTAGAAACAAAATGGGCTTTTCACACTCCTTGGCATCCCCAAAGTTCAGGCCAGGTAGAGCGGATGAATGGAACTCTAAAAACTCTTTTAACAAAATTGTGCCAAGAACTCAACATGAGATGGACTACAGTCCTTCCTCTAGCTCTTTACACTATTCAAACAACTCCGGGTGCCAGAACTAAATTGGCACCTTACGAAATCCTGTTTGGACATGTACCCCCGACCTTCGCTCCTTTGATATCAGTTCCCACTGATACTGATATGACCAAAGCGACAGAAACTTATGTGAAAGAATTGCAGAGACAGCTAGTGACACTGCAGAAATACTCTGCACACTCCCAGTCTTTACCTTTGTGGGAAGCGGTTCATTCTTTTTTACCAGGTGATCCTGTGTGGGTAAAAGCATATAAGAAGACTCCGCTTCAACCACTGTGGTTAGGACTCTTTGAAATCCTCCAGAGCCCTACCGCTATCCGAGTGAAGGAACTACCCACCTGGATCCATCATACCAGAGTCAAGAGGAGCACCGCTAGGGAACCTGACCTGGAAAAAGGTTCCCCAGAAGCAGACGGTATTGGACTTCAAGGGAGCTACACATGTTCACCCCACTGTGAACCGGGTGAATCAGAAGCGGACGACATTCGTGTTCAAGACCAATGGACTGCCACCCCTTTGGGCGATCTGAAGCTCCGACTGCAGCTGAACAAACCTTGAGTTGGTGGTGTCCTATCCGAGAAGGATGGCCCCGGGATTTAGCATGGGTTCTTGTGTTTGAAATCTGTTTGTTATTTGTTATTTTTCTTTTTTGGTGGTACAAGGAGTAGAAAGAATAGAATCACATAGTCCTAACACATTTATACGCCTTGCCCATGAAATGAAAGCTCGCATGCCAGCCCTACAAAATACTTCATGCTGAGTGTGCTCGTTAATGCCAGCCGATAGCCAAAAGGGTCTTCCCATGGTCCCTATTCCTCTTGGTGCAATGAATATGACCTGGACCCCATCCTGGAAGGATTCCTCAGGCAATTTAAATATTACCTAGGCGGATACAGGCATCTCTGAGAGCAGGTATCTAATAGTTTGGAAACAAGTTGGTCAATGGTGCCTCTTGAAAAAGGGAAAAAATAGCATTAGGAAATAGTGAGTGCAAAGCTTACTTTAACAAAAAGAAAAGGAGGACTTGTGGCACCTTAGAGACTAACAAATTTATTAGAGCATAAGCTTTTGTGAGCTACAGCTCACTTCATCGGATGCATTTGGTGGAAAAAACAGAGGGGAGATTGATATACACACACAGAGAACATGAAACAATGGGTTTATCATACACACTGTAAGGAGAGTTATCACTTAAGATGAGCCATCGCCAGCAGCATGGGGGGAGAGAGGAAAACCTTTCATGGTGACAAGCAAGGTAGGCTATTTCCAGCAGTTAACAAGAACATCTGAGGAACAGTGGGGGGTGGGGTGGGGGGGAGAAATAACATGGGGAAATAGTTTTACTTTGTGTAATGAGTCATCCATTCCCAGTCTCTATTCAAGCCTAAGTTAATTGTATCCAGTTTGCAAATTAATTCCAATTCAGCAGTCTCTCGTTGGAGTCTGTTTTTTAAGTTTTTTTGTTGAAGGATAGCCACCCTCAGGTCTGTAATCGAGTGACCAGAGAGATTGAAGTGTTCTCCGACTGGTTTTTGAATGTTATAATTCTTGACGTCTGATTTGTGTCCATTCATTCTTTTACGTAGAGACTGTCCAGTTTGGCCAATGTACATGGCAGAGGGGCATTGCTGGCACATGATGGCATAGATCACATTGGTAGATGCGCAGGTGAACAAGCCTCTGATAGTGTGGCTGATGTGATTAGGCCCTATGATGGTGTCCCCTGAATAGATATGTGGACAGAGTTGGCAACGGGCTTTGTTGCAAGGATAGGTTCCTGGGTTAGTGGTTCTGTTGGGTGGTGTGTGGTTGCTGGTGAGTATTTGCTTCAGATTGGGGGGCTGTCTGTAGGCCTGAATAGAGACTGGGAATGGATGAAGTGAGCTGTAGCTCACGAAAGCTTATGCTCTAATAAATTTATTAGTCTCTAAGGTGCCACAAGTACTCCTTTTCTTTTTGCGAATACAGACTAACACGGCTGCTACTCTGAAAGCTTACTTTAACGGCACTCATTTTGGGAGCAAGAGAGGTCCTAATATCACTCTCCTTAATGGGGCAACCTCTTGTACTTCTGCGTGGCACAGTTTCACAGATAACAAGTGCAGTTTACATGGGGAGGAACATTTCCTGTATCAAGGTCACAAATTGGTGGAACATTACGTTATAAATTGCACGCTTGAGTATAACCTGACAACTCATACTATGTGCTTATGTTCCTCCAATGCTTCTGTGACTAAATTCTCCCTTCTCCCATCTTGGACAGGGTGGTACAGACGTATTAATAATACCTGGTCCAAAGTCACTCCTACTCTCTTTGGAGTATACTGGGTGTGTGGTAATAAGGCATACCAAGCCCTCCCTCCTTCATGGAGTGGCTCCTGCTATTTGGCTTGGTTAGAACCACCTGTAGTATATCGCACATAATTTCCTAAAGGAAAAATCAGAAATGTAAGGGGGCAGAGGAAGACATTAATGTCTCTCGTCCCCTTACTTGGCGTGCCCTAAACGATTGGACAGGTGCTTGTGCAGGATTCGTCTTCGCCTGTGGGGGCGCCACTTGGCGTATTGGAGAAGAAGTAATGAGTCTTCAGGGAGTATTGGAGGTAATGGCAAATACTACTGCCGAGGCCTTGATAGATTTAGCAACTGAGCAAAAGAAACTAAGGCAGCTGGTCCTTCAGAACCGCTTGGCTTTAGATATTTTGCTGGCCTCCCAGGGAGGAACATGTGCGTTAATTGGGCAGGAATGCTGTGTATATATTCCAGATGTTTATAACGCCACCTGGGAAAGAGCAAACCACCTTATACAAGTTGCAAAAGACCATGGAGGACAGCGGGTTGACTCGTGGTAGAGCAATTTGTTTAATTGGATTCCAGATATAGGTGGCTGGGTACATAACCTGCTTCGCAGTGCTGTTGTAATTATTTGTGGTTTAATAGTTTTGTATATTATGTTAAGATGTAGCTGTTGGATGGGTACCAAGCTGTGCCCTACTAACTAGTGAATAGTCCTAAGTCACTACCCACAGTGGCCAGTATGTCCCAAGAGTTCCCCTATGGCACTCTTTTTTCTGGGGACAAAGGGGGGACTGTTAGGTGAGAAAAATTAAACATGAAGCAGTTATGCCAACCGAACCAAAGTCAGGCCAAGAAAGGCTGCTGGGAAAGTTTCTGAAAGTAGAATGATTAAATACTTGTTTAATGTACAGAGAGTGAGAAAAAGGGGAGGCCTGCTGCATTCCTGCATTATCGTACCAGATGTTCTGAGAATGAGATGGAGACACACTGTCTCCACACCTTGTTTTTGTTTCATGTATGTTTTTAACTCCTCGTCTCCAGTTTGACAACTGGATTGCTAAGAAAGTCAGGGAGGCATAACAACTTGCAAAAAGCTATATACAATAGGAGATAGATATGCATGCATGATAAAGGACTTTTAACTAGCAAAGGGGGGGGGAGGGTTGGGCTATTTCATGAATAATTTGTGACGCGACAGACCTGTCTATAAAAACCTATTAGTTTTAGGTTCTGTCTCCAGAGCAATCGGGAGGGGCGATGGCAGCACGTCTAGACGTACCTGAGCTAGCCTCGATTGGGCTGGCATGCCAAACACCGCAACCCTAGCCAGCCATGTACAATCCCGCCGGGGATCTTCCGTACTCCCTTGGGCAGCCAGCCCCTGCCACTGGCCATGCCAGCCTGGCTCCGCTGCTGGGGTATCTGTAGATCCACAGCATAGACCTCTACCACTTCAGCTAATGGAGTGACTGGTAGCAGTAGAAGACTGTTATCTTCCCTGAGGGCCTGGTGCTAGAGGGGGATGGAGACACACACTTTGCCAGTGGGTTTCACAGCTATTTGCTGAGGGCAGAGGGATGGTGCTATGCAGGACTCCTGGGGTCAATTACAGGTTCTGCAAAGGAGAGTGTGACTCTTCTGCTTCTGCCACACAGCCTGTCCCTGAAACCTGCTACTCCGATCCCTGTCGCCCCAGCTTCTGCTCCTCTCCCCTCCCACCTATGGCATCTCACAGCAGGCCACTGACCTCTGGCAGAGGGGAGCTGGGCTTGGTCACTGACAGATGGCACCAGACATTTCAGCCTTCCCGGCCCTGCCCCAGAGCCGCCTCCCAAAGCTGAGATGTTCTTTCCCTTTCTTTGCCAGGGCCGCCTCCGGCAAGAGCAGGAAGGCCGGGTCCTGGGCTTAGAGCTGGGAAGGGTGAACTCACCCCCCATCACTTCTATGACTGGGATCCTATTCCAGCTTCAGCCAAACGTAAGTGGGGGGAATCTTTCTGTAGACACGCCATGGTGACATGGCCCATCCTTGGTCTCCATAGTTACACTATGGCGATATGTCCCATCCTTGGTCTCCACAGTGACACCATAGTCACCTGGCCCACCTGTGGGTCTCCATAGTGACACCATGGCGACCAGGCCCACCTGTGGGTCTCCATAGTGACAACATACTGACATGGCCATTCCTTGTCCAGGAAATGGGGGCATTTCCTACTCACAGCTGCAGAAGCAATGGGTCACGTTAGAAAACACTGGACTTTATTGTATCTGCAAAGAATGACAGTGGTGTTGGCAGGGGGTCTCTTCCCCATCACACAGTCACTGGGGGACAAAGGACACAGAAGGGATGGAGGGAGTGGGAGGGGTTCTCCTT
Source organism: Dermochelys coriacea (assembly GCF_009764565.3). NCBI lineage: Eukaryota > Metazoa > Chordata > Testudines > Dermochelyidae > Dermochelys > Dermochelys coriacea. The sequence goes on from NC_050084.1 coordinate 21,853,119, forward strand.
AAATAAACAGGGCTAGAAAAATAGCTTCTCTAAACCGTGCAATGATGCACATCAGTCCGTGTCAATAATGGGGAGCATTACATTGAGTTCTTGTCCAGCTGCACAGTCTGGATGTCTTTACGTGATTTTTCTTGCTTTCCTTGACATTTAGCCAGTGATATCTTACTGTGATCAACACAGACTTCCTTCCCCTTCGTGAGCATCACTCTGTGAGGAGAAAGAGAGAGAGAGAGAGAGATGAGCCCAGCTCCCTTACCAAATGCAAGGGACGCCCAGACTGATCGCAGCTCCCGCGGCAGGGCAGTGACTGTGAGAGCGCTGGGAACGGAGGCACTTGTCCCTGAAACGGTCTGGTTCCGCAGTGAAACCGGTTCCCTGAATGCTGGAGGCTGACAGAGCTGCCTGGGCCCAAGCACGGTGCACTTGCCTTCCCCAGCAACAACACAGCTCAATCGGACCTGCAACATCTTGTGCTATTGCAATCGGTGCCCCCCACGCAGACCGGTCAATACACCATGACCGTGGCCTGCCGCGCTGCCACCTTGGAATAGGAGCCCCACCAGCTTGGTCAACGCACTGCTGCCCTAGGCTGCCTATCCCCTGCCAGACCAATTCCATCCCCCACCCCCAGCTCTGCCAACACCTTTCGCTCCTGAGCTACAGCCCCCACCCTGCTACTGGAACCAGAGTCCCCACAATCCTCGGCTCGTGCACCTTGACCCTGCTGAGCTGGGCTCCCGGCTAGCCCAGAGCTGGGGAAGCACATGCAGTCCTTCTAGTGTGTCTCTGACTCCAACAGCCCCAAACCTCAGTTAGCCAAGCTGTATCATCGGCCAGCAGCGTCGCCTAGTGACACCTGCCCCTTAGCAACAGTGTGATTGCCCCTTTCCATTTTCCTTTTGTAACTGAGCCCCACTGAGTCAGGCTAACGGCCCTGAGACCCCCTTGTTTGTTTAGTTGATCATTTGCAACACAGGCAGTTGAGGCGAACCATAACCATACAAAGATATCTCGTCCCACAATGCACTTTGTTCCTGTCGGGCGACAATTCCTGACTCCATGTCTGTAACAGTACCACGGAATATTTACAGGTTGCAGAGGAGCAGCCGTGTTAGTCTGTAGCCACAGAAGGAACAGGAGGACTTGTGGCACCTTCGAGATTAACAAATTTATTAGAGCACAAGCTTTCGTGAGCTACAGCTCACTTCATCGGATGTGATGAAGGTGCCACAAGTGCCACGAGTTGCCACAAGTACTCCTTTTCTTCCTGCAGAATATTTAGGACAGAAATTTCAGCAGTAGAGGACGTCATTACAGCAGCTGAGACTGAATCTCGGCTACAAAGTCGCAGAGGCGGTAAAGACCATGGAGTGGGAGAGGAAATTATTGGGTTTGCACATGAAAGGTAAAAAATGTGGTGGCATTTTATTTGCCTGTATTTGGCAGCGCTACGGGCCCAAGATGAGACAGACACATCGGCCCCGTGTGTGTCTCACGCCCCGGGATACTCACATCACGGCCTGGCGGGAGCAGTTAGGACCTGTGGGTCTGCAACTTTTGATGTGTTTTGGAGAAATTCTTCTGGGAACAAAATTATCTTTCATGCAGCATGTGTTGCTCTGGCTGATGACTGGGAAGAAGAAGGGAAAGGGAATTAGTTCTCCTTCCCTCAGGAACAAGGGAGCGCTGACTGGAGAGAATTTCTTACACTGACTAGTTCTGTTCTCATTAACAGCCATCCCCCCTTTCTGGAGGCAGGTGGGAATTCTTGGATGCTCCCCCGGCCCCTCCACAATCGGGTTAATTGTTGTTGTTGTTCTGCCCTCCACTGGCACAAGAAATGGACTATTCTCCATTCTGCCACTGAGTGATCTGGGTTGTCCCTTTGCCGCTCTGTGCCTTGGTTTCCCTGCCAGCAGCATGGGGGTAAGGGTACTGACACTCCCACTGGGGGCTGGCGAGGGTTAATTCAGTGATGCTGGTGAATGCCTTTCAGAGCCTGGGATAAAGGGCTATCGATATCTGAGCTCTGGAGCAGGCAGCTCTCGGCCTCCGTTCCCAAAGCCTTTTTCCCCATTTCACAGATGAAACCTGAGGCCCAGGAAGAGTCCGGCTCAGATTTCCAAAGCTTCCTAGGGGATTTTGGTGCAATTTCCATGGGACTTGGGCAGCCCAAACCCCTCAGGCGGCGTTGGAAATCCAGCCTCAGTGACGGAGGCTGGACTTGTACCCACATCTCCTGAGTCCTAGCACAGGGCCCACCCACACCCCTTCCTTCCTCTGCTTCACCCACTGCCCTTCCAAAGCTCCCGGGCCCTAACGCTGGTGCTGGAAATGCCCGGGCTGGTGGAGCCTGGCAAGGCAGGGCTCTGTAGAGTAAGGAAAGGGGTGGATCCGGTACTTACAGGAATCGCAGTGGGCTTCCGTCCAGAGAGCGGCAAGGAGCAGCGTTGTCAGGGCTAAGGAGGTGACCTTCATTTCCAGGCAGGTTCTCTCGGCTCCAGTTGAAGCAGAGGCAGGTTGCTCCACAGTGGGGTGGCCGAGAAGGGTCTGGCTTCCCCCTCCCCTGCCTCTGTATTTTATAGCCCTCAGCAGGGATTTCCATGGCTGCGGTGGCGAGTGCGTGGAGGTGGAGAAGGGGCTGGAGGGGAATAGTTATTAATAAATGATAACGAAGGAATGGAATCTGCCTCTTCCCCCACGCAATTACCAGTGGCCAGAGGGGACAGAACAGGGGCTGGAAAGTCTCTTGCTGATTTACAGATAAGGAGCCAGCCCTGCACATGCTCACGTGGGAGGGGCGGGCTGCAGATTTTTAAGTTTAAATTTAGTCATTTGCAAACCACACAGGATGACACACGATTCCCTGCCCCTGTGTTTGCTGAAGTCCTGCACTGAGTCTCTTTCAAACCCAGTCAGTGACACCGGCTGACGAGCCCTGGAAAGGAGACAAGGTCAGGCCCATCTCGTGTAGATGGGACGGTGGGGTTGGATGGGCTTCAGTGGAGGTTAAACCCTCCCCACACATTTCGTGTGCTTCGCTATGCAGGTATCAACGGTAATAGCAGAGTGCCCCAGTCCTGGATGGGCCTCCTCCGTGCAGCTCCCCTTGCAGATGGCAGTGCTGTCCTGCTTTCACACCTGGGGACTGCAGCACCAGAGACCCTGGGGGACTTGTCCAAGCTCTGGTGGGAAGGCTTTGGCTGAGCTGGGAGTAGGATCAGACCCCTTGAGTCACACCCCAGTGCCTTCCCCCTTTGCCATCCTTCCCCCGAAGCTGCTCCCCGTTCATCATGCACCCCAAGAGCTGGGCTTGTGATGCAGTTGAGCAGCCCCCCTAAACCAACTCATTTCAGGGGGAATCCCACGCTGATGAGAAGGTTTCTCCATGTACCCTAGTAACTAGGTAGCAACGTGCCCATTGAACAGCAATTGACATTAAAGGCCTTAGGGGCTGATTTCCAGCCTGTGGCACATTAGCAGCAGGGCTAGAATTAGTGGTGCAGGTAGGGATCATTGACTAATTTCACACATTGTAAGGCCAGAAGGGACCATAGGATAATCTAGTCTGACCTCCTGTACAACACAGGCTGGAGAATTTCACCCATTTCCCCCTGTATGGAGCCTAACAGCTTGTGTTTGGCCAAAAAGGAAAGGAGTACTTGTGGCACCTTAGAGACTAACAAATTTATTAGAGCATAAGTTTTCGTGAGCTACATAAGCGCTCACGAAAGCTTATGCTCTAATAAATTTGTTAGTCTCTAAGGTGCCACAAGTACTCCTTTTCTTTTTGCGAATACAGACTAACACGGCTGCTACTCTGAAACCTGTTTGGCCAAAGCATCTCTGTCAGACAGGTCTCTGAGTTTGGTCTGAAAACATCCAGGGATGGAGATTTCATCACGTCCCTTAGGATTTTGTTCTAATGGTTGATCAGCCTCCCTGTGGAAAATGTGGCCCTGATTTCTTACCAGGATTTGTCTGGTTTCAGCCTCCAGCCGTTGGTCATTGTTCTGCCTTTCTCCACTGGGTTAAAGAGCACTTTATTGCCTGGTATATTCTCCCCACGAAGGTGCTGGTACCCGGTCCCCAAGTCACCCCTTGCTCTTTTCTCTGAGAAGCTAACTAGACTGAGTTCTTTCAGTCTCTCTTTGAAAGGGATTTTTTCCAGCCCTCGACTGATTCTTGCGGCTCTTCCCTTCACGTGCTCCAGTTTTTCCCACATCCCTTTTGAAATGCAGATACCAGACCTGGGTGCATCTGTCAATACATGGAAAACCTTAAGCGGAAGCCAGACCTGGGCAAGGCCTTCGAGTTGCCATGCAAGTGGCAACCACTTCCTCCCCGGGGGCAGCTTCACCTGATTTGCCTACTGGAGGTTCATCCACAAGGCCTGGCTCAACTGCGTCCCGCTGAATGGAGCCATCCACACGGAATCAAGACAAGCGATGTAGGAAGTGCGGCTATGCCAACAAGACACTACCCCACTTCCGGTGTAGCTGCAATCCCTATTCCAGAGTCTGGCAGCTGAGACACAACACCATCCAAGATCACCTGGTCAGAGCCATCCTGCCACCCATGGGGGAGGTTGCTGTGAACTCCGCCATCCCCAGAATTGACAGCCAACTGCGACCGGACATCATCATCACCAGTTAGGACCGGAAGAAGATCATCATGGTGGATGTCACAGTGCCCTTTGAAAACAGGACCCCAGCTTTCCACGACTCCCAGTTTTGAAAGCTGGAGAATACGCCCCTCTGGCCAACACCCTGAGAGCTAGGGGCTACGAGGTTCAAACTCACGCGCTGATCATCGGAGGCCTGGGCCCATGGGACCCCCGGTAACAACGAGTGCTGAGAGAATGTGGTGTCAGTTAACGCTATGCTCGGCTGATGCAGCAACTCATGGTGTCGGACGCCATCAGGTGGTTGAGGGACAGCTACGTAGAACACATCACTGGAGATCGGCAATACCAGGAGGAAAGAGCTGGTGTACCAATGAGAAGCGCAGTCGAGAAAGTAACTGAAATACTTTCCTGATGTACTGTTTTTTCTAAATGGACAACCTACCCTAAATTCTCAATTACTGAGGGACAATCTTCACTCATTGATATATTTTGCTTTCTGCCACCAGCTCTCTGTATAACTTTTGTCATGAGTAATGTATCCAAACACTTGTATGGTAAATATCTAAACAGTATTCTTAAATTCATTCACCTAAATTTGGGTTATTGCTGATTATGCACTATATGTATCATATGACTTAAAAACAAACTTTGTATTTGTGCCAAATCTAAGCACTATACCCAGATGTACAGACACTCTTTTCTCAATCTGTATATTATATAATTTTAACATTAGCTTTAATAAACATGTTAAATCCGCGTTTCGATCTCACCAGCACCACAGACAAAGGTGAAATCTCTGCCCTGCGCCTACTCACCACTCCCCTGTTTTTACCTTCAATGTCACAGTGATGCCACAGTGTCACACAGGGCTCATGTTCATTGTCTGGCCACTGTGACCCCTAGATCCTTTTCATTTCACTGCTTCCCAGGATACAGCTCCCCATTCTGCAGGTGCGGCCTGCATGCCTCAGTCCTAGATGTTTCTATGGCCTTGCATTTGGCGGTATTAAAATGCATTTGGCTTGCATGGGCCCAGGTTACCAAGTGATCCAGATCGCTGTATATGTCTGCCCTGTCCTGGTCATTATTTACTGCTCTGCCAGTCTTTGTGCCATTCACAAATCTGACAGCAGTGATTTTATATTTACTTCCAGCTCATTCCTGAAGATATCGAATAGCATCAGGGCTCAGACTGATCCTGTGGAACTCCACTAGAAATGCGTCCATTTAATGACTACTTGATGAGATCTGTCCATGAGCCAGTTCTTCGGCTGTTGAACATGTGCTTTACTGATGGTGTGTAGTGCTCGTTTTTAATCAGAATGCCTTGCGGGACTAAGTCAAACACCTCATAAAACTCAAAGACTATTATATCAATGGCGTTACCTTTATCAACCACATCTGTAATCTCATCAAAAAAATGAAATCAGGTGTGTTTGACAAAACCTGTTTCCCATAAAGCCCAGGTCAAGTGGAATTAATTATATTCCTGTCCTTTTATTCTTTATCAGATGAATCCTGTATCCGCCTTTCCATTATTCTGCCAGGGACTGATGTCAGAATAACTGGACCATGATATCATCCAGCTTGCCTTTTTAAAATATTGGCATAACATTAGTACCTTCCAGTCTCCTGGAATTTTCCCTGTTCAGTTATTCCAACATTTATTAAACATTAACAACCGCAGCCAGAGATCTCCTCAGCCAACTCTGGGCTGGTCAAAGGTCCCTCAAGGTCCCTTTTCTCCCTGTAAGGGGCTGATTTTCATAATCAAAATGCTCGAAAATCCACATCCGCAGGGTAATGGTCCTCAAAACTGGTGTGCCACAACAAGGCCTGGGGTAGACTTTGTGTCACAAATTGCGCGTCATTTGGTTAAGGGGTTCCAGAGATACAGCCCTCCCCCAGCTGAGATGCTCGTAATGTTCAAAGTGTACTAAAATCCACGTCACAATGTAAATTGCTTTAAGAGTTGATATGTGGCAAGGGAGCCTGGAGTACAGCTTGTGGTGCAATTTGGGGGTCAGTTAGTCAAGGGGTTCCCAGATATAGACTCCTACAAATGTGCTGCTTTTATCATTTTCAGATTCATACGGCTTTTTTTTAATATGTCCTTCTAGCTCTAATTGAGGGGCACTGAAGGCTGAAGGTGAGAGATCCAGGGGTGCCCTGAGGAAGAGGAAAGACAGAAAGCCCAGCTGAGCTGTTTGTATTCATAAGGACAGTCTGGCCTTTGGACTTTGTTACTTTATTTAATGAAGGCAAACCCAAAGGAGGGGCAAGTATCAGGAAGCCTGTGGCTGCCGGGTTGGGGAGCAGCGGCCTCCTCCCACCTGAGTCCACCTCAGAATGGAAAAATCAGACCTACAAGGTTCCAAGTGCAAAAAGGGAACAGAAGCCACTTTGGTTTCCCTTCCTGCACCGTTTCACTTACTGAAATGACTGACCCCAAACCAACATGGTAATTGAAAGTCAAAGGCTTCCCATTGGTTCTTCCTGTTAAATTATTGCCTGGAGACATTACTGGGAGGATTTGAGGTTCAGAGGCCCAAGGTCACACAGGCAGTCTGTGGCAGGGAGACACACCAAATGTCCTGATCCATAGCAAGCTAACCTTTAGGAGACAGGGGAATGTCTTGGGAGTTAAGCTGAGGCACTAGAAAACATGTTACAAATTTGATTTATATGTAGATGGTTATTTCCTGTATTCTTACTTTCCCTCTGTGACCGGATGCCTGGAGGGGCCACACTGAGAGGACCACTCTCAGGGCAGGCTGCAAGGAATAGGGCAGACAATCCCCCAAACTGGTGGTTTATCCTATAATTAGATTCACCAAGCCAGTAACAAAACAACTTCTGCAATACCAGACTGATTAACAGAAGCCAAATATAATCCCCTTTAGGCAATCCAGCCCTGGGATCCCATCTAGACAGCCAGGTCTAATATAATGAGAGGTAATTGAAAACTTGAATCATCATATATGAGGTTCATAGAATCATAGAAGATTAGGGTTGGAAGAGACCTCAGGAGGTCATCTAGTCCAACCCCCTGCTCAAAGCAGGACCAACCCCAACTAAATCATCCCAACCAGGGCTTTGTAAAACCGGGCCTTTAAAACCTTTAAGATCCTAGCACGATCAGGGGTAATGGCAGCGGTAAAGGCCCAGAGGTTCTATAAGTGGAAATACCAGGAGAACAAACCCCCGAGGTCCCAGCTATTCGACCTCATACACCTCGCATGGAAGTGGTCACAGCCTGAGGTGTGGAGCCTGGAGGAGATTTTGGAGACTCTGGTCATAGACCATTACATGCGGGGACTGCCGCCAGATCTCCACAAATGGGTAGGCCAGAATGATCTGTTCACATACGACGAGATGATCACACTGGTAGAAAGACAGATGGCAGCCAGGGAACTGACCCGACTACCCAAGAAAGGCCCCTTTCGAAGCAAGCATCCGACCCCAACCCTGAAAGGTTGGGCAGCCAAACCCCCGGGGAGTCCTAGGTGGAAGAAGGGGGGGGCCGAAAACCAGTGGGGATCCCAGAAGGAAGGGATTGGCCTGAGTGGGGGGAACCTCGGGACTAAACCCCCTAACCCCTGGGATAGGGGAGTGATTAAAAGCAATTATAGATGTTATGCATGTGGGGAGTGGGGACACATAGCAGCACAGTGTCCCAGCACCGAGGCACCTATGCAATGTAACTTGGGGGATTGGGAGGTCCCATGCTCCCTTTGATGCATACCCCATACCACACATCGACAAACTGGTTGACCGACTGGGTAGTGCCCGATTCTTGACTACACTGGATCTGACAAAAGGGTACTGGCAGATTCCTCTGACCAAAGAAGCTAAAGAAAAGACAGCTTTCTCCACCCCGGATGGGCTATTCCAGTACACCGTCCTCCCTTTTGGGCTACATGGGGCCCCAGCCACATTCCAGCGCCTCATGGATAAGCCTCTGTGCCCCCATACTAATTATGCAGCTGCATACCTAGATGATGTCATCATCCATACGCCAGACTGGGGAACCCACTTGGAGAAAGTTGAGGCAGTACTGCGCACCTTAAGGCGGGCTGGCCTCACTGCTAATCCCGCTAAATGTGCCATAGGGCTAGCAGAGGCTAGGTACCTGGGATATATTGTGGGAAGGGGCATAGTGAAGCCCCAAACGAATAAGCTAGATGCAATTCAAAACTGGCCCTGGCTGACCCGAAAGAAGCAGGTCCGTGCGTTCCTAGGCATGGTAGGCTACTACCCACGGTTTATTCCCCAATTCGTCACTAGCGCAAGTCCTCTAACGAACCTGGTGAAGGCCCGAGGTCCAGACATGGTAAAGTGGACCGACGCAGCAGAGGGGGCATTTACAGACCTTTGGACGGCCCTCTGTAATGACCCCGTACTCATAGCCCCGGACTTTAACAGGGAATTTATTTTACAAACAGACGCTTCCGAGGTGGGGTTGGGAGCAGTTCTGTCGCAAATGGTGGGAGAAGAGGAACACCCGATCCTCTACCTAAGCAGAAAGCTTCTCCCAAGAGAACAGAAATACACAGTGGTCGAGAGAGAATGCCTTTCTATCAAATGGGCTATAGAGACATTGCCTTATTACCTCTTAGGCCGGCGATTTACTCTTGTGATGAACCATGCACCCCTCCAGTGGATGCAGAGGAATAAGGAAAAGAATGCAAGGGTCACCAGGTGGTTCTTATCCCTCCAACCATTCCAGTTCCGCATACGGCACAGGGCTGGATGCCACCATGGCAACGCTGATGGTCTGTCACGAGCATACTGCCTGGAGTCCCAAGTTGCCCAACTCTATGGTGTTGAGCAGAGGGGAGGATATGTGACGGGGCAAGGCCAGATGACTATAGAAAAGTAGTGGGAGATAGATAGATTAGCTCCAGGCTAAACTAATCCCTGGTACCAGGTTAAGTGAAATGGAAGCTGCTCCAGGTCAATTAAGACACCTGGGGCCAATTAAGAACTTTCCAGAAGTCAGGGAGAAGGCTAGGTTGATTGGGACACCTGAAACCAATCAGGGGCTGGCTGAAACTAGTTAAAAGCCTCCCAGTTAGTCAGGTGGGGGCAGATGTCAGGAGCTGTGGGAGGAAGTTGCGCTGTTGGAAAGGCTGAGTAGTACACACCATATCAGGTACAAGGAAGGAGGCCCTGAGGTAAGGGTGAAGTGGAGCTTGAGGAAGTGAGGGCTATTGTGGGGGAAGTAGACCAGGGAATTGTACATGTCATGTTTCTAAAAGGTCAGCTACCATAGCTGATACTATTAGGATCCCTGGGCTGGAGCCCGGAGTAGAGGGTGGGCCCGGACTTCCACCCCTCCCCACCTTTGCCCCCTGTTTAATCACTGAGACTGGGAGACAACAGAGACTGTGCAAGGAAGGATAACTTCTCCTCACCTCACTCACTGGCGTATGATGAAAATGGCTCAGTAGACTGTGACCCTTGTCTTAGAGAAAGAAGGGTTATGTGGAGGGTCACAGTGATAGTGAAATCCGCCAGGAAACGCGGGACCCACAGAGGCAAAGACAGAGCTTTGTCACAATATTGATCTTTTAACCATTTGCAACTCTCTTCTCTTTTCCTTTTATTATTAAACCTTTAGTTTTAGTTACTAAAGAATTGGCATCAGTGCGATTATTGGGCAAGATCTGTCAGGTCTTTTGAGATTGATGAACCTTGCCAGCAAGTTAAAGAAGTATGGGCTGGATGAATGGACTATAAGGTGGATAGAAAGTTGGCTAGATCATCGGGCGCAATGGGTAGTGATCAATGGCTCCATGTCTAGTTGGCAGCCGGTATCAAGTAGAGTGCCTCAGGGGTCGGTCCTGGTACCAGTTTTGTTCAATATCTTCATTAATGATCTGGATGATGGGATGAATTGCACCCTCAGCAAGTTCGTGGATGACACTAAGCTTGGGAGAGAGGTAGATACACTGGAGGGTTGGGTTAGGGTCCAGAATGACCTAGACAAATTGGAGGTTTGGGCCAAAATAAATCTAATGAGGTTCAACAAGGACAAGGGCAGAATCCTGCACTTAGGATGGAAGAATCCCATGTACTGCTACAGGCTGGTGAGCGACTGGCTAAGCGGCAGTTCTGCAGAAAAGGACCTGGGATAACAGTGAATGACAAATTTGATATGAGTCATCGGTGGGCCCTTGTTTCCAAGAAGGCTAATGGCATATTGGGCTGCATTAGTAGGAGCATTGCCAGCAGATCGAAGTGATTATTCACCTCTATTCGGCACTGATGAGGCCACATCTGGAGTATTGTGTCCAGTTTTGTTCTCCCCCCATCCCCTCCCCACCAGCCCACTACAGAAAGGAAGTGCACAAATTTGAGAGAGTCCAGCAGAGGGCAATGAAAATTATTAGGGGGCTGGGGCATATGAGTTACGAGGAGAGGCTGAGGAAACTGGGGTTATTTAGTCTGCAGAAGAGAAGAGTGAGGGGGGATTTGATAGCAGCCTTCAACTACCTGAAGGGGGATTCCAAAGAGGATGGAGCTCGGCTGTTCTCTGTGGTAGCAGATGACAGAAGCAGGAGCAATGGTCTCAAGATGCAGTGGCAGAGGTCTAGGTTGGATATTAGGAAACGCTATTTCACTAGGAGGGTGGTGAAGCACTGGAATGGGTTACCTAGGGAGGTGGTGGAATCTCCTTCCTTAGAGGTTTTTAAGGTCAGGCTTGACAAAGCCCTGGCTGGAATGATTTAGTTGGGGTTGGTCCTGCTTTGAGCAGGGGGTTGGACTAGTTGACCTCCTGAGGTCTCTTCCAACCCTAATCTTCTATGATTCTATGAACCTCATATATGATGATTCAAGTTTTCAATTACCTCTCATTATATTAGACCTGGCTGTCTAGATGGGATCCCAGGGCTGGATTGCCTAAAGGGGATTATATTTGGCTTCTGTTAATCAGTCTGGTATTGCAGAAGTTGTTTTGTTACTGGCTTGGTGAATCTAATTATAGGATAAACCACCAGTTTGGGGGATTGTCTGCCCTATTCCTTGCAGCCTGCCCTGAGAGTGGTCCTCTCAGTGTGGCCCCTCCAGGCATCCGGTCACAGAGGGAAAGTAAGAATACAGGAAATAACCATCTACATATAAATCAAATTTGTAACATGTTTTCTAGTGCCTCAGCTTAACTCCCAAGACATTCCCCTGTCTCCTAAAGGTTAGCTTGCTATGGATCAGGACATTTGGTGTGTCTCCCTGCCACAGACTGCCTGTGTGACCTTGGGCCTCTGAACCTCAAATCCTCCCAGTAATGTCTCCAGGCAATAATTTAACAGGAAGAACCAATGGGAAGCCTTTGACTTTCAATTACCATGTTGGTTTGGGGTCAGTCATTTCAGTAAGTGAAACGGTGCAGGAAGGGAAACCAAAGTGGCTTCTGTTCCCTTTTTGCACTTGGAACCTTGTAGGTCTGATTTTTCCATTCTGAGGTGGACTCAGGTGGGAGGAGGCCGCTGCTCCCCAACCCGGCAGCCACAGGCTTCCTGATACTTGCCCCTCCTTTGGGTTTGCCTTCATTAAATAAAGTAACAAAGTCCAAAGGCCAGACTGTCCTTATGAATACAAACAGCTCAGCTGGGCTTTCTGTCTTTCCTCTTCCTCAGGGCACCCCTGGATCTCTCACCTTCAGCCTTCAGTGCCCCTCAATTAGAGCTAGAAGGACATATTAAAAAAAAGCCGTATGAATCTGAAAATGATAAAAGCAGCACATTTGTAGGAGTCTATATCTGGGAACCCCTTGACTAACTGACCCCCAAATTGCACCACAAGCTGTACTCCAGGCTCCCTTGCCACATATCAACTCTTAAAGCAATTTACATTGTGACGTGGATTTTAGTACACTTTGAACATTACGAGCATCTCAGCTGGGGGAGGGCTGTATCTCTGGAACCCCTTAACCAAATGACGCGCAATTTGTGACACAAAGTCTACCCCAGGCCTTGTTGTGGCACACCAGTTTTGAGGACCATTACCCTGCGGATGTGGATTTTCGAGCATTTTGATTATGAAAATCAGCCCCTTACAGGGAGAAAAGGGACCTTGAGGGACCTTTGACCAGCCCAGAGTTGGCTGAGGAGATCTCTGGCTGCGGTTGTTAATGTTTAATAAATGTTGGAATAACTGAACAGGGAAAATTCCAGGAGACTGGAAGGTACTAAAGTTATGCCAATATTTTAAAAAGGCAAGCTGGATGATATCATGGTCCAGTTATTCTGACATCAGTCCCTGGCAGAATAATGGAAAGGCGGATACAGGATTCATCTGATAAAGAATAAAAGGACAGGAATATAATTAATTCCACTTGACCTGGGCTTTATGGGAAACAGGTTTTGTCAAACACACCTGATTTCATTTTTTTGATGAGATTACAGATGTGGTTGATAAAGGTAACGCCATTGATATAATAGTCTTTGAGTTTTATGAGGTGTTTGACTTAGTCCCGCAAGGCATTCTGATTAAAAACGAGCACTACACACCATCAGTAAAGCACATGTTCAACAGCCGAAGAACTGGCTCATGGACAGATCTCATCAAGTAGTCATTAAATGGACGCATTTCTAGTGGAGTTCCACAGGATCAGTCTGAGCCCTGATGCTATTCGATATCTTCAGGAATGAGCTGGAAGTAAATATAAAATCACTGCTGTCAGATTTGTGAATGGCACAAAGACTGGCAGAGCAGTAAATAATGACCAGGACAGGGCAGACATATACAGCGATCTGGATCACTTGGTAACCTGGGCCCATGCAAGCCAAATGCATTTTAATACCGCCAAATGCAAGGCCATAGAAACATCTAGGACTGAGGCATGCAGGCCGCACCTGCAGAATGGGGAGCTGTATCCTGGGAAGCAGTGAAATGAAAAGGATCTAGGGGTCACAGTGGCCAGACAATGAACATGAGCCCTGTGTGACACTGTGGCATCACTGTGACATTGAAGGTAAAAACAGGGGAGTGGTGAGTAGGCGCAGGGCAGAGATTTCACCTTTGTCTGTGGTGCTGGTGAGATCGAAACGCGGATTTAACATGTTTATTAAAGCTAATGTTAAAATTATATAATATACAGATTGAGAAAAGAGTGTCTGTACATCTGGGTATAGTGCTTAGATTTGGCACAAATACAAAGTTTGTTTTTAAGTCATATGATACATATAGTGCATAATCAGCAATAACCCAAATTTAGGTGAATGAATTTAAGAATACTGTTTAGATATTTACCATACAAGTGTTTGGATACATTACTCATGACAAAAGTTATACAGAGAGCTGGTGGCAGAAAGCAAAATATATCAATGAGTGAAGATTGTCCCTCAGTAATTGAGAATTTAGGGTAGGTTGTCCATTTAGAAAAAACAGTACATCAGGAAAGTATTTCAGTTACTTTCTCGACTGCGCTTCTCATTGGTACACCAGCTCTTTCCTCCTGGTATTGCCGATCTCCAGTGATGTGTTCTACGTAGCTGTCCCTCAACCACCTGATGGCGTCCGACACCATGAGTTGCTGCATCAGCCGAGCATAGCGTTAACTGACACCACATTCTCTCAGCACTCGTTGTTACCGGGGGTCCCATGGGCCCAGGCCTCCGATGATCAGCGCGTGAGTTTGAACCTCGTAGCCCCTAGCTCTCAGGGTGTTGGCCAGAGGGGCGTATTCTCCAGCTTTCAAAACTGGGAGTTGTGGAAAGCTGGGGTCCTGTTTTCAAAGGGCACTGTGACATCCACCATGATGATCTTCTTCCGGTCCTAACTGGTGATGATGATGTCCGGTCGCAGTTGGCTGTCAATTCTGGGGATGGCGGAGTTCACAGCAACCTCCCCCATGGGTGGCAGGATGGCTCTGACCAGGTGATCTTGGATGGTGTTGTGTCTCAGCTGCCAGACTCTGGAATAGGGATTGCAGCTACACCGAAAGTGGGGTAGTGTCTTGTTGGCATAGCCGCACTTCCTACATCGCTTGTCTTGATTCCGTGTGGATGGCTCCATTCAGCGGGACGCAGTTGAGCCAGGCCTTGTGGATGAACCTCCAGTAGGCAAATCAGGTGAAGCTGCCCCCGGGGAGGAAGTGGTTGCCACTTGCATGGCAACTCGAAGGCCTTGCCCAGGTCTGGCTTCCGCTTAAGGTTTTCCATGTATTGACAGATGCACCCAGGTCTGGTATCTGCATTTCAAAAGGGATGTGGGAAAAACTGGAGCACGTGAAGGGAAGAGCCGCAAGAATCAGTCGAGGGCTGGAAAAAATCCCTTTCAAAGAGAGACTGAAAGAACTCAGTCTAGTTAGCTTCTCAGAGAAAAGAGCAAGGGGTGACTTGGGGACCGGGTACCAGCACCTTCGTGGGGAGAATATACCAGGCAATAAAGTGCTCTTTAACCCAGTGGAGAAAGGCAGAACAATGACCAACGGCTGGAGGCTGAAACCAGACAAATCCTGGTAAGAAATCAGGGCCACATTTTCCACAGGGAGGCTGATCAACCATTAGAACAAAATCCTAAGGGACGTGATGAAATCTCCATCCCTGGATGTTTTCAGACCAAACTCAGAGACCTGTCTGACAGAGATGCTTTGGCCAAACAGGTTTCAGAGTAGCAGCCGTGTTAGTCTGTATTCGCAAAAAGAAAAGGAGTACTTGTGGCACCTTAGAGACTAACAAATTTATTAGAGCATAAGCTTTCGTGAGCGCTTATGTAGCTCACGAAAACTTATGCTCTAATAAATTTGTTAGTCTCTAAGGTGCCACAAGTACTCCTTTCCTTTTTGGCCAAACACAAGCTGTTAGGCTCCATACAGGGGGAAATGGGTGAAATTCTCCAGCCTGTGTTGTACAGGAGGTCAGACTAGATTATCCTATGGTCCCTTCTGGCCTTACAATGTGTGAAATTAGTCAATGATCCCTATCTGCACCACTAATTCTAGCCCTGCTGCTAATGTGCCACAGGCTGGAAATCAGCCCCTAAGGCCTTTAATGTCAATTGCTGTTCAATGGGCACGTTGCTACCTAGTTACTAGGGTACATGGAGAAACCTTCTCATCAGCGTGGGATTCCCCCTGAAATGAGTTGGTTTAGGGGGGCTGCTCAACTGCATCACAAGCCCAGCTCTTGGGGTGCATGATGAACGGGGAGCAGCTTCGGGGGAAGGATGGCAAAGGGGGAAGGCACTGGGGTGTGACTCAAGGGGTCTGATCCTACTCCCAGCTCAGCCAAAGCCTTCCCACCAGAGCTTGGACAAGTCCCCCAGGGTCTCTGGTGCTGCAGTCCCCAGGTGTGAAAGCAGGACAGCACTGCCATCTGCAAGGGGAGCTGCACGGAGGAGGCCCATCCAGGACTGGGGCACTCTGCTATTACCGTTGATACCTGCATAGCGAAGCACACGAAATGTGTGGGGAGGGTTTAACCTCCACTGAAGCCCATCCAACCCCACCGTCCCATCTACACGAGATGGGCCTGACCTTGTCTCCTTTCCAGGGCTCGTCAGCCGGTGTCACTGACTGGGTTTGAAAGAGACTCAGTGCAGGACTTCAGCAAACACAGGGGCAGGGAATCGTGTGTCATCCTGTGTGGTTTGCAAATGACTAAATTTAAACTTAAAAATCTGCAGCCCGCCCCTCCCACGTGAGCATGTGCAGGGCTGGCTCCTTATCTGTAAATCAGCAAGAGACTTTCCAGCCCCTGTTCTGTCCCCTCTGGCCACTGGTAATTGCGTGGGGGAAGAGGCAGATTCCATTCCTTCGTTATCATTTATTAATAACTATTCCCCTCCAGCCCCTTCTCCACCTCCACGCACTCGCCACCGCAGCCATGGAAATCCCTGCTGAGGGCTATAAAATACAGAGGCAGGGGAGGGGGAAGCCAGACCCTTCTCGGCCACCCCACTGTGGAGCAACCTGCCTCTGCTTCAACTGGAGCCGAGAGAACCTGCCTGGAAATGAAGGTCACCTCCTTAGCCCTGACAACGCTGCTCCTTGCCGCTCTCT